>NW_009646939.1:620953-623041 GCF_000708025.1 Charadrius vociferus | reverse complement strand
CACTGTTTGTTTCAAGCAGAAGGAAAGCAGAAATACAGGTCACCATACATATAACTGTGCAGTTGAATAAAGCAAAAAAGAGACCTTTTCAGGAAATAACTTCTTAACATTACCTTTCAGGCCTCAAAAAGTAATATGGCATGGTTCAACTGCAAATGGGATCCGACTGGTTAGCAACTACTGTGAAGCCTGGCACACAGCTGATATGGGAGCTATGGGACAAGCATCACCGCTGAAGACGGGGAAACTTCTTGATCAGAAAGTATTTAGCTGCAGTAATCAGTTTATCGTTCTCTGTATTGAAAACAGTTTTGTATCTGATCCCCAAGGAAAATAATTCACCTGATGCACATAGGAATATTCCATTTTATGATAGAAAAAGCTGACACTGAAATTTCATTTGTAATGTTGTAAATATTTTATTTTTCCTAATTGCACATTTCAGGAAAAAATAGCCAAAGAAAACATACCTCAACACAAACTGCATTCCATTGAGGTGGAACATCCAGTGCGCATGCAGCTGACTTAAAACCCTTCATTTCACTTGAACCCCACACGGTTCAAAGTTGGCCAACAATTAACTCACAGCCCCTTGTCTTTCAGGCTGCCTTAAGATCACCTAAGGGCATGAGTCAAGTGTGGTCTGTGAGGACAATCCAGTAGCCCATCTCATAAGCAGTACGGCTCAGCAAGGCTCCTGCTTTTTCACAGCTGAAAAGCTGCATGCTCTATGTTCTTCTTTTCACTTGCATAGATTTTGAATACCCAAGGCACTATTCATATATATGTATACATAGAGTCTGTCCCTGAGCAAATAATGGGAGGCTGTTACACCTTACAGGGCTGGAATTTTCAGAAAAGAGTTAAAAACAAAGGTGCTCACCTCCTTTGAGTTTCAGTCGAAGCTGAGTACCTAACTCCTGTAAGCTTGTATGGATCGCAGCCTGGTGCTTACACATGAATTTAGCAGCTTCCACATCTTACTTCAGCTTTTTTCTTTGCAGATTCTAGGCATAGGGCTTTATGCAGGAGGAATGAATTTCACCTAGACAAAATCTGGTCCTTATTTTGGTGCTATTGTTACCAGGAAACCTAGCGCAATGTTAATAGAAAACATCCTGTTTTACTGGTAGAACTGTGCAAAGTAGATGCAGACAAATGAACCATCTGACCTTTATTTATTTCCTTGCATATTAGAGGAAGTCATTTCCTGTTGTGGCAGACTGCTGAATGAAAGATGCCTGTCATGGTTCCTCTAAAAGAGGTTCTAGACATTGTTATCCCACTAAGTTATGTGTAAAGTGATCTTCATTTTTGTGAATTTATCCTTCTGGAATTCACGTAATTAAAGAATTGTTAATATAAAACAACAGCAGCAATGATAGGAATGATCAGTAAATGCTAATATTCTTCGCAAACAGTATCAGCATAATATCTGAAGCCTTTGCCTATACATTTGTCTACTGCATACTTTAAACCACATATTTACTTATATTTTATCAAGCAGTAAGTATGGAGTTCAAACATCACATTATCATTTTTTAAGATTTAATCTAGAGTCTCTATTGGAAATACATGTTCATTTACTGACAAATAGAGTATTAAGTTACTAGATAGCTACCTTCAAAAGACAGAAGCAAATCACACTTACTATACTAAACTGATATAATTATATAACATAATATTGTGAAATTCAGCTTTATTTTTCCGATTTACTATAAAAGCTTATTTCCCAGGGTCATCTGAATCATATCTTCTTTTTTTCTTGGAAAAGTCATGACTCCATTATTACAACATGGTAACGAGGCAAAAACAGTTTATATTGCATTTAAAATGTATGCATAACAATTCACTGTACTTATTTATAGTCTATTTCCCTAAAATGCTGAGCAGTCTTGTGAAATGCCAAATTCCTTCAGTTCACACAGTTGCAAGAGTTTTGTATGTATGGCAGAATTTCACTCTGAGTCACAGAAGGTTCAAGGGGGGAAATAAAGCGCTTCTACGTGCTTCCAGCAGCAACCATCTACCTTTAATCCTTTAATTGTTGGCAGACCCTCAGCTGGGCCAAGTCATGGCCAGCAGGGT
>NW_009646939.1:600243-620885 GCF_000708025.1 Charadrius vociferus | reverse complement strand
CAGCAGTTGGGGAGCTGGCTCTTTCTTTGCCTAGAGTTGCAGTGACAAGAGGTGGGGGGGAGACGGGATGCCACAGAAGAGCTGTGTGAAGGGGACGGGAGAAGACTAAAAAAAACCCTGCAGTTTTTAGGAGATACTGAACTAGCGCTTAAGTCGGGTCCAGCTGAAACGCATCTGGAATTCGGCTTGTGCCGATCCTTTCACAGGGCTAACCCCTTTCTGTACTCCGAATAGCAGCTAGAGCTTAGCAGGGAACTTAAATGGTTAAGCAGCAAAGAACTTTCCGTGGTTGCTTCCCACCTCTGACATTAATCTGCAGGCTACAGGAATTTATTGCACACCCTTCAACTTAGTGCAGAGCATGAACCATGCATCATCTGGGCTGCTGTGGGGCTGAGTTCACATGCTGTGCTCACGTGCCAGCAAGGGAGCTAGCTTACCAGAGAATGCCATGAGAGATCTGCTAGAAAGATTAGGTTTCCCTTGGAAAAAAAACGCTTTTTTTCATTTTAACCAGAGCCAGTCAGGCTCTTTATACTGCCTAGTATAACTGAAAAGAAACAGTAATATTCATTGAGGATATGACAGAGAAAAAATAGCCCAGCACTTAAAAATAAATTAGCTTTCCCTATCAAAGCAGAATATTTTTTTCAGCATAATTCCAACACAAAGGTCAGGTGCACTTAAAGAAGAACATTTGCTAATTCAGGTAAGGAATGGTGTATAAAGCAAATGAATCACCAAAACGAGTACCAGAGCTAGGTTGAAAAGGGTAACTGCACTAGAAAATAATGTAGCAGTCTGAATGAATGAAATCAGAGTATCAGTCAAACAAGATTCTTCAGTCTTTAAGAGGAAGGCTTTGGTTGAAAACATTCATTTATTTTGAAGCTTTGATGCACTTTAAAAGGAAGAAGTTAACATACTGTAAATAGAGAGGAGACAAAAATCTTTTAAACCCTCAGAATTCAAGGGCTGGTTGATGAATACAATACAGCAGATCCATTTCAGCTATTGGAATGAGTATTTCTAGAAATCAAGCTGATAGATTTCTCTTTATATGAATTACAGGTGTAAGCAATAACAACATAAGCTTCCTTTAAATCAAGAAGAATCCACAGTGGGGTTTCCACTTCTGCAAAAGAATCAGTTCTCCATTACAAATAATTACAATTTAATTTTAATTAGGGTGGTGCTTAACCTGAAAGAAAAAAAAGTATAAAAAGAAAAGGGGGGGCGGGGGGAGAGAACAACTGAAAAACAACCAGAAAAAAGCAGCAAGGTCTAGGAAAAGTTAATAACTTTGAAAAAAGGAATGTTGAATAGAGTGACTCATTTATTCATCATGGATACATTGGGGACAGGGCAAAATGCACGAATACATAGATGAATGTTCATTATGAATGAATCATCATCAGATCATGTTTTCTTATGAAGGTAAACTGGCACATGAATTAAAAACTGACTTAGAATATATCACTCCAGACCAGACTTTGTTGGAATTGGACAACAGTTTTCAGTGGAAACATCACTTTTTACTGCAACATTTTACTGGTTTGTGTCAAATTTGAAAACTATCTTCAGTCCAAAGAAAGCAAAAAGTGACGTTAACAGGAGTCATTTTCAAAAGACATGCTTAAAGTCGACATATATTTGTGCCAATATACTTGCTCTTTATTAATCAAAAGGAATTAAGAGTCCTCAATAAAAAAGGAAAACATTTTTCATTGTATTATGTACCTCCTCAAGGACCATTCTTTTTAAAAAGTGCTAATTCTGCAGCAGATACACACACACACCCCAAAATAAATAAAAAAAACCCACCCAAACACCTGTTATCATCACCACTTTATGCAGATAGAATATAACTCCTGCCAGCAGGGTAAATGTGTGCTTACAAATTGTTAACTCTTTAGTGTTTTGAACTGCTTGAACTGATTTTGAAAGCAGTTCAATACATCCGTCTGAATTGACTGACCACATCCAAGTACCTTGTAGTATCATGCAATGATTTTTAAAACCATCTTTTGACTTGAAATAGCAAGGGTCAGGATTTTTTTTTTCTTCTGAATTTGTACGTCCTTCCAAATTGTTTAAAAGTTGGTGTGGGAGAATATGATTTTTAATCTGATTAGGAAAATGCGGGGAAGTCATACTGGGAGAAAAGGCAGGAGTGTGCATGCACACACATATAAATGAAGCCACACTCACCTCCAAGTAATTTTTTTTGTCCTTGCCACCTCATATGCCGTGGCTGAGTGAGTTAGTCTTGAACAGTCTCATCAGCTTCTTTGGCCTCATGCGCACAGATAAATGTTATATTGGGATGGAGGAATTTCTGACAATCAATTTACAAAACTGAGCCCAACAAAAATGTGGCTTCCCCTCAAATCACTTCCCTACAGTTCTATTTTTCCTGATAGCAAATATTCCCCAACAGGGTCATATTTGCACTGAATTGTGAATATAAGCAGTAGATTGCAGACAACTCACAATCCTCTTCTGGTCCATTGATTTTGTTAGCAGTAGGTAAATAGCAGGTCTTTTGCCTTTTTCAGTTCAGGGATCTTTTCGCTGGGCATTCGCAAAACAGGACACGTTATCACTGATCAGAGTGGTTTCTCCTCTCATTGCTATTACAAGCAAGACAAACCTGTGAGTTTCTGCAGTACAGCATATACACCTCAAAGCACTGACAATTAACAAAACTAGTCTTGGTGCAGTCAAAGACTGTCCAGCCTTGCTTCTGAGCTGTGCATTCAGGTGAAAGAAGAAAGAATGACTTGCAGTATGTCCTGCTTCAAAGACTCCACAGTTACTCTTCTTTTGCATTGAGGCTTAGGTGTTCCTTCTGAGGTAACACTTGCAATTCTCGTTTTCATTCCAGTCCTCTGCCTGGAGAAGAGAACCTGTCTTCTAGATTTTAACAGTATTAGATGCTAGAATTGCAATTTCACTTTGGTGTTCAAGTATTGGTGTTAATGGTATGCATGCATCTTAAAAAATGTCTGATCAAGATTTGGCTCTTATCTATTGTTCTGGTATGTAGTCAGAGCCTACACTAACAGTTTCTCTCTGCTGTCTCTCCTTAGTGCTTCAACAATAACTGGTCAGAGAGAGAAATATTTCTAGATGAGCCTACTTAAGCCTGAACCTCTACCTGAATATCTACTTCAACCTCTACCAAGCCTCCCTTTTTTAACCTGTCAGAGGGCAACTTCCACTGTAACCAGTCGATCCAAACTTATTATTAATCAGCTTCTCTTCCACTCTATCCATAATCCAAAAAAACCCTCTGTTCTACTCCTAAGTAATGGCCTTGTATACGCAACCTAATCTAGAGGTGCACACAGGGTGGATGGCCCAGCTCTAGCAGTATTAGGCTTTGCCTGAGGGGACAGAGAACAGTAAGTCAGAACACATCTTCATCCTGTATGGGCAGGAGACAGAAATAGAATGGGGCTTTTTTAATTTGTCCTTTCCTCCACCTTGTGATTGGCCTCCTCCTTCACTTGTCCTTCCCGAACCATTTGTCTTTTACTTAAAGTTTGCGTTGGTCCTCCACAGAAAAGCTGGACACCGTTTGGAGCTGCGAGCTGCTCTGGGGCAGCATGCTGCACATAAAAGTTCCACCTTTGAAGTGTATCTTCTGTGCTCTGCACAGCACCCAGATAAGCGCTGAAGGCTAACTTACATTTGTGTGGGTTTTGCTGGGAGCACTGGATACAGTGGTAGGATGGTAGGGAGTCCAGAGAGGTCCCTTTGGAACCAAGAAGAAAACACAGTTCTTCCTTCCCTTACAAAGCAGCTAACCTTCCTGCGTCCTCCTGCAAAGTACTATACTGTAGCTCTTTCAAGCTCAGCACAGAATTACAGACCGCACCGGCTGTGGGAATTTCCACATGTGAAGTCAATTCAGCATCACACCCTGGTGTTGATCGGGGTAACATTATAAGCTGCTTTCCTCAGCTGGTCTCAGTGCCACTAGTGATGCTTCAGTGGAAAAGGGAGTGATAGCCCTGTCTGACCTTATCAGATTCAAATTCAAGCCAGGATGATGATAATGATGACGACGACAATGCCTCTGCAGGAAAGGTATGTTTTGTATGCTGCACTTCAAGTATGTTCACATGAACAGCAGAAGGAGACTGTCTAATAGCTGTGTTTCTCTGCTGGTCAGCACCAATAGCACCTCACAGTCCTTTAGTTTGGCCACCTTTGGTTCCAGATGTTTTCACCAATATCCTAGCCACAGTAATGCCTTGCTGCTGGAAATACATTATCTCCCCACTAAGTTAGATTGCTGTTTGATTGCTGAACTATTCCCTGGCACAGTTCTGGTCAGTGCTACTTAAAACCCTTCCAGTCACTGCCTTGGGGGATGTTTTGGGGGGACAGCATGTGCCAACAACTACTGCTGTGGATAGTTTGAAGGAGCCAAGCTTTTTTTAGAACAGAAAGATTTAATTGTCCTGACAGGTGCTTAATCATTGTGCCTGGTCTCAGGGCCAACTGGAGTCCTCACCCAACTAAAAGCCTGTAGAGGGACTGCAGGACATGCATAGAATCATAGAATGGTTTAGGTTGGAAGGGACCTGAGAGATCATCTAGTTCCAACCCCCCTGCCATGGGCAGGGACACCTTCCACTAGTCCAGGTTGCTCAAAGCCCCATCCAGCCTGGCCTTGAACACTTCCAAGGATGAGGCCTCCGCAACTTCCCTGGGCAACCTGTTCCAGTGCCTCACCACCCTCAGAGTGATTTTTTTTTTTTTTTTTTTTCCCTAGTATCTATTCTAAATCTACCCTTTTCCAGTTTGAAGTCATGTCTGATACTCATGGGACAGACATGAACACATCTTCATGGCTTTTTGCCAAGCTTAATATACAACCCTCCTGCAAACATCCACTCATATAATCCATGTGTTCAGACTGCATTTATTCAGGGAACCCTCTTAAAGCCATCATTGCCCCACACAAATGCTCTCATGCTGTATACAGATATATTATGCCATCCCATTATCCTCACCTCATTCAACAGTGATGAGCACTTGTTTGAGGTGTGGAGTGGCTGTTCACACAGCTGGAAAGTTTCCAATCTGTGAGAAATAAAGGGCCCTGGTACTGTCATTCTGTACAACCGATAATTAGTACCAAGATGTCTTACTTGAGCAAAGAGGGCAAGACAAGACATTTGCTCATGCCCTTTACTCCAGCACCTGGTGGATCAGGTACCATGTTTATGTGTGTACAGTCCACCTGTTAGGAGTACTGACCAGCTTTCAATTCTAGAGTAAGCAGCATCTTCTCAATGACTTGTTTCAGAGTCTAGAGGTGTGCTGAGATTTGCCCGAAACACCAAAAGTGAGTTCCCAGAATCCTCCCACCACCCTTTCAGCCAGCCAGCCTATCACAAGTCTTCCTGATACCTTCAAATGTGAGGCTGCATCCCTTGATTCTAGGCAATGTTAGGGTTGGATGAGTGATGTATTTGAACTCAGGAGTTTGCTGAATTCTCATTGTGATGTTGATCAAAAGCAAACCCAATAGTCATGTTAGATTTCCTTTTTTCAGCTGAGTTGTGAATTGTTCATCAGCTCCAGCAAAACTGAGCTGCAATTTCCAGTTTGTTGATCCCATTATTTTCAAGCCCATGGTTCTTTCCAAGAATGTGTACTCCAGCAGGGTCTGAACCTCCACAAGTCCCTAGGGCTTGGGAAGTCTCTAGGTTACATCTGTGAACAGGTTGCTTCAGAAGTATTCACTACAGCACGTTTTCATTAATGTGTCTTTCATTGCCATTAGTTCTTCCTACAGAGTAAGAAACTGGCTCGCTATCAGCATCTTTTCTCACATGACTACTTTGTGAAGTTCCTCTGTCATTCGCTATAACAAAGCCATTCTTAAACCGCAGTCTTAACTCAGCCACTTTTTGCTCTTGATCTGAAACACCCAGGATTCAGAAGTAGCCCGTATCAGGAAGACATGGCAGTCTTGACATCATTCACTCACAAGTCAAGGTCTTTCAAAAATATCCTGAGACTGCCTCCATTGTTGGGATATCCAAAGCCAAAGCCCCAGTACAGAAGCTAATTGGCTAACAGGTTGTAAGATCACACTAAAATTTTCTTTGGCAGAGCTGATCTGGGTAACTAAAACATACACCGCTGACAAAGCTTGAGCACTGGGGTGCTTGTTTACAAGTGTTTTCATCCTTTAGGCTGTAGCATGCCCATCTTGATCCCCATTTTCATACAACTCAAGCTTACAGAAATTCAAATGAGCCTACATAAGACTCCTGTTTGTGCAAAGGGTTCAGATCCAGTCAAAGCTGATACCATGCATTAACCCACATGAATTAGAAATAGACAGAGAGACTGTTACTCAAAAGAAAAAAAAATACTTATTAATAGCCAGAGTTCATTGAGATTCATAGACTGAATGTGTATTTACTGTCTCTCTCCCTGCTTTCCTGTAGTTTGATATGCTTAGAATGGTAGGACAACTTAGACTGGAAGTGATCTCAGAAGGTCATCTAATCCAACTCCTTGCTCAAAGCACAGCTAGGCTAACTTCAAAGTTAGACCTTCTCAAATTGCAGGAAGAGGAACTGAAGGTGCAGCAGTGTGCTCAGATGTCTATACCTCCATGTTAAGAAGGCAAGAAGCTGGTATCTGTGCATGTGCTATGATACTTTTCTGTTAGGGCAGGAAAGTATCTAGTTGATGGACAGAGGTAATTGTCACCAAAGTCAGGATAGATTTGTGGCCTGGGCCGCTCAAAATATATCTCCTGAAGAAAAGCCTCTGTTTTTCCAAAGAAAAGGTTGGGGGAGAGAAGCAAGACAAGTTAGTTGCACCCAACTCAATCACCTCCTAATGTCCACATTTTTTTTCCTGGAAGAAATAGAGTCAACCCTCCCAATCTAGCTATTGATGATATATCAGAGGACACCGAAAGTCTTAGGAACACACTATCAAAGTCCCGTTCTCAGTCCAGTGCCACACAATGACAGATAATAAACTCCTCATTCTGTCAAAGTCACTGAACCACAGTATCTTGCGAAAACCCAATTGCTCTTCACCAGGAGAAAAGGTCAGGAATACAGGTGAATAGCCTAGAGGAGGAATCAAAATAGTCACTTGCAGTTGTATCATCTTTTACTGGTACACTTAGTAGGACATAAAGTGGGAAGGCAGAAGGGTAGGATGAGTCAAAAGGATTGGGGAGGAGGAATAATAAAGTACTGAAGTTGTGGTGAACTCCATGAATGACAAGTTAGAAGAAAATAGCAAATTATCAGCTCTGCGTAGGATCTATAAAAGCAACGCTGAAGGCAGTAAACAAGCTAGTTGTGGTGGGTTGACCCTGGCTGGACACCAGGTGCCCACCAAAGCCGTTCTATCACTTCCCCTCCTCAGATAGACAGGGGAGAGAATATATAACGAAAGATTCACGTGTCGAGATAAGGACGGGGGAGATCACTCACCAATTACTGTCAAGGGCAAAACAGACTCGACTGGGGGAAAATTAATTTAATTTACTACCTATCAAATCAGAGTAGGATAATGAGAAAATAAAAAATAAATCTTAATACACCTTCCCCCCACCCCTCCCTTCTTCCTGGGCTTAACTTTACTCCCAAATTCTCTACCTCCTCCCCCAAGTAGCACAGGGGGACAGAGAATGGGGGTTGCGGTCAGTTCATCAGATGTCTGTCTTGGCCACTCCTTCTTCCCCAAGGGAAAGACTCCTCACACTCTTCCCCTGCACCAGTATAGGGTCCCTCCCACAAAGACTATTCTCCACAAACTCCTCCAACATGGGTCCTTCCCACAGGCTACAGTTCTTCACGAACTGCTCCAGCGTGGTTCCTTTCCACAGAGTGCAGACTTTCAGGAACAGGCTGCTTCAGTGGGGGTCCGCCACAGGTTCACAAGTCCTGCCAGCAATCCTGCTTCAGCATGGGCTTCTCTCTCTCCATGGGTCCACAGGTCCTGCCAGGAGCCTGCATGGGCATGGGTTTCCCACGGGGTTACAGCCCCCTTCAGACATCCACCTGCCCCCATGTGGAGTCCTCCATGGGCTGCATGTGGATATCTGCTCTACCATTAGCCTCCATGGGCTGCAGGGAGACAGCCTGCCTCACCATAGTCTTCACCACAGGCGCTGCAGGGGAATCTCTGCTCTGGCACCTGGAGCACCTCCTCCCCTTCCTTCTTCCTTGGCATCTTCCTTCCTTCCTCCTCCCGATCTTGGTGTCCGCAGAGTTGTTTATCTCACATATTCTCACTACCCTCTCCCAGCTGCTGCTGCGCAGTTTTATTTCCTCCTTCTGACATATGTTATCACAGAGGCACTACCACCATTGCTGATTGGTTTGGCCTTGGCCAGAGGCACATCCATCTTGGAGCTGGCTAGTATTGGCTCTTTCGGACATAGGGGAAGCTTTTAGTGGCTTCTCACTGAAGCCATGCCTGTAGCCCCCCGGCTACCAAAACCTTGCCATGTAAACCCAATACACTGGTCTGCAGGTTGAAGCTATAAAAGGGACAGTGAATTCAGATGAGATGTTTGTGAAGAGCAGCCTAGTTAAATCTAACAGATGTCAAACACAGTGACAAAAATGATTTATGTATCCATGTCCAAGATCCATTATCCTCTAATTTCCCCTCAACCACTGGTAAATATCCATAGGCAACTATGCTTCCATTGACAATTTGGGCGATTAAAGAGCAAGAATCTCTTTCTGTAGACCATGCATAAGAATCCACAAACACTGAAATAGCCCCAATAGGAAGGACTCAGAGTAGCACTCCAAATATCCTCAGTCTGGCCAGTGAGGTCTGTGAGCACAAATCCCTTGGGCATTGTCCTGGTTCCAGCAGGGATGGGGTTAATTTCCCCAGGGATGCGGCAGGGGACATAGGTATTCCATACCATGTGAGCCATGCCCTGGCTAAGGGGGGAGCTGGCTGGGGGAAGGGGCAGAAAGTCCCCATTCGGACCGGGCTGGGGCTGTCCAGGTCTGGTCAGTGAACAGTGGTACCATAATCATGTTTGTATATTCCTTTATCAGTGTTATTGTTTTTCTCTTTCTTTTGCTGTTCTGTTAAATTGCCTTTATCTCAACCCATGAGTTTTGCCTTTTTCTTCCAATTTTCCCCCATGGCTGTGGGGGTTGAGCAAGCAGCCAAGCGGTTCTTTGTTGCCAGCTGAGGCCAAACCACAACAGGCATTAAACCTATATTTCCCACTAGGATAATGAGTAAAAAGGTAACAGCTCCCAGGTACACTTTTGCAGAAAATATCTGATTCTGCATAGAAACTTAACTATGTGGAGAGAGTGAAGAAGTTTAGGCAACCCTTGCTGTCCTGCACACAAGACTTTGTTAATTTTTAAGTGAGTATCTCTCTGCACATTGTACAGAGAGCTTAAGCACCCAACAGTAAAAAAACTACAATGGTAAGACTTAAGTTGCCTAAATCTAAAGTAATAAGTTACTTCTAAACTACTGGAGCCTATTTGCATCAAAGGCAGGTCAAGATAAGAAGTACAGCAGCAACTTTTTGCCATCCAAAATTACAGCCTGCTCGAAAGTTAGTCCTAGTCCACGTGCAAGAGAAGCCCAAAGTAAAATACAGAGGATGAATGTGGTCACAAGCCACCTATGCCACTACTTCTGGGAGAACTAGTCAGTGTCTTTCATTATTATCAGTAGTGCCAGGTAACTCTCCCATGCAAGCCAACTCAGAAGCATACAGAGAAGTAAGCACAAGAAAAAGTTAGAATATCACAGAACAGGATAGGAACCTGCTGAGACCCAATTATGCCTTCACAGGTTTTGGTAGCAATGTTCAAACACACACTGTATTTCAGACTCAAGTGGTTTATGGTGGTTTTCTTTTCACAACACTTCTTCATTTTGCTCACAGGAAAGCAATGTCCAGATAACAAACTAGGATTATTCATCAAGGCTAAGGCTGTCTGGAAAACTTCATATGTCACAAACGCTACAATGACTAAAACATGGTGTGGCCAAAGAGAAAGGATGATCTCATGTTTATGGCAACAGAACTGGATTCTGTCCTCGACTCACTCGTGGAAGAAATGCTCCAGAGAAACTGGTCCATTTTAGAGTAGGTTACAAATAGTGTGGAGTAGGTCAGCATGCAATTCCATGAGAGTTAAAATTTACCTGAAGTCAGTTCAACCAGATGCAAACACCTTTGTGCTCCACGTCCTGCATTCTCCCTTGTGCCCACCCTCGTTATCATGAAGCCCTACAGGGAGCACAACAGATCAAAAACAAACCCTGCAAAGTAAAAGATACTTGCTCCTTGCTGATTTAGCTCTTTGATTTGGCTCCTATGGGATAAGATATGGGCAAGTGTCAGCAGAGGAGAGGGAAGAATCACATAGCCAGAGGCGTAGAGAACAGTGGTGCTTGCTCATGTTGCTGAGGTACTGTATGTACAGGCCAATTACTGAGCTGTGAGAATGAAACAAATGCTTGAAGAGCTGATCACTAAGTGGCCCCTGCTCATTTTGCACACTGAATTAGGCATGGACATCATAAATATGATCACAAATTTTAAAAACATAATAAAACGTGCAAATTCAAGTGGAAATGGGACATCAGTAACCCCAGTTCTGGCACTTTTGAGTGTTTTACTTCACAGTGTTGAACATTTTCTCTATTGTATGTATTTTGTGTATGCCTAATTTATGACATTTTTGTGCACCTAAACGCAACTCCTTTCATCTCACCTCCAGGATAATCCTACAAATGTTAAGAAGCTTTGCTTCTCAGCCAGGCTAACAGAACAAACTAATTCTAGTGTGTTTGTAGGCCAATCCATTTTTGAGAGTTGATTTAATTAGCAGCTAAAACTGTATTTAAAGAAACGCCAGAGCCAGTCTTCAAATGTAATCCTTACATAGTTCTTTGACCTTTAGCAAAGTTCTAAGAAAAACTGTATTCTGGAAAAAGATAAAGCATTCAGCTTCTCAAGAAAATGGGTTCTTCTGAAAACTAAGTGTGTGATAGACTGGACATCTTATGACTTCAACTATAGCTACAAAAAGTAATCTTCTCTGTAAAACTAAAGTGCAACGGAATGATACTCAGAGAGACTCTAATATTTTGCCCTAGTAAATATTGAACATGTAATGCGCTCTTCATTTTTGGTCCTATAATACCTTCATTAACTTTGACCAAATTAATCCCACGACTCGTTAGTTCAACTGAAACGATCTCCTTGCCCGTGAAGACTTTTCCTTTCCCATCTTCTACTCTTCATTAGATCAAATATATATATTCTTACTACCCTCGTTCCCAATATTTTGTTGGCAGAACAATCCAGTGCCATGATGGACATTTGCCTGACATTAATTTAAAATGCTAATTTTTTCCTTAATTTTATCCTGCTTTTAAGTTAGGAAGTGACACATTTCTCCTGATTTTTTGGCAATGGTCACCTTTAAACACTACTTGTTTGGTTGGGCAGGTGTGGTGAAAGCATTTTCAGCACTGCTTTTGCAGAAGTTCTAGGATATGTAGACTATCTAGAACCTTGATTTAACCAGATGCAAGACAGAGGTCAAGTTTAACTGGATAGTATCTCTTTAATTTCAGTTTTGATTAGTGACCCCTCTTGATTTCAGGAATAGGAAATAATTGTGATGACAGCAGTGGCAAGAAATTTAAACTTCTTTGTGTCAGCTTCCCTTGCATTTCCTGTTTTGTGGCTTGTGATGGTCTCCATGTAGTTAAATGGCAGTTAACCTCCACTATCAGAAGTATAAAAATAATTAAGAGATTTGATACACCCTAGCTTTTAGGTGCAGTTCTTCATGAATTGTCATAGGAAAGAATGCATACAGTACAGCAATATTCACTGTTCCATGGTCTGTAAAAACTAGCCCTGTTTCAGAAACCAGAAATTAATTCTCAGCATCCAAAGTCCAATACTATTACCTGCTCTTGCCAGTTGGTTGTAATATGCCACAGAAGCAAGATGGTCCCCAGAAAGGACAGCTACTTTGTTCTGAGTACCAAAAAAGGATGGGGAGTTAGCAGTACAAATCTACTAGGGGTGTTATCTTCAGGTACAGGTATCACCTTACCAAAAAGATATCATCAAACTAAATGGCATACAGTGGAGCAAAACAGTAGATCTACATTATCTGATCTAGATGGTAAAGGCTGGCAATCTGCAGCAGCAATCACCGCTGAAACAGTGAGACACATTTGCCCACTAACATTGATGTGACAGCTATTTTCTGCTTCAGGACATAACAGTTTTGAAACTCTTTGGTATTTTATGCTCACCTCATGTGCCTTTCCCTTCAGTGTTAATAAGCTAAGGCACCAGTCCTACACTGAGGTCCAATTCAGTAGCTATGGGTTCCTCACAAGTGTGCAGAGAAACTGTATGATGCACTAGCATGGGTTTTTTATTCTTTTTTCATCTTCCTTCTTGCACAGTCACTTAAATTTGAACCTAACCTACTCAGAAATGAATGGAGGTAACTGGGCTGAAAGGCTGGTGATTTTTATGCCACCCCCAGAAAGCAGCACACAGTTAATTTTGCTGGAGTAATGCAGAGCTATTACTGAAGTTGGAGAATGCTTGGTGTACAGATTCTGGCATCTATTCTCGTAGCAAAAGAATTGCTGGTTACAGCAAAGACTGCTGAATATATCACAGAATGACAGGGGCTGGAAGGAACCTTCGGAGATCGTCTAGCCCAAACCCCCTGCCATAGCAGGTTGACCTACAGCAGGTTGACAAGAATGCATCCAGACAGATTTTGAGTATCTCCAGAGAAGGAGACTCAACAATGTCTCTGGGCAGGCTGTTCCAGTGCTCTGTCACCCTCAAAGTAAAGTTTTTCTTATTTTCAGATGGGATTTTGCGTGTTCCAGTTTGTGCCCATTGCCTCTTGTCCTGTCATTGGGCACCACTGAAAAGAGTCTGACCCCACCCTCTTGACACTTGCCCTTTAGATACTTGTAAGCATAGATAAGATGCCCTCTGTCTTCTCTTCCCCAGGCTAAAGAGCTCCAGGTCTCTCAGCTTTCCCTCAGCAGAGAGGTACTCCATTCTCCTGATCATCTTTGTAGCCCTCTGCTGGACTCTCTCCAACAGTTCTCTGTCATTCTTGAACTGGGGAGCCCGGAACTGGACACAGTACTGCAGATGCGGCCTCACCAGGGCAAAGTAGAGGGGGAGGATGACGTCTGTTGACCTGCTGGCCACACTTTTCTTAATGCACCCCAGGATGCCACTGGCCTTCTTGGCCACAAGGGCACATGGCTGGCTCATGGTCAACTTGTCCTCCAGGACTCCCAGGTCCCTCTCTGCAGAGCTGCCTTTCAGCAGGTCAACCCCTAACCTGTACTGGTGCACGGGGTTATTCCTCCCTAGGTGCAGGACCCTACCCTTGTTGAACTTCATTAGGTTGCCCTCTGCCCAACTCTCCAGCCTGTCCAGGTCTCGCTGAATGTCAGCACAGGCTTCTGGTGTGTCAGCCACTCCTGCCAGCTTTGTGTCATCAGCAAACTTGCTGAGGGTACACTCTGTCCCCTCATCCAGGTCACTGATGAATATATTGAACAAAACTGGAAATATATCGATTTGACTTCGCTAGCTGGGTAGCCAGTACCCAGACATCAGTGCTCAGGGTTCTGCTCACAGCCCAGATCAACATGGCACAACACAACTTCACTATTCTGTCAATCATCAAAGGGGATCTGCGAACTGCTCACAAATATAGGTAGAAACAAGCAATGGAGGGTTAGATTAGAATCCCACATCTCTTGGCTCCTAACTTAAAAGATACATGAAAAAGCATTTTCCCTGTCAAATATATTAGAAATATTTTACCAGATGTAGGCAAGCAAATATCTGAGTGCTAGGAAACCTGTATGATGCTTGCTAGGTCTGTGACTGTGCTGTACTGTTGCAGTGCTGAATTTTTAAAACGAAAACAGAAATGACTCATGACTTCAGGAGAAATTTGAAGCTTTATTAGTACACAAAATTAGAGGTGTGAGTCAACTGTCATCTTTATGTACCAGGAAATCTGAAAAGTTTTTAGACAATATTCCCATGAGATTAAATACGAGCAAAAAAATTATTAATTCACAGAAAACAGACACCAGCAGCCATCTATGAGGACCTCTCAACAAAGGGGATTTTTTCTCCTTGACTTGAGCTTATTTATTTAATTATGTGCTGTAAGACCAGCCTGCTTTCATGGACACTTGGGGAGAGTGTTACCTGAGGAACTTGCCAATTAAGATTGTCACTGTCAGGGGAAACAGATATGAAGGACATGATAGGAATGGTTTGGTTTTTTAGATTTTGAAAGTCAGAATCTTAAGTCCAGTTAAAAAAAAAAAAGCCATATGAAAAAAATTAAACTGTGTATCAACAGAAGGTCATTCGTGATTGCAACTTTTCATTGTTTCTCACTTTATCTTAGCAACTGGCACTCTTCCAAACCATCATGGTTAATATTTCATACGGTTTGGAAGCAGGACAGTTAAGCTTTTGAAAACAGTACTGTTGCAAATGTAGTAATATTTGAGACAATGTTCCAGTAAGAACTGAAGTTACATCAGGAGAAAAGATAATAATTTGTTAACTGTCAAGGATAAAAAAACTATTCACACATTTTTTAGAAAGATGGGGCTCATGTCAGGTAATAACAATATATCACCAGATATTCACAAGAATGCACGTTATGATGTAATCATTAGTTTTTTGCACCAGACATACATAGACGGGAGTATTTCCATATCCAAAGACACAGGAACTAAATATTAACTTAGTCTGGGTTTGTATACAGTTAGTAGGACCTCAATAATGGGTCAACAACCTCACTTAGAAAACAAAGACCCAATCTGGAAAAATGCCTGAAGACAGAACAGAAAGCAAGAAAAGTAACAGTTACTCTCTACCAACAAAACATTCCAGATTCAGTAGTAAGAACATTCAGTTTCTTCTGTGAGGATATTGTAGTTGTTACTGTCTCAAAAAAAAAAAAAAAAGAAAAATCGTGCATCAAAAGTTTGTTTACTAAGGCCATGATTTAAAAATACATCTTTCCAAGTGGTTTATGGTGCAGATGAATTAATTTTTCAATATGCGAAATAGTTTTCTACATCCCCAGCCTTTCCTAAAAAAAATTGAGATGTGAGAGCCTCCACCGTCTCCATATTTTCTCCACCTTTTCATCCTTACTGTGTTCTTCAAGCCTTATGCTTTTGGCTAGCTGTATTTTAGTACCAGCATTCTTGCTACATTCTTAAATTCTCAAGAGAGACAGTTTCTTCAGCAATCCAGAATCCAGTCTAGTAAGACTTCTTGGATAAAAGTCAACCTTTGGCAATACACTTAAGGGATATGGTTGATGGAAAATTAGCTCTGTAGAGAAACAGAATGAAGTAAGTTCTTGTTGTGTGCAACCAGCAAATGTTGTTCAGGAGAATTCCCATACTAACTCAGAAATGAAAACAGCATGAATTATTATTTTTGTACAGGTCCAGTGACAAAAGTCTTCTCTATTAATAATGTCACTTGGAAAAGGAGAAATAAACAAGGACTTAAGTTATCTCAATATTATATATTCTTGCAGAAAAGTTAGAAGCTTAACTGCTCCAGAACTGATGAAGAACAATTGTCAATGTAGTTCCACCATCTCTGTTTTCACTGAATAATTTGTCATCGTATTCAAATAGACCTGTAGTCTGTTTTTCTCTTTTAATTTTTATTCCTGAGTAGGTACAAACTCGGTTACCCAATTTAAATGAAAAAACCACCTTTTTAGAACAAACTACAGAAAATCTCTATACAACTTTCTTGGACTGCTCAAAGTACAGTGCCTTTAGAGTGAACTCTGGCTATTTTTTGCAAATGAACAAATGAAAACTTACAGAAAACACTGCTAAGAAAGACTACAGAAACCAGACAGAACCTGAACTGTGATAGAAAGTTGACATTACCACTTCAGGTTACATACAAGCACTGAAGAATGACAGTGGGTGGGGAATATGTGGCAAGTCTAGAAAAGCTGCAGCAAAACAGGCAATTCCTACAGCATGCGATAGAAGAAACTCTCTCTTCTCTCATTCCCAGTTTGCAGGGTTAATAAATCAGTGTCAGGAATTAATCATTACTGAAGGTGGGTTATTTACTACTTTTATTTTTTTTTTTTTATAATGGTGTGTTTACAATTAACTGAACAACATGTTATTTTAATGTCAGAGTGAAAGTTTTATTAAAAAATTGATTTCTTTTTTAAGGATGACCAATATTCAATCCAAGCTGGAATCTAGATCCCTAAATCTAATGCTTTGGGGTATGAGCAGCTTATCACCACAATACGCACTTCCTGCTCTAAGAAATTTCTTGCCTGTAATGAGCCCCAGTTCCATGGAAGAAGTCAAGTTGGTCAAACCCACAAGATGCCTACCTGCTGATGGGCACACAGAGGTCTACAACAGGAAAACCTCATGATCTGCGCATTGCTAGAGAGACATTAACTTTTGGTGAGTTACACACGCTGCTCCTTCCCCACTCAAGTCTAAACTGAGTTCCATTTCAAAATTGCTTTCAGTGTAGGAGGAAACTGGCCTTTCTTGAAAAGCAGAATGATACAAACTATTACTTGCACCATCAACTTGGTATGATGAGTAGCGTTTAAGCAAGTAAAAGCTGTACTTCCACAGGAAAAAAAAAAAAAGTATTCTTTCTTAATTAGAGGCAAGCTGCTTTAATGCATCTATGCTTCACTGTAGTCATAGGTGAGACACTCATGCAATTTCAAGGTTGCTATAGCAATATAGGGCCTTCAAACAGATAATGACGTACAGTCTAAAGTCATTTCCAGACCTTGTTGATGCCAGCCTCTTTGCTTCTGGCAACCCCTCCCTAAGCTAACCAGTTGTCTTAGTCACTTCTGTGTTTAGCAACATGTCCCCGTTTTCAGCATAAATTAGACCTCCCTTTAATGAGTCTTACAGTCAACACTGCTCTCTTTGAATACATTCATACCTGGTTTCAAATGAAGTTGGACATAATAAGTTTAGGAAACACATATGAAAGCTCAGTAGCTGAAGGACTATACAAGCTGGAATAAAACACTAACTTTGAAGGGTTTAACAGCAGCAGCGCAAAACTGTCATCACTGAGATCTGCTTAACTGCAGAGAAGAACTTACAACACCATAATGTATCCACAAACCTATTAGCTATATAATGAGAGCGTTGGCTGGAGGTATCAAGCAGCTGCATACTGACACCATGTATTGCTGGGTTGCCCAATTCGTAACTCCAAGATAAGGATCTGGTGTGTTTCACAGACAGTGAATTAAAAGCAAAAAGAGTTTCATATGTCTTAAGCTTTATCTGGCCTTCTGTTAATACAGCTGATTAACTGGGTTTTGAATAACTAGGATCTCATTGTATTTAGTTTTGGAGGGGCTGATGAGGCAAATCAGGCAATATTTATAAAGGTTATAAAATGAGTAATTCTGAGTATTTCAGAAAGCAGTGACTCCAAAAAAGTGTTTTGCTTGTCTCTGATTTTGGAAGATCACAGATCTTTGCTAAACTTTCTGATTTGTATGCTTATAGAAAGTGCACACTAATAAGCACTTTGATTCTTTCTGTCCTCGTTTGAGTAAAACTGCACGGCAAAATCGAGGGCTGGGGGTTAGGGGCCAGGTGTTTGTTGTTCTGGGTGGGGTTTTCTTTGAAAATAGCTTATTCTGTTGTTTTGGTAAACATTATGCATTCAGTATCCAGAACTCTTCCCAAGTTCCTCGGTGAATGTAATTTGTAAATATGATGCGCTGAGAAGTTCTTAAAAAAGCATATAAAATTTTGCTAATTACCATGGAGAGAAAACTGTAAAAACCACAAATGACATTTTCCAACACCTTTATTTCCTCTTGCTCTAGCACTCACTGTGCATTTTTTCTTGCTGAGACAAAGATCCATTAGAATTCTTTATTACCCTGATACAGTATCTCTGACAAAGAAAGACTAATAAGGCTTTTAGTGGTCACCATTAACAATATTTCCTACCACACTTCCATACATTTTTACTTTAAAAGCTGAAAAATGTGTGTTTATTAGTGCCCGGTTTCTTAAGTAAATCAGCTTATAATGCATATCTCTGATCTTAGTCAAAGATAAATCTATAGAACAATTTGTTTTGTATAATCTTCTATCTACCACTTGCCCCTTTTCAAAACTGATTATATTTTAATTCTCTATGTAGTTTCTTATCATGTGGGGGGTTTGCATTACAGAGTACTGTTTGAACCTTTCATGCAGTCACAAATATTTTGTTTTCTATCTTCCAGAAAGAAAGCATAAGAAACATTCCAAAACTGACAATAATTCTTGGAAGAAATAAAACTAGCACTAAGTACAGATTAATTATTTCATCCTCACTCCCTGTGGGTGCTGCATATGTGTATAAATGTCATATTCTAGTACAGAAGCAAGAAATTGCCCTGTGTTTAAATTGCAGCTATTCCCTGTATAATAACCTGCTTTACTCAACCTAGAAAGCAAGGCTTTTTAAAATGGGTTCAACCATTTTGATGATCTAAACAGATCTCATAAAGGCAGATAATTTTGATTTTCTCTGTTGTCTTGCTTTGTGTTCTATCTCGCATTGAAAAAAAGATTAAATTTGTTGCACCTTTCTATACTTGAAATGGTGGAAATTCATCAATTTATGACATAAATGAGGCTAAGCAAAATGTTTTTCTTGCCTATTCTTCTAAATATATTTCCACTGACTACATTATTTCCATTCTCAGCAAGCTCTGTGAAAACAAAGATGGATTAAAGTAGGTAAGAAGTAATCTGAAGCATTCCCTCACATGAAATGCTGAACACTTCTTAATAAAAACTGGATGTATATTCAGTTAAAATGTCATAAACATACAGTGGCAAGGAGTTGCTTTCTATTGAACTTGGCAAATTTGTACAGTGAAATTGTTTTTTCACGTTATTCTGGCAGAAAAAAGGCCAAGCAATTATTGTCACGTTGAAAAATCTGAAATCACAGAAGAGTTATTTTCTTCCCAAATAAAATGTCATTTTACAGAAAGGCGTATCTTAGAAACTGTTTGCTGACTGTGTCATGGTCTGACTTTTAGCCTCATTTGCCTAACTATTTAAGGATGACTAAGTGTAGTCATAAATTAGATCTTCTCATTTTCTTTGGATTAGCATTCAATTGTTTGCAGACACGGGGAGAAACCGATGATTTAGATCTTCTCAGGCTATCATTTGTATTTTGTATTTTTTATTTAACTGCTCCATCTTGTATAACAGAAAAAGACAGGTTTTATTAATTATCAAATGGAATATGTAGCATGAACTACTGTGCAACTGAACAAGTAAATCTTAAGTAGCTCTCATATAACCGTCCTAAAGATACAGAGTCCTACCCAGACCAGCAAACCCCCTGCTTGCACTAGAAGCAGTTATGAAGCTCATATGAAGGAACAGAACACGAAAATATTGGAAGAGGAGAACTGACTGCAGAAGTAATAGTGGGAGAAAGATGATGGAAAAACACAGGGACGGATCTTACAAGGGAGCAAGGGCGATCTTTTACGGGGGAGCAAATGGGGGAAGGTGCAAGCACTTACCTTCATGGTCAGTGACATTCCAACAAGAACAAGATGCAATTGTCTACCAGAGCCCTTTTAACATCAGGAGTCTGTACCATAATCAGAAGTTCTTAGGCACCACCTTAATCAAGCCCAGAAGCTGCAGTCCTAACTGTGGAAACATAGAATCAAAGCATGGCAAGAAAAGGGGCGATTCTGGACATACAGAATCCGTTGCAGTTGCTGCTTCTGCCCCCAGTTTACTTTGGCTTTTGAATCTAACGTGGTACGTAAGATTACAGATAGGTACCCCAGGATCAGGACAGGGGATGACATAATTGTAGGTATTTCTTCAGTAGTGGTCTTTACCTGGTGCATGTTATAAAAGAAGGGTGAGGCCCAGCAAAAATATTTAATTTGTGGTGGCACTGTTCACTACTTGAAAATGACCTGAAACCGTCTGAGCTGTTACCTGCAACTTACAGAGTCATTCTTTCTATAGCTGCCAGCCAAACATTGCTTAGGATGCTAATCCAGAATGCTCCCTGCAGGACTGAACTGGGAGCCCTGAAAGAAATTCTTGACCATGCTCTGCTTCCTGTTTCCTGCCTTCCTTCAGCGATATTGTCTGTGGCCCATCCTTAAATCCAGAAGATCTGTGATGAGGAAATGAACAGTGGATTTTTTTTCCCCAAGCATATAATTTTCTTAACTTACAGTTTCAGTGCTCTATATGAATTTAAAAGATGCCCTGGGATTTGAGCAATTTTAGCAGTGCTCCGGTATTTCTTTTGGATGCTAGTATATTACTTGAGGAACAGCCTTTTAAACATTTCTACATATGGGTAACTAAGAACATGTTTGCCTGGTTTTGTCAACTTCAGTAGTTCATTATGGCATGAATCTATATCAAATCCAGACATTTGGTCGAAATCTGTCACAAAGGACATTTGTCATGAAAACATTATTTTGCAAGAGAAAATATAACTAGAGCCT
>NW_009646939.1:599058-600200 GCF_000708025.1 Charadrius vociferus | reverse complement strand
ATGAATTAATAAAAATTTACCTCACTTTGAATATTACCAAGATTCTTATCCAGGTCAACCGTACTGCAGGAGAAAAAACTTTTTATAAAAAGGCTGTGTTGGCTGAACAACTGCACGTAAAAAGGAGACAGGAGATCAGTGTGACATGGAAGCGAACGTGCCACTGCAGAGCGTGGAGGTTGCTGCCCTGAACACTACGAACTGGGAAGTCACCAGCTGGCAGAGACAGCACATGAAGCTTGCAAGAGTGACTGCAGGTAACAAGTGGAAAAGTACCTGTGACGTACGTGACTTGTCCTATGATTGGAGGGTCACACAGCAAGAAAAACGAGCAACAAAAGTAGCATAAAAGCACAACCTGAACTTGAGGGGCTCTGAACTGATTCAAGATCTCGGCACAACAGCCAGGTAGCGGAACCAGGACTCCAGGGGGGAGGGCGGATCCTGGAACTGCTGGAAGAGTGGTTACCTGATCCGAAGAGGGAAGAAGAGAGCCTTTACTCTTTCTCTGCCACCCATACAAAAGCTAAGAAAGCTGGGGAGAAATAAAGCTGGGGATAAAAGTAACAATCTCAGTCACGGCAGTTTTCTTCACAGGGTGGGTCCTAGTTGCCCCAGGTTGTAAGATCGAGAAAAACCTCCGACAGCTATTCGGACTGTGCAAGTTCGTTTCCGATTCCAAATTAACCCCTCCAGCTACGCGCAGCGAAAGCGCAGACTGTGACATAAGGCGGGAGCCGCACATGGGGACGAGCACTGTTCCTTTCTCGCACAGCACGAAAACTCGTAGGCTCTCTTACCCTATGGCTCTTCGTGCTGCGGGAAGACAAACCCTTTGGCGCCGAAGTGCGAGGCAGGCTGCAGGAGGGCGCAGCACGGAGGCTGAGCGGTCCCCTGCGTACGCCCGCTGGCACCTTAGCACCGCATAAGCTGTCGGGGTGTTTTCTGGGCGCTGCCTCTACAACCCATCCGACATCCACCCCCACGCGAGAAGGGAGCACCGCAGCGAGCAACGGAAGGGCTCTGCACGCTTCTCCTACTCCGCCCCCCACCCGCGCACTCCCCAAAGAGGGGTAAGTCCTCGGCTGCTGCGGCTTCTCTCCCTCTCCCGAGGCGACCCGCGGGCTGCCCTAACGCCTTCC
>NW_009646939.1:535058-597833 GCF_000708025.1 Charadrius vociferus | reverse complement strand
CGGGCAGAGCCGCCCGTGTTAGCTGCCCTCCCGGGGAGAGGGTGGCTGCCAGCACCCAGCCAGCCTCGGCACCGGAGCGGGGAAAGCCGCCGTGCCTTGCGGGCTGCCCGCGGCGCGCTGAAGGGCGCTTACAGACAGTGCCACGGGGGAGGAGAGACAAGCGGCGTCGGGTGGCGTAGATAACGTGTTGAATGTTCCGCGTAGTGAAGGTTAAAGAATCCCTCAACTCCCACGTCAGATGCTTTTAGCTCCGTTACACGCCACGCCGAGGTGTGCTGGCAGCGTCTGCTCTGAAAGCTAGTGTCGCGGTGATGTCGGTAGGTGGTGTTTCGGTTACAGTCAAACAGCGAACCTGTGTGCCCCTGTGAGGACCAAACCGTGGGGAAATAAAATCTGTGGTGAATATTGTGCAGTAAAATGGTTTTGTTCTTCCAGCTCTCTGTATTTACGGTCTCTTGTAAGAGCGAGATGGTATCAGTGCTACGCTGTTGCAGAGCTAATGCATGAAACAGGAGTTCTTAATAGCATTCAGAAATGCAAGAATTAGATACTTTTTCCATTTAAAAAAAAAAAAGCCTATTTTGGTCTTCAGTTAGCAGTTTGGGCCAATGTCCTAATTAATAGGGTATGCAAATATTATAGACACCCTACTCTAGTTGGTTTCATCTGTAGTAAGTTCGATGATGATGATAGAGACACAAAATCTGCATTTTATAATCAGTCTACTTCCTAAATTCTTCTATAGGTGGATTGCATATTGCTTTGGGTTTTAAAGAGGAAGTGGATTTAAAGAGGAAGCGGAGAAGCACCGTGACTTTATTCTTCAATTACAGCTTTAAGACATGCCTTGATCTGGGGTTTTACCATGCTGTTTGTAATTCAATCTAAGAGGGTACTCATGCTGTAAAGAAAATACTACTTTAAGAAAACATAACTTTCTATACTAAAGTGTTGTGTTAATTGCCCCTATTCTTATTGAGGAAGATGGAGAACCTTTCATGTGGAAACGCTGAAGTAAGCCTAAGTTACCCATGGTCAGTCTTGTGTTCTTGATAAGGTGCGGCAGGCTTCAATAATTTAAAGCTTTCTTATGTAACTCATCTGGTTTAGATGTTGAAGGAAATTTTTACCTTGATTTGAGCTTTGAACTCTTGCATTCTAATGCCTCTGATCAATCAATAGTTTTCACTTAATCTCAGTCATGAAATTAAGGTCTGAAAGCTTTGTGTGAAAACAAGGCAATAGACTTCCATACAAAAGCTTAAGGATGGAAGTGGTGATGTGCTGTATTCTGTTGGGGGGGGGGAGGGGGGGGACGGTTTGAGAGAGAGAGAGAGAGAGAGAAATCCTCCACTATCCAAGGGAATAGCAGGGGATCCAGGGTTCTCGATCCATAACTCAGACAAATCCTGGTACTGGTAAAGGAGTTAATTTGTCTGAACATTGTGGTCTAAGTTGATAAAGGAGTGCAAGGTATGATTTGCCTGCTGTTACTTGGTATTCTTATCATGGGTTGGCAAAAGTTAGGCATCTTCTGATGCTGCTGTTCTGCAATATACTAGAGTTATGGCATGAATGAAGTGCTGTGTAATATGGTTTACATGGAGATCAGGGATGTAATGAATCACAGCAGCTAGCTGAACAGTAGAACAGCCCAAATTTGTAAGTCAGGGTCTGAAATTTAGCTGCGTGGTGGTGTTGTTTTTTTTTTAAATGTATGAGTCATAGTCTTTGGTCTCTCCAAAATTCTAGAGAGTCATTTCTTGGAAACTCTTGCATTCGTACAATTGCTCCTAATCGCAAATAAAGATGGAAATCTGATTTGTATGCTAAGATGAATTTAAAAGTACAAATTGTTATCGTAAGGTTAGTAAAATTATAACCTAGGCTTTTAATTTTAACTTTCTTTTGTTTTTCTAAAGTATACTGTTCTGTGAAAGATACCAGAAACAAAATTTTAATGTTATCTTGCTGTAAGAGGCATGAACGTATTGTGAGTAGCTTTATGGATGAGATGCAAAAAACCTGATAGTGCCATTTGGCACCTGCGCTATGGAGAATATAATATTGCTCTTTTGAAGCTGGGATTTTTTACAAGGCTCTATTGTACTTGCAAGTTGAGGGTAGTGCCTTAATAAAGTAGTCTGTCTGTTTTGAGTGCATCACTGGTTGCCAAAGCTGCTGCCTTCAGTGGAAGTTTTGCTTAACAAAGATGGAATGTACATGAAAGTTGTCCTGAAAACTTGATATCCAGTGCTGTTACTTTACAACAGTTAAACTTAACCAGTGCCTTTGAGAAGAATGACTTAGTGAAGGTCATGAGGTACCATGGTTTAAAAAAAAATGTACCCATGTCCCAAATAAACATTTTAGTATCTTGAGCTAGAAAAGATCAGAGATGAGTCAGGTGTATTTTGTTTTGTGATCGTCTGAATAGGAGACTAGGAAGCTGACAGCACCTTTCTGTATTACGCTCTTTTGATTCCTGCAAATTTTATTGGATAGGGAAAAACTACCAGTAAACACTGGAGCTTTCTTGCGCGTCTCCCCAAAACCTATTACTGTCTCTCTTGCACATCATAGCCTCGCTCCTTTATCCCTTGAAACTCTACATCTTATGGAACTAAGTCCTGATTGTTCTTCTGGTGAAGTTCCACTTTCTGATGAAATTCTTGTTTCAAAGCGTCATTTGTATTTTCCATGGGAGAAGAGTTATAATATCACAGGAGAAGGATTTGGAGTTTCTTCTTCAGCATAATGCTGCTCCTGGGGGGCATGAGACTATTTGTGTCTTTTAAATTTTTAAAGCAAAGACAAATGATTAAACAAATAAAACTATTACTAATATAAAATTTTTAATTACTCATGATGAGCTGTGGGTTTGGGTGGTTTTTTTAGAGCACCTTACAAGTTTTAACTGCTGTAATATGTTTGTTAGTCTCTTTTGAAAGAGTATTTCAACATATGATTTCCAACCAAAAATTCTTTGGCTGAAGGTGGTGTTCTGTGCTAAACTGCGTGAAGTAGTTCTGCAGGATGTTAGCAAATACCATGTAGTGATTCATAGGGTTGTATGTAATTCTAAAAATAAGGCTTTGTGCCTTATTTTTTCTTACTTCAAAAAGACAACAGATATGTTTTTCTTTGTAGATTCTTTGGTAGGTACCTAATGGTACAGACTTCTAAAAGTTAAGTGGGTAGAGTGTACTCTGTTCACACTTTGCATATAGCATTAATATCTGAGCTCTTGGGAACCAGCTTATTTTAAGCCTTGTCAAGCTGTGTGGTTCCAGTGTCTCGTTTGTGTTGCCAGCTTGCTTTACCCTCAACTGTGGGCTTTCCAGCCTGCAACATCCACACAAGAGAGAGTTTTCAAAGGGAATAAAAAACTGTCAAACTGAGAGTCTGAGCCTGAGAAATTGTACCCAAGTAATTGTGTTCAACACAAGAATTAAATCAGATTGAGGTGTTAAAACTGTGCTGTCGATAACTTGTATGACATGATATGTGTCATAATGTGCACACATGTTTTTATAACTGCATTGTCTCATTGTTTTCTGTTATGGTAGTCAGTCACATAAAACAGGAATGATGATGTAGAATGCTCATGGCACAGTGAGGAAATGCAGTAAAGAAGGCACTAAATTACTATGGTGACCCAATTTCTGATCATGGCTTTGTCACTGGTTGTCTATAGTGTGTTCATTTAGGTGCCAGTACTTTAATTTCCCAGGCCTTGTATCACTTAAACAGATGTGACCTTTCATTATTGGTGGTGAAGCTTCATGCTAGTGGTTCCATCCAAACACTGTTGTAATACTTTAAAAAAAAAAAAAAAGTGTTCTGTGCCATGGAAAACATGGAGTAGGATTTGACTAAACTTTTCTTCTCCTCTTTGAGTTTAGTAGTTTTGAAGGAGCTTTTTGTGGTAGTAGATGTAAAAGGTGTTTTCTATATGTATTGAAATGCATTATACCTGCAAAATATTACTGGTTCTGGAAGACTGATTAGCTTACATCAGAGTTATCATTCTCTCATCGCATATTGTTATCAACCCATTCTAGAAATGTATGTTCATTTAAGTGAACTTGGACACCTGACTCTTTTCTGCCTTGAGTTTTCAAAATTACTGTAATGCTTCTTTGAGAAGAACATGGACTACTTGGAGACAAAGCAAAAATTTGTATCTCCAAGAGGACAACAGTATGTTTTTTTTTCTTTGAGATCAGTTATATATGAAAACACTTCCTTATAGGAGTGAAGTAGTTTAACTACTGTTGGTCATTGGCATCTCATCCCACTGATGCTAAATATTATCTACAATGCGTTCATATAGTCATAGTCTTTGTTCTTTTACGCATAGATAATGAGCGAGACATGGGCAAGGATATTCCAATTCTGTTCTCTCTCCTACTAGTATAGATTGCTGCTGAAGATGCAGAATTAGTTTTCCTGATAGTAAAATATGGAAATTCTGCTGTTACCCACTTGAGTTGGAAGGCATGAAGAATTATAAGTGGACAGTGTAGGAAGGGGGCTGAAGCATTTTTAATGTAGCAGCTTGCTGGGGTTTTTTTAAGACTATGTCGCTAGAGAGCAGCAAAAACCTGTATTCCTAGAAGCTTTGCCTATTCAGCTCATTAGGCACTGTTTTCTGCTTTTAAGGGAGGGGGAGAGTAGCTTCAGAAGGAAGTAATGTTCTATTTGTGCCAAGGAAGCCATTCAGTTGTGTGTGACAGTGTACTGTGTCTTGGCAGAAGACTAGAAGACAGTGGCATGAAACTGGATCAAAAGTATGAAGTGTATCAAATTGCACTCCTTGGGAATTCTGTAACAAGAGAGGTAGCAACTAAATGAATGAGGAAGATAAGACACCAAATTTTTTATCTAGTCATACTGGTATCAGTGGTCTCTACAACTTCACAAGATCAGGAAGATGAGTAAGTGTAAGACTGTCAACACAAACCTCATTTTTCACTTCAAGTAACTTGGCCTCTGTACAGTGAGGCAATGTCAATGTGTTACTGAATATCTGTCTGTTACTGTAGGCATTCAGATGTATGCGCAGTTATGATGAGCCAAGAATATTATGTAAACAGGAAAAACATGGATGAAGCAAGAGAGATAAAGGCCTGCTTGTTAAGTTGAAAGAAATGTCAGTATGTGAATACTTTAGGAAAATTTTAATGGGTTAAAAAAGAATTTGTTCAAGTGTAAGTTACCAAAGGCACACAAACACGAAAATAACTGTTAAATGTTCTTATAGTTAAACTCTGAATAATAAGACTCTCCTTATTTCTCTGATTGGGGGGTGGGAAATTGCATCTAAAAACTTTATTTTTTTTTTTTCTGTAACAGTAGAGGATGATTGGCAATAATTTGTTTTGATTCAAAATCTTAGGGGAAGGAGGTGTTTTCAGAGAAGCAGATACAACTGGTAATCAAGGCTTCGAGATGGATTGTGTATTTGCGATCAGATCAGCATTTATTTGAATCCGTGATATCGAAGGGTAGAGGGTTGTAAAATCTGAGGCAATTCCGGCGGTTATCTTAAACTCAAGTGAAACACTAATTTTCACATTTGGGAGCATCTTTTGCTTTCCACCTATTAATCCTCATGCCTTTGGTGTGGGTTTTTGCATATACCCTTGAAAGAGGCTTATTTATGGCTCAGTGCATTTTTGTGTCTTGGGCATGAATGTTTAAATTCATCTAAACTTCTGTATTCTAATCTTTCTGCATGCATGTACACAAGTTCTAGGCTAGCTTTTGCTGTCTACGGATGAACAAGTGGAGGCAGAGTGTATTGATATTTGTATTGTTGATACTGCACAGTCTGGCTTTGGTCCTGTAAATGCAGGAAGGAACGGAGAAAGAAGTTTGAAGTAGTAGTCTTCCTTCTCCAAGAAATTTTGCAATTTAAAGAATGAAACCTGATCATCTCAGACATGATTAGTCGATTATTCCTGATTTGTTGCCGTCTTCCCCCTGGCCCCCCTTTACTAGTGCAATTGATAGCTTTAGTAAACGTAATGTAAGGCAATGTTTTCCTGGAGCTTCATAAATAACAAGTCTAAACTGTATTCTGCTTTTGTGAAAGAGTATGTTCTCAGGTCGCTCAGGGTTTGTTTCTTAATGGAGATTAAGCCTTTATACGCCCTTTCCTCAGGGCAAAATTGAAGCAATCAAGTATTGATCTTGGATATCCAGCAGAATCCTGGTTGTCACTTACTAAAGCTATACCCATGGTTATTGTGAACAAATGGCATTATTTGTATTGGGTTTGAAAGTAGCAGAATTGCATGCTATGGAGGATACAGTGTTAATAAAAAGTCTAGATCTTTAGTATGAGGAACTGTAATGCAGCTTCTTCATCTGGAGGAACATCTAGGATTGCAGCCTTTCTCTTCTAATACATAACTATGAGGAGAGGTGACTTCAGCTTTAAATGACTGACTTTCGTCTGCTCATCTCCTAATTTTTTTTTTTGTCCCACTAAAGAGCCTTGTTGTGTTGTTCTTTGGTGTTACAGTTCTGTATTTATGTAACCAAAAAGATTATAGGCCTTGTAGTGTTTTGAACTTCTATTTCTTTAGTCATTCAAGTTGTTTCTCAACTCAGAACATGTTACCAATGCTAACATGAATGTTTTTTCTCAATACAGCATTACAGTGTTACTGCCATCTATGTACAAAAGACAACTTTACGTGTGTGACAGATGGGCTATGTTTTACCTCAGTAACACGAACTGCAGACAAAGTCATACACAATAGTATGTGTATAGCAGAAATTGATCTGATTCCCCGAGACAGGCCGTTTGTTTGTGCCCCCTCTTCCAGAGATGGAGTCATTACTGTGCCTCATTGCTGTGACAGAGACCACTGCAATAAAATTGAACTTCCAGTTCCAACACCAGGTAAGGGGTTTTGGCATATTTGATTTATTTTTTTTTTTTAAACAGAAAATTCTGTAAGAGTGGAAGTTTCTGTTTTGAGGTTGTAGGTGAATTTGAAGGCCTAAAGTACACCTTGAAGTCTGCAAATAAAATTTCAAGAGATTTGGAACAAGAAGTTTAATCTTCTGGATAGGGATGTTAGGGCCGGTTTTGAAGACTTACATGTAAGTTAAATGGAAACTGAGTCAGCACATATTTGCTTTTGTCCTTTGTAATACTTTGATTCTTGAAAAAGTTACTGTGCAAAAGTTTTAACAAATACATTGAAATAATTTGAAGATCACTGTGAAATATAATAAACTTAGTTGCATAAAAAGAAAGAAATAGTTTTGCTGTTTTTATTTTTACTGTCAGGCCCTACTCCAGGAAAACCAGCCACTAATCTAGGACCTGTGGAACTGGCTGCTGTCATTGCTGGACCTGTCTGCTTTGTCTGCATTTCACTGATGTTGATTCTATATCTTTGCCATAATCGTACTGTAATTCATCATCGTGTTCCAAGTGAAGAAGATCCCTCACTGGATCGTCCCTTTATATCAGAAGGAACTACTTTAAAGGATTTAATTTATGATATGACAACTTCAGGCTCTGGATCAGGTAATGTCACATTTCTAGTAGTAATTACTCTGTATTTAAGACCCTTTTAATGCATCAGTTGTTTTTTTTTTTTAATATTGTCAAATCTACTTAAACTTTTGATTAACTGGAGAAGTTATCAAAAAGCTATTTTCCATGTAGATTCATTCAATACCAGGGAAGATTAAATGTATGGAAATTAGTCAAATGGGAGAAACATAGTGAGTTGCTGCTACAGTTCCTCATAATTCTGAGCGTACAGTCTGATATGCAGGGATTATCACGGTCAGCTATTGTAAATGTTTTGTTTCCTCTAGTAAGGCTTGGTCATTTACCTTTTTGTTCAGCACAGCATAACTAAATTACCATCACCTGTGGCTTTGAGATGTGTAAAGTTTTTTTCTTTAGCTTTGAACTGAAAATTGATTTATATCCGTAGCTATTGGTATATGAAGAATATTCTGAATTCTGAGTTAATATTTTAGCCACTTCTTTCCTTACAGAAGATATATTTTTCAGTTGTAAATAGCCATTTTTATGTGTATAGAATGGATGTTGGATGCAGACCATGTCTGAAGAATTTCCATCCTTTGAGTTCATGAATTTGTGCTTTAATTCTGATATAACAGGTGTTGCTCTGGGAAGATGAAGCAGTAGTCTGTTCACTGCATATAGTCTCTGCTATTGTAATCCTGACATAGTTGCTTTGGGATTTTGATGGTCTGTGTCACAGAGATATGGTTTAATAGGTGTTGAAAGGCAATGATGTGTCGGATAAATCATTGTATAAATTAATCTCAGCTCCATGTTAAGGAGCAAGACATCAGATTATGTACTGCAGCCTCTTATCGGCCTTCTACTGTATAAAAAAAATAAATAATTTAATACTGAAAATTATTCCTACTGCTTGCAAATGTATGTGCTGAAGCACCCATGTCCTTTCAGGGTACTTTCTCCAAAGAAATGCTGGTGTTTGGTCCTCAACTGCCGAATTCTTTAATTCCCCAAAATTGGGAGAAATTACAACAACCACCAAGCGTCTAGGTTGTACTTGTTTCCCAAGGGCAGTAACTGATAAAACTGTTTAGAGTTGATTGCTGTATCAAGTAAAATCAATGTAACTTGCTGAACATGTTTAGAGTATAGGTCAAAATAAGTCATCTTTAGTCATATCTTCATTGAAGAAGGTGAGGCTGCACTGTGTGTAGGCAGTTATGTTTCAATTGAGAAAGCTTTTGTGTGTCTGAATAAGATTTGATCGTGATAGGGTAAGTTGCTCTCTGGTTAGAACTGAAGCTTGAGTAGTTTGTGTTTATCTCAATTTTCTCACTTACTAGCAGTGATAACTAAATCAATGTAAGTGATTGATAGAATGTCCAATGTATTGGGCTAGAACTAGACAAATGCGAATGCTGGACTTACTCCTCCAGTTTTGTCCTTTCTAGGAGGAGTGTACAGAAGTAAGAATATGAAGGAATCATAGGTTTACATTTCTTGGAATGCAGGAAGCTGTGATATATAATTATTACCCTGTTAGAAGCATAAAACTCTTGACTTAATGTCTGCAGGTACAGACTTTTCCTGAAAAAGGCTGGAAATAAATTCTAATTTTTTTTTTAAATTAAACCTTAAAAGAGTAGGTGTATGTTCTATATGTATAAGTACTCATCTGCAATGTACTAGCTACTGTCACTTCAGTAAACACAGGAAAGAAAGCCTTTAAAGCTTTCCCTTGAAACTGTGTTTAGTCATACTTGCTTTAAAGTACTGTGTGGTTGATAGTTCCCTTCTAACTTCTGTAAAGAATTGCAGTACTTCTGCCACTTTCTGCATGGTTGCTTTCTCACACTTTTTTAGGTCACAAGTCAGGCCTATGATAATGTTAACTCAGACTTAGTTGTCAATTGGCCTTTCCATTTTCTATCAGGAATAGTCCTTCATTTTTCCTTCTGGCCTTTTTCCCATGGTGCTTCTGAGCCTCTCTTCATGTTTGGAAACTCTGGAAGTAGTCCTTCAAAATAAGCTCTTGAAAAGCTGGGAATCCCAGTTAGAAGAAATGTAGGATTCTTCCTCCAGAGCAAATGGTTAGAAACTACTGACTCTTCCCTTGCCTATTTGCAAATTACGCTTTAAGTAGAAGCAGCATGCCAGGGCATTACTTAGTTTTCAGAGATTCAGGACGCTCAAGCTGGTCTAGACTCCCAGAGCACCTACTATAGTATTTGAGCATTGGCTACTGATGGCTGCATCAGAGGAAGAAAACCAACAAATGTGGTTCCATTTGACTTACGCTTAAGGAAGGCTTTTCACTAACTTGTTCTTATGCTTGAAAGGCAAAGTCATGTTCCCTGTAAAACAGGATGACTGAATACTTCCTTAAGAGTGATCTTTTAACTTCAGCTGCAGTGAGTTCCGTGTTGTTCAGCTGTTGGTAAGACAAGTATTAGCCCTATTTAGTCTTCTATATTTCCCTTTTATTATGATAGTGGGATAGGAGGTGCTTCAGGTACTTATTTTTTCTACTGATGGCAGTGTATATATTTGCAATGACTTGTATTACTTTGTCACAAAATTAGTCAGTCGATTATATAAATTCACGGTGATGTAGCACTTAAACTGGTATTTTTTCATGTCCTGAAATATGCCTGCAGCAGTTGAATCTCATTGAAATGTGTATTTTAATCTAGACTTTGGTAGAGCATATTTAAAATTGAGAAGACTGTACATTTATGGGATAAACTGAGGGTGGGAAACGGGGTCACTGAAGGGAGAAAAGTCAGAGCTGCTAGTTAAAATACTGCTTAACCCTGTCAGAAACTGCATTGTGTGAAAGGGATGCTGTTGGGGTGGGAGGTTGCAAGAAACGCAACGGAAATGTGCAGAACAGACAAAATAATCCAGACCTAAGAGGCACAGTTAAGGAAATTTTTGGTCTGGCGACTTAAAGTAAATGTTCTGCTCTTAAATTCGTACTGAGGGACCAAAAGAGCTTGTAGTCAAATAAAAAGGATTCTACCTGTTCTGTATTACAGTAGTCACTGAAGAGAAGCATATAAAGCAGAAGTGATCAAAACTCTAAAAGTTAGCTTCCTACGCAGATCAAAGGGGAGGTAGGATTCATCTTCTGCAGTGATGAATAGTAAGCTGTTATTAATTATTCAGTCTTGACTTCTGTTAGTATTGCCCTGTTGTTCCATGACGAATGAGACCTGAAACAACTAGAGGCTTGATGAAAGGAATTGATTAAACATCTAAAATAGATCCTTCAGCTGAAGCTGCAGTTAAGAGAAGGGTTTCAAAGTCTCTTGGAGCTGAGAAAATTTTCAGATCATGATCTGAAAAAAATCTGAGTATCAACTATATATTGTATAGACAGATTGGGATGCCCAGCTGTTATTCTCCAACTCACAAATGACAAAATAACTCGTTGCAAGGAAATTAGAAGAATTGCCTAAAACGGGGGAGAAACTTTTGTTATTATTGGTAGGTGACCTCAAGCAGGAAGTTAATGTTTAGAAATCCAAAGGGTCACAGAAATCAAAGTAAAGTTAAATCAGTTGAAGTGAATGTAAAACTCCTTAAACTTATCTTGCAGTTCATAGAAGCTTGAAGAGAATGAGATTTTTTCATAGTTCATGGGGTTGGTTTATTTTATTACTCTTCAGAGGAAGTCTTCTGGGCAGAGACTTATGAACAAGAACACAGTTCTAGCAGCTGCTTTTGTTGGCTACCTTTAGTGCTTTAGAACTTAATTCCTGAATTATCCAAATCAGATACAAACTTCTTATGCATTGGACAATCATTGGTCCAAACTGATCAGAGTACGTTTAAGATGTGGAAAAGAAAAAGAACTCTTTTGTTACACTCAGAAGGGTTGAGGATACCTTGTTGTGATGTATGAAGATGATGATGATGAAGGCTTCAGGGATCAATTGGATCACTGTGGCTGAGTACAATATGCCAGCTGTTATGAGCTGCTGTTGAAGTTAACATTGGCTTGAATTTTCTCATCCTCCTTATTAGCAAACTGTCATCTTTCTTTATGCACAGTTAAAAGCAGCTCTACTCCAAAAGCTTAAGGTACAATTGTGCCCAATGTATATGTCAAAGGCTAATGTAGCTATCTCCAGTGAGCTACTTTTCAGGCAGTCTGGTTTACAGTAAAGCAGCTGCTCAAGTTCCTGGTGATACAGGGCTGTGTTTCCCCTATAGCATAAAGAGGAGACTGCTCAGTTGCGCCAGGAAGTCCTGATTCAATTTTTATGGATGCGAGATAAATATGGATTCCAGTCTTGTGGTTTTGTTCACCAGCATTAGTAAGAGAAAGCATAGTCACTAAGAACAGAAGCAAGTTAAGTCTCATAAATACTGTAAAGCTAAGTATAGGAGTAAGGTGGCTAGATCACAGTTAGCAGGGTTTGTACTGTGACATGTTAACGTGAGAATTGGCGGGGTTTGTAATGTGAGATTGAATCGTGTCTGGAAGGTTTAGAGCTTAGTATCTGTTTAGAGGTTAGCTGATATCCTTGGATATCATCTTTTTTTAAACAAGAAGGAATATCTATAAACCGTACAGCAGGTTGAGACCAGTGCATCTGAAACTGAAAATGTACAAATTATTTTCTGAAACAGCTGTAGGAAAAAGAAAATATTAGGTGTATCACCTGCTTCAAGTATACAACAACAGCTTGTATTTAACATGTCATTGGATTTTGCAGTAGTACGTAAGTGCTAAGGAGGAAGCTTTCTCTGGCCAGCAAAGTCAAATTTTGTTTTCAGGGTTGAGTTTGGTCCTGTGGTTGTTCTAGTTGGGCCTTTTCTGCATTTCAAAAGTTTGTCCATAAAGAATGCAAGTTAGACTTCAGAGATGAGTCTTTACAGTTTGGGCACACAGCACAATTGACCTGAGGACAGATACTACAGCAACATTTTTAACTTTCTCAGTAGAAATCACTGCAGCACCTCATAATGATTAAATCACTGGTATGGTGTCTGGTTTTCCTTTTTCCATGTAGGTATGTTGTCGGTACAGATCATGCAGAAAATTCCTGTAGAATCTAGAAGTCTTGAAGAACTCTGTACACTGCAGTGTTTTAATTTGCACTCCTCAGATTGAGACACAAGTGTGACAATGATGAAGACCAGATCACATGTCCTTCTGGTGCTGTTGTTAGCAAAGAATGTCCAGAAATGGACAGAAACTAGTTATTTGAGCTGTTAGTTGGAATTTATTTTTTATAGCATAAGGAAATAGACTTTCTTCTATCAGCTATAGGAACCGCGATTATGGTGTAATAGATTACTTGGTACAGAATTTGGTGTAACAGATATAATATATAGTACCAAAAGAGCTTACTGTGAGCAGATACTTGGCTGATGCATTCATCCTGCAGTGTAGTATCACTGCAGAATTCTGTGACAAGCCTTGGAGTTACAACAGGAAAGATTTAAAATAAAAAAAAAAAAAACACCCTGGCTGGACAATGCCAGTGCTGTTTGTTTGTTGTATAAACTTACAGAAGTGTGTTATGAGGTGCTGTGAGTTGAAAGCACGTAGCTCTTCCAAAGCTATAAAACCTTCATGAACGTAAGCATTTTTCTCAAGTATAATTATAGTGAGGTGCACAAGAATGGCCTGTAAAATGGGAAGCTTGCATTATAAGGATGTCTTCCTATTTTACAGTGGCTTGAGAGTACTAACAGGCTGCTGGCATACTTGGACATGAGTGTGAACATTTGAAGGTTAATGTTGTTGATAAGGGTAGTTTAGCTTTAATTTAGCAATTGGACAGAGTCTAGTGATAAATCAAGTAAATGAATCAGTAGCAAAAGTGTTCTTGAACTGCTTTGTCAGGAGAGTTATGGGCAGACCCTTTTCTGAAAAAAAAAAAAAAAAAAAACCCAAAAAGAAACAAACATAAAACCTCCACAACCAAACAAAAAAACCTCTCTGTCTTGGTCCTGATTGTTTCATGGTTTGCTTCTTTTTTCATTAAAATAAAACTTTATGGATCAGCAACTGTCAAAATTCTAAACTGATAGAAAGTTTGTGCCTTCTTTTTAACAACTGTAGAGGCAGTTTGTAATTAAATTTTTGAATAGTTGTATTGCTGGCCTTTTAGGTTGAAGGCAGCATCTTACCTACATGCTTGTTAGCAGTTTACGACAAGCTGTTAGTATCCTAAGAGAGTTTATGTGCATTCTAAGAGAAATATCTTAATGGAATATGGATCTTACATTTCATACTTATGGTAAGTACTTACTTTGTTAGAAAGTTGTTTAAGGTTAATGTGAAATCTTCTTTTTAGGTTTACCGTTACTTGTGCAAAGAACAATTGCAAGAACTATAGTACTTCAAGAAAGCATTGGTAAGGGTCGCTTTGGAGAAGTCTGGAGAGGGAAGTGGAGAGGAGAAGAAGTTGCTGTGAAGATCTTCTCTTCAAGAGAGGAACGCTCATGGTTTCGCGAAGCAGAAATCTATCAAACAGTTATGCTACGGCATGAAAACATTCTTGGATTTATAGCTGCAGACAACAAAGGTTAGTAATACTATGAATTCATTTTGCTGATTGTATACTCAGGCAGAATAGATGATAAATGGGGGGGAATAAAGTTGTGATGATCCAGTTGAGGGTAGCAAAAATAATTTTGTTACTAGAGCATTTCAGGTCTTGGCAGGCTTTTCATAGGTTTCATGAAGGAAAAAATACATTTTCCTCTTTCTGGAAAACATGCTTTGTTTAAATCTTAAAAAAATTTGCATATTTAATGAGGTGTGATTTCTACAAGCAAGTTAAATATTGTGTAAGTTTGGTATCAAAAAGGAGATGCCTTATCTTGTCAGCTCACATATCTGCTGAATATCTGTACTGCCCTAATAGCCTAATAAGATAAATGTGTGGGACCAAAAGAGATCATATCTAATCCTGTTGTCTTAATATAAAGTAGAAGGTAGAGGATTCATTTTTAAGGCTGAGATATGAGAAGTTTCTCATTTAGAACTCCAGTTAGAAAAGAAATTGGAAAAAGGGAATTAATGATTTATTCCTAGTATTAAAAAAAAAAAACCAAAAACCCTGTGCCTGTTCCCTGAAGTTCTCCTCATAAGCTGTTAAATATCCACTAAGAGGAACAGTTTAACCACTTTTTCAAATTTTTCATAAACACCCTTTGACTTTTTTGCAAAGAAAGCATTAAGAGAAAATTCTGTCACCTTAGGGAGCAGTCAAGAATCCACACGCATCCTGGATTCCTAAAGGGCTCTCAGTTTTGTGGGAAATTCCTAAATGGTTTTAGTGTAGTTGAAGCATATATACAAATAGAATTCTTTAAAATTATCCATAGATTAATTTCAAGTTTCTATATCTATATAAATCTCTAGAATTGGAACAGAACCCAAGAGGCTGTGCAGGACACTCCCGTCCTCCAGGAAAGGGTCAGCTATAGCTAACTTGTTCCCAAAAGATGTTTGTGCAACTTCTTAACATCCAAGAGCTTGCAGATCTGCAGCATACCAGGCAACATTTTCCTGCAGCTTTTTATGCTTACCATAAGAAACTGTCTTACTTCCATGCCTAAAGTTGTATTGGATATTAATAGCACCTGTGAGAGCTTGACTTTTGTTCTGGTGGACCTAGTGCAGTATCTGGAGCCTGGGTTTAAAATTTGTAGATCAGTTGTGTTAAGGCTTCTGCAGAGTGATGTCTTAGGTACAGTCTCACTTAAAAGCGTAAAGGATATATTGCAATACCTTAGCTATAATTTTTAATGAAATCTATCTGTGGTTAAGCACACGAGTTTCCCATTTTGCCCAAACCCATAGATAGTTTGTCCCCAAAATACACCTGACTGCTGTGCAGTGGGGGTATGAGGAAGGTTTCCTAAATGAGTGGGTTCCTAAAATAACTTCCTGATTGCTGGCTCAAGTTCCAGATACAGTAGGATGAAATTCCATTTGACTCGGTCATCTTTAGGTTCCTTGTAATATAATGTGATATAAAATTTTCTTGTTACTATTGTTAATATTCTGTACATACAAAGAAAACAATTCTTAGTTGATAGGTCATACCGTTATTTGAGGCTTTAAAACTTTAGGGCAAGGCTCCTCTGTTTTCTTGAACTAGTTGGTAATTGGTTTATGAAAAATGGATAAAGATATGTTTTGAAAACACTGCTATTCTTGACTGTTTTCTAGCAGGATTGCTGTCTGAGCAGATGTAGACAGCTGGATTATTATTTTTTAACCCACCAATGCAGAATCCTCAGTATAACCTTCTGCATCTTCTCACTGAAGAAATTTATACACACCGTTGTCTCTGGGTTAAACATTCAGAAGTCCTGGATATTGAAGGAGGTTAATACTTCAGCTTTTGTTTAGAATACTTCAGGCCACCTGTATCCCATTAAATGAGAGAACATAAAGGGACCATTAAGGTGGTAGTTCTTACAGTTTAGCAGGTGTGCTGTCATGGTACTCTGAGCAAGTGTATCACAATATGGCTTTAGAGACCAATGGCTTAAAAACACCTATTAACAGTTTCATTGTAGATGCTGGAGCTAATTGATAAAGGTTTATTAGGTGCCGGGTGCAAGATGAAGTATTAGTTCATAACAATAATAGCTGTGGAGGATTTGCATCCATTTCTCCATAGGGCAGACTGTTGAGCGCATTCAGGAGTTGCTACAGCCTAGCTGGAATGCACAAAGTCATTAGACTGCAAGAATCTGACTGTGTCTGAGACCTTGCCAAGATGACTGCAGAGATACAAGGAATTACTTGTTCAATCCCTGTTCAGTGCTTGCTGAAAGCTTCAGTGATCTATGGAGAAGAATTCTCAGGAGTAGGTTCTCAGGTATCCATCATGACTGCTGAGGACTCGTATCTCCTGACATGTAGTTTGTAGTGTAAATGTGGCCGGCATCATGCTGTAATGGTCTGTATGAATTAAGTCTCTTCTCTTAACACAACTGCGTATTTTTTACAACTGCTGGGGAATAGCTGGCTGTTGTTGTAAAACTGGGAGGTGTGCCTTCAGACAGAAGAGTGCATGTATAGATTAGAAAGTGTTCACATGCACAGATAGATCATTTAAGTCAGTGGTGTTTGGCACAGATGGTGGAGTCATAAAGCTTGTGACTGAACTACTGTCTTCACTCCTTATTCTGCTACTGTTTAGAGCATTCACATGCCTTAATGGCATTTCCCTCCCCCCTCTACTTCCCTACAGCTGTATGGTGTTCGGAAGGCTGCAGGAGCTGGTCCAATATGTCCGCTTTCCAATCCCAAAACTTGCTGGGATATAGGTGCTGATGTTAAGCCAGCTTGAAGGCTGAGGAGCAATGACTGATTTTTAACTGCAGTTGTGTTCTGTCTGGCTAGCATGATTGTGTTCTGGGGAGGTCTCTACTTAGCTAGGAGTATATGCTAACTTTCACATACTGCTAGGTCAGCGAAATTACTTTCTGGGCCATGTGTTGCCTTGTTTTGAACCATCCTATTGATGGCTTGGTTTTGGGGTGTTTTTTTGTTTTGTTCTTTCTAACCTAGATACTCAATTGTGAAGTGGATCAGGGACTACTTATCTGCAGTCTTCTACTAGCAGAAAAGCAGTGGCAGCAACCTCTGTTTACAGTACTAAAGGTTTCCCTGAATTAGCTGTCTGTAGTCATGTTACAAGTAAGGTGAAGTCTGCACACTTTCAGATAACTTTATGTACTAAAATATTTTGGTGTCTACATTCCTTTCCCTTAATTGAAAGCTGCATTTCAGTAGGTGAAAGTTCTGTTCAGACTACCTTATGTGGTAAGCAGATCTCCAAGAATGGTGTTGGGGAATATACTGCAGAAAATGAGCAGAATTCCTTCATTTTGAGAAAAGTAATACTTGAGCCATTTATTCTTTTCGAAGCTGTGGCTTTATCCTGAGCAGAAGGAATTTGACTGCAAGATCTAGCTAATCTACACAGTTCAGGAGCTTTTCATCAATTTAATGAGATGACTATCTCAATGTGATAGTCACGCTGATCCAATAACAAAGTATTAGTCCTTTTCCAGCCGCAGACAAAAGTGTTTGTTTTTCCCGACATCTCCCTGAATATCTAATTTCTAAGAGTTTTCTAGTTAGAGATCCCATCTGTATCTGATCTTCTCGCTGCTTTTCTCCTGTTTTTTATGTTGCATTACCTGCATGCTAAAAAAGGGTAATGTATCCCCCTCTCTTTGAAACACTTTACTGCATGACACTAGAGAACACATGGAATTAGGCAGTTTCTTTTTTTCTTTTAAAGATTCAATTTGGAACGTAAGTCTGCAGTTCCAAAACTCTTGTACCAAGCAATATTGTCACACCTTAAAACCTAGTATTTGGTTTACAAACAGGCATGTGTCAAGTCCAAATTTGTTTTCCTATTACCAATGTGAAAAAAGGCTTTTTTCACTTAAATTAATTCAGTCAATTCAATTTGAATTGAAAATTGATTATATATTTGATAAAGCAGTTGTTATAAATGCCTTCTTTCAGAGGCAGCTTGTCTAAGACGGGTGTTGCTTGGACTTCACTAATGTTTTTCTCAACTGTAATCACTCTTTCTAAGAACAAATCTGAAAGTTTCTTTACTCAGAATTTCAAATTGTGTTAGAACTGCAAAAGAAAAACATTTACTTCTGAGTAATTTTGATGGTCTAAAAATTCATGTTTCTTGCAAACAGATGAAAGAACCATAATTAATCTCTTAAATAGGTTTCCAAGAATATATGTAAAGTTTTCTAATGTTCTTGAATATCTTAAGATTGCTTCAGACTTTTGGTCATGGTGTGTATGTGAACTAAATTAGGTTACTGTGTCATGGAAGGCTGTGCTACTGTATGTAATTACTACTGAGTTTAGTTACTTTTTATTACCTGATAACGCAGTTCCTGTGATTGAAAGCTTCATGGCAAATGCTGTTTACTGTGCAGACAAAAATACTCAGGGTCAGGTTAATTATTACCTTGTAATAATTAACTACTGTCAACAGTCTAAGTTCATCATAACATGTTCTACTTAGATCACTAAATGAATGTGTAGCTTGTCAAATATAGCAAGGTAAAGAAAATGTAGTGGTTCACATCTAATAGCTGGACATTGTACTTATTGCTGTATTTCAGCTTGTCTGTAATTAATACTATTCATGTAAGCTTGGATGTAATGCTATCACTTCTTAAAATCTGGTTGGAGAGCCACAATAGGAAAGGATCATGACTCTCTTCAGAATGCATAGTAAGCCCAGCTTTCTATTTTTCTCCTTCAGAAGGAAGGTAAAAACAGACTTAAAGACTTGTAGGTAATAAATAAGATAAAACTGAAGTAGAAGGATGAGTAATCAGCAGCACGTTCTCTTCTTAAGTGGGCACCTAGAGTTAAGAGGGGGGGGAAAGCTATGCAAAGCCATTATAATCTTGATTCAAAGCAATGATAATTCTTTAGAAACTATGTGACATCTTTAAAAGTTCTATTTAAACACCATAGGTCTGGTACACTAGTTAAAAAAGATTACTAATTTCCCTACTTATTGTTGTCTAGTGTAGACATCTGCTGAGGTATCCCATTCAGAAGAAACATGAGAAGAAATCAAATACAGCATCAAGCAATAAGTGTCTGTATGTGTTAATACCCAGTAGAGGATTGTTTCAGGCAATGTAGGGTCATAAGTGGTGAAGCTGTAGAATAAAACTTGAGTGAAGAGAATATTCTGAACTGATTAAGTTAGTTTATTTTGAACTTATACAGCTTTTTGGAGGTCTTTGACTGTATGTATTTGACAGCACCTTTTATATGCCCGTGAACACATAACCTGTTTCTGATGGTTCTGTAAAACTGGTGGAGTGAAGCTAATACTGTTGGATTGACTTTTCAGAGACCATACTTCTCTTTGGAAAAAGTCACATTTAATAGTATGCTGAGCTCTAAGAGTTCATGCTTGGATAGGCAAAGTAGCAGAAGAAGCAGCAGTCCTAACTATAAAATAATTTTTTTGTTTAAAAAAAAAAAAAAAACCACACAAAAAAAACCAAAAAAAAACCCAACCCAAACCTATTTCCTTTAAAAAAAAAAAAAGCCCCAAACACAAGACCAAAACCAAAGCTTAGGTAGGAGTCACTTCTGTGGGCATATTATAAGAAGCTTCCCACTGCAACAGCAGCTTTCTAACAGTCCTTTACAGGTTAGAGCATTTGACCGCTTTATTTTGCGTGTTTAAATTAACAACTTAGTTGAGACTATTCTGTGAATGTAGCAATGCGGACTTCTCTTTCTTTTATGATTAGACTTTTAGTTCCCTACTCTGAAGCATTTGCTGGCTTTTTAATTTTATTTTTTTTTCAAATTATTTTTAATGGCATCACTGGCCTCCCTAGAAACATCCAACTAGAAGGGATGCCTCAAAGTTTTCCCACCCCCACCCAAGTGCTTATTTAAAGATAAGTACTTATATAAGGGGAGTTTCTGTCAATCTGTAGATCAGGCGTTTTGGACCTCTGACTTTTCTGGGCCAAGCATGTTTCAGTACATTTATGATAGGAACTAACTTCTGAATTCAGTTCTTCCTATTCTTCATATTTATTTCTTGAGTATGCATTTTGATAATCTATAGGGACTACCACATAATGATATCTTTTTGTCTGCTGCTGAATTCTCTCACTTGTTGTTAGAGAATAGTGGCTGTATAATTCAGGATAGAAGTCCAACTGAAATCTTTTGTGGGATAACTAGTCTTTTAAAGAGATTAAAGACTCTTCTACAAGAGTAGTTAGCCACAGAAACACTTCTCTGATCTGCAATGTGAGAGTTGCTTTTATAACAAAGAAAACTGGAAAACCTATTTGGTGGCAGGATTGTTAATTTCTGGGTATATTTCTACTTCTTGTGTTAAAAAAAACCAACCTTCCCCCCTCTCTTGATTTGAATTCCTTTAATGGTCTTCTCTCTGTAGCTTAAACTTCAAAATATTTTGTGTCAGCTGGTTTAGTAATGTAAACAATTTAACTTTTATCTTCCATTTGTATGCCTTGAGATATCTGCAGATGTATTATGTAGTATGCGTAAAATAGCCTGTCTTGTTCTTAATAGTTCAGTGAAAAATCATACAGCAAACTGTTTTTCTCATCTCCTTATATTTTTCATTCTCCTTACCCTTGTGCTTCCTGGAAACCTCAATTTTGGCCAGCAACTTAGAGGTCACCAGAGGTGGGATTTGATTTTGTTTTTGAAGTAGTAAGTCCAATTGCTGCTTGCAAGCCTCTACTCCAAGAGGAAAAATCCATCAGCTGCTAGTAACTTTGTAAATTGTCTCCCAGGCTAAGGCCAGATAGGTTATGGGAAGACCAAAGGAGTTACGGGGCAAAGCTTGTGTCCTGCTTGAAGGATGTTTATTTCTTTTATGGGTAGCCTGGACAATAGCGTACTAGACAGTAGTGACAGGATTAGTTTTGCATCATGCATTGAGCACTGTTTCTCCCAAGCAGAAGACTTGGGGGAAGGCAGGTCCCGGCTAATAACCTGAATAGTTCACTTCAGACTCATAGTGACATCTGCTTTCTATGGTTTCTCTTTTAGTTTAAATAAAGGAATACTCGCTAAACTGTTCACAAAGTCTTGCATGGTAGTCCCAGTCCTTACAGAGGCATTTAAATGTTATGGGGAAGAAATAAAGATCTAAGTCTTAACTGACTGAGGTTACTTGCAAAACATAATTTGTACTTAATAAGCATTGTATAAAACTGGCATATATGGTTTGCTTGTTTTTTGCTTGTCTTTTGTGTCTGTATGTGTGGTATTCACAGCAGTGTTGTTTTGCAGACAATGGTACATGGACTCAGCTGTGGTTGGTGTCAGACTATCATGAGCATGGATCACTCTTTGATTACCTGAACAGGTATACAGTAACAGTGGAAGGAATGATAAAATTAGCTTTGTCCACTGCCAGTGGTCTTGCTCATCTTCACATGGAAATTGTTGGCACACAAGGTAATCTTACAACTATTCAGCCTGGCGTGTGGATAATACTGGATTTATTTAAAATGACACATATGTAGCTCTTTTTACTATAATTCTCTTAATTAGAACATCCAACCTTTTCAGGGTGCAGTTGCTTTGCACACAGCTATTTACTTATGTGATGAGAAGGCAGCTGAATTCAGCACAGGTACCCAATTTAATTCCCTGTGGAGCTGAGTGAATTGAAAATTGTCTGTTTGGGACCTGTGATAATTTCTGAACTAATAGAATTTCTGAATTTGGAGGGTGTTTTACCTTGCTTTCTATGGTATACCCAGGTTTTGTGATGTAACAGTCCTTCCTACAAAACAGCTATTAAAAGGCACTAAGTAATGGTCCCTATAGTATCTTCTTAACTTTGATTTGAGACAGCACTATGGGTCTATTTCCAGAGACATTAGAAACCTTTTTTGTGGCAAGTAGTATGTGTACACAATAGATACTTGCAGGAAGAGGGAAAGGAACAGTAGAGACCTAACGTGCTTTTCTGGACAACCACAATGAATGATTTCAGGAGTTACCTTCGTGCACATAAAACAGCAGAACTGGAAGGAATTCTGTAACTTTAAACAAAATCAGCACCAGGCTTAGAGCAATAGCAATTATGTTTTTCACAGATGTGTTATTTCTGGGTTGTTTTTTTTCCCTTACAGGCAAACCAGCGATTGCCCACAGAGATTTGAAATCAAAAAATATATTGGTAAAAAAGAACGGAACATGCTGCATTGCAGACCTAGGATTGGCAGTTAGGCACGATTCAGCTACAGACACAATTGATATTGCCCCAAACCACAGAGTGGGAACAAAAAGGTAAAACCATTAACGTGATCTGTTGGGCCACTTTTATTATAAAATGCTTTGTTTTTTCTTGTCCCATACAGAAGATTTTTGTGGGTACAGACACAAGCAGCAGGAAAACATAAGTACTGGCAGGTAGAGTTCCTGGGTACTTCCTTGCCAGCTGGTAACTTAATTAAACTGTAGATGCTTTAAAAGCTTATTGAATCTTGGCATCTATTACTAGCATGTGTAAAATAGCAAAAACCTGCAAAATATTGTAAGGCACAAGTATATATTAAAACAATTAGGAGACTTTGTGAATGACAATTTTAAAGGCTTCACTCCTCTAGCTATTTTCTTTTTGTTTTGTGTTGCATGGAAGTGTTGCTTGCAGCCCAGTCTGGAGCTTAAGACAGGGTATTGACAGTCAGAGTAAAACACTGGATTTTTTTTTCCGTGTGAAGCCTATGTGATAGAGCATACAAGGTGCAGAGTTTTGGACATGGGCTTTTGTGGGATCATATTTTTGAGAGAAATACAAGAACTTAAAACAGCAGTCATCTTTGTTATCTAATACATACATAGAATTATCAATGGATGAGTCGATATACTCCCTTTCTTTTAAAGGCCTACTTCTGAATTTGGAAATACAGATCTTCTTGTCCTCAAAAGAACTCAGAGCAACATCAGAACTCATCAACAGAAGTGCAATTAAACTTATTACCTCTAAGTAATCATTGCTAGGCTTTCAGACAACAATAACTGGAAACTGTTCTGAAGAGATTAATTTCCTTTAGTAATCTGCAGCCATACAGAGATAGCAGCACTAACAGTGAACCACAGCAACAGAGATGTGTGATGTGGGCAACTCTTTGTCCTTTTGATGCCTGCAGGTTCAGTGGTATGTCAAACTGAAGTTTGTCATGGGGAAGTGTGTGGAAGCCCAGTGGCTCAGGGCTGTACATGATTAACTTCAGCGTATACTCTAGCAGTGTTGGAGAAAATTCTGTGTTTATGTTGCCCAACCTTCAATCAGTACATAAAAAAATACTGGGTTTATCTCTCTCTTTAGTGAGTGATACTGTGGGGGAGTGGGCGGGGTGTGATTGGGATTTTACGATGAACTAGGATGCCCCCTTAGCTGTGGCTTTTTGGAAGGAAAAAAAAAAATTTAAGGCTCAGTGAACAAAAGCTTTCAGAATATTTGCTGAAAACTTACTGACAAGTCTGTTGCTGAAATTACATTGTTCTAAAGCTCTGCTGTACTAGGCCTTTGCCAACTAAAAATACCACACAAATGGTCAGATGAGATTCACTTTTTGAACTACTACCAGATTACAAAATTGTTCCTTCTTAAAATCTCCAGTAGTCATTGGTAGTAAAACAGCAGACTATGGAATTTGTCATTGCAGACTTAGCTGCGTGCAAGGTGCATACCACATGTGACTTAGTCTTTTCTACTGCACCTACATGCAAAGAAAAATTATGTGCAAATCAGTTATTCTTAGTCTAGTCTTTGGAGAAAGCATCCTTTCAGCTGTGTCTATAGATCACACTTAGAAGACCTCTTCTTGCGTAGGTGCTACTAAATTGGTTGTTCATCTGCCTTAACAGTAAAGCTGTAGCAGCTGTCTTGCTTGCTGCCAGGGGGCAAAAGCAGGATGAAGTCTGTTTCTCACTTTAAAGACATTAGTCACTTCTACCCCTCTGAAAATTGCCCATTCTCATAAAATTCTTTGTCCCCTCTTCTTCGCTCTTGTGCATTCTTCATTGAGTAACTCTGCACTTCTAGTTAATTTTTCATAATAAAGCTCAGATCTTACCTGTTCAATGACAATTTTAACTCCCATTGATTGCCTCTGCTGGTACCTCTTCCGCACATGGAAGCTCTGTGCGCAAGTTCAGGGAGATTTGTCAAAGCTTCTATTTTTCTAATGATTGTCTGTTGTGAAAAATGTATGGTCTAGGGAATAAGCAAGACTCACTCTTGGGTGATGATCTAGGTGCTGAATCAGACTCATTATCCTTCTCTCTGACTGAATGAATCTTTATTTCTTTTCTATTCAGAGGCTTAGTTTTACCAGAAGGTGTGAACTGTGTGCTCAGCCTGCAACATAAAGAAGGGAATGTGAGCTTTAAACTGAGAAGGAAATAGAATCTCTCTCACACTCCCTGAGGCAAGTTTTTTAAAAAAAAAAAAAAAGACAATTTTTTTTTTTTTTTGAGAAATATGGCCCAACTGTTATGTTTGGTAGTTGAAAAGGGCTGTGTTTAAAAGAAGTTTGGCTGTGAATTCCACCTTAACGTGGCTGCTTTTCTGCAGTTTACCTAAATGCAATATGAGCAGAATTCTAGCTATGCTTGTGGAGAACAGGCTTGGTGAAGGGAGATGTCACACTCAACATGTTGTGTACAGCTCCTGTTTGATAACACCAGGCGCTCTATATGCTGTACAAGAAATTTAGGCAAGTAATACAGAGCTGTTGGACTAAAAGGGGTGGGGAAGAGGTCAGCAGGCACCTGAAGTTTGGCAAGACCATGTTCAACATAATTGTAAACTGCTTTGTAGACTTATCCTTTAATTCTTGGAGGGTACTGAGCTGCTGACTTTGTTCAGAGGTCGAAATCTACGTAGAGTAGTTCTGTCCAGAACCTGAAATTCTGTTTCTGACAAGCAATGCATTTCCAATATATAAGCTGACAAGGAGATGCATGTTTCTATCCCTTCTGTCTGATAGCCGTGAAATGGCTAATCTGCTAACTGCACCAGATGACCTACTTGCCTTTCGCCTCTCTTGTTCCAGCAATAATCTCTCAGACTTTTTGAGCAGTCAGTCACCATTTTGAGTTATGGAAGCTAAAGCCAATCTAAATGCATTGATGGAGGATCATGGTAAGAGGTCAATTTACCAATAAATTCAATGGAACTCACATTTCATGGGGGGGATTTTTTTTTTTCTTTTGAGGGTTTCAATTCAGCTCCATTGCCACATTCAGGCCTTTCCTGTTAAAGCCGTTGTCCTTAGGATGATTTACAGAAGCTGAGGTGATCTCCTTTACTGCTTGTATAAGTGATTCTGGCTGACAGTCTTGCAACGTGGTTGGGGTTTTTAGTTTGGTGCTTTTCCAGCTCCATCACTCTTCTCATTCCCCTGTGATCCCAAGATAGATAAAATATTCTTTCCAGACCCAAAGCTGATAACTATACTGTCAAGTAATTGAAGTAGCATAAGAAGATTATCCAATAACACAAAATCCTTGGAAAGCATTAAAACACCCACCACAATCTTGCATTCTTGATTAAAGTTTTTGATATGGGTGCCCCAGAATAATTTGAGCCTTGCCCTTATCAAAGATTGTGACGTATGTAAACTTAAGACTCTGCTTCCATTTAATAAATACTGTCAAAGTAAACCTCTTCAGACAGTTGTCCTCTACTTGTGCTGTGCTATCACTTGTGGGGAATTTATATGCCTGTACAGTGCTTAGGAGAAATCTCATGTCAGCAACCCTTGTTGAAGTTCAGGACTACTGGTTGTGTTTTTGCTCTTTTGTTGATAGCCCTTGCTTCCTTGTGTGTATGTCATTTCCATAAGACACAGTAGCGCTGAGAGAGTTCTGAAAGATCTGATAGTCCTGAAACTTATTTTAAGTAGTGTGTGTTGTATTCTGCCTACCATCCCTGGTACTAGGAAAAGATAATCCTAGTAGTATGTTGATTAAATGAAACTGTGCATAGGCTTCTGCAGCTGCTCCGGAGGTTGGGCTATTGCATAGGTTACTGGAGTGGAATACAGTGTCGGGCATATTTCTTTTTTACCAGTTACCCGTGTTCTCTGAAGCCCTGGTGTTACTGTTTGCCTGCTTCATTAATATGTCAGCTTGAGATTGATGGGGCAGCGATGTGGAGAAACACTCTAAAAACTCTGTTAAACATTACATATTGGACTTAGCTGCCAGAACTATACCAGATTGAGAGTGCAATACTACAACTGATGTTGACTGATACAGCAAATACCATTCATTCTTTCCAGCAGCCAGCGGGGATGCTGCTGTCAGTAACGCTCACAATGTGATCCACACTGACATTTTGCTTGATGTTACCACTTTAGGCCTAGTCACTAAACAAGGTAGCAATAACTTGGATGCCATGCCAGTTTTCAGTCCCTGTTTCTCAGCTGAAAGTCTGTCACAGATTTTTGTAGCACACGAAATGTTGATAAAGTAAACTTTTCTTGTGAGCACAGTTGTTAATGTGTAACCCAAAGAGGATTTAATATTAAAAAAAAAAAGCCTGGCACATCTGTATGATGAAGAGTCAGTCACTGCAGTGGTAGGGAGGCTTTTTTCCCCAAGGAATCATTAACAGTGCTGCTTTTTTAACCAGCCTTTCATGTCTCTCTTCTCTCTAGTCATGATAGGGGATATTATAAGTGGCTGCTATATCTTGGCAGATTCCAGGAGCTGGGGCTTCCTCCTGTCTGGCCTCTGGAGCCCAGCCTGATGTGTCCAAAGGGCTGGGGCTCTATCCATCCCAGGCCCATGGATGTGCCTGCTGTTTTCTTACTTGGAATTCAACCAGTACTGAGGCTGGGCATACACAGACACACACAATACTGACAGGGCTGATGACACCGATTGCTATAAACTATGTGCTGTCTTCAATATCCACATAAAACACTGTTAGAACTTGTATAAATATAAGTATAGATGGCCAAGTCTCCTTCCTTCTCTTCAGCTGATCAGGATTGAACTTCATTAATGAAAACACACATGCCCTTCTGTAGCCTCACAAGGCCATGCATATTTATTTATCAATCCCTTAACTATCAGTACAACCCTCAGTGTGTCTAGTGCCCTTTTCTGTGTTCCGTATACTCGCTGGCTCATACTGACCATGGTCTCATACTCACCAGCTCTGCTGGGTTAATGCACAGTAGCACACCTGTATGTGTGTATTCTGTCGAATACCAGTGCAAGTTCTCCCCCTGTCAGACATCCCTGCCTGGGCTACCTATTTGCTGGCTAGACCAGCTTGAAGTTTGCTAGTGAGTTACACCCATGCACACCTGCCATGCAGGTTTGGGGAAAATACAAACCTTCCAGCCCACCCCAGCAGCTGGCATCCATGTGTATAGCCCTTAAGACCTGTGATTGCCACTCCAATTGCTGGTGCTGAGAGACCCTTACTCTGCTTCTCCAATCCCAGTTCTCCCCTGTAGCTGGTACCTGTAAGCATGTGACTGAAGCCTGTGACCCGTGGTCCCACTTCAGTGGCTGAAGCAGAGACCCTCATTTGCTCCAGTTGCTGGCACCAGGGGTGCCCTCAGCTCCAGTCTGATTGTGGTTGCTGGCCTAGAATTCATTCACACTGGCAGCTCCAGATACATCCTAAGACCTGTGGACATGTTCTCCTAGGATCTGCAGTTCCCCTTCCAGCTGTTGATGCCCAGATCCCCCCCTTCTTTCCAGTTGCTTGTGTCTCAGGCCCAAGGGCAACTTCATCCCTGGTCTGACTGCAGTTGCTAGCCCTGAATTCACTCGTGCCTGCCTCCAGTTGCTGACATGTAGTCCTTAGAGCACACGTGCACATGAGGTTGAGAGTGAGATTGCATAGAAGGATAGTCAGGATTTAATGAGAAGGTAGGACACACTGCAGTGAGCTGATGCAGGGTTTAGTCACGCAAACATAGTGACTGGCAACTGTTTATGCAACCGGGCCCTTAGATATCCTTTTGCCCTGCTTCTGTTCTTCCCGGTTACCCTTCTCCTAAACATTCCTTAATAAGCATTACGTACTCCCATAGGCCTTCCTTGAATGTGTACAATCCTCATGTTCCTTTTGTTTCCTACTTATTAGCAGTTACAATGTCCAGACTGGCTTTCTCTAAAGCTACACCTGGCATTTCTTAACAGCCCATCAGTTAGCAACTGGAGACTTTTAGTCTTTGTTATCCTGTGTCTATCAGGTTTATGGCTCTATGTGTTTATCGTTTCATGTTTTACTTATTCCCCCTATTCCTTTGATTGTTCCTCTCAGTATACGTATTACCCCCTTTGCACTGAAAGGTCTTTGATTGGATAACCTTAATGAAGCAGATTTTCCTTTGTCTCCTTTTCCACATAAATATTTAAACCTGGTTTTGAGCTGATCAGTAGCACTGAACTTTCTCTACAAGTATTTATGAAATAAAATGTTTTCTCTTTTTTTATTGCAAATAGGTACATGGCACCCGAGGTTCTAGATGATTCCATAAATATGAAACATTTTGAGTCGTTCAAACGAGCAGACATCTATGCAATGGGATTAGTGTTTTGGGAAATAGCTCGGCGATGTTCAATTGGTGGTATGTTGCAATCTTTACAAAATTGGACATGCTAAGGAGTTATAAGTAACTTGCAGAACCTGAATAAGTTTGAGTAAACAGTTTGCTCTAAAAACGGTGCAAGGTAGTAGCCCATATGTCTCAGACTTTCTAACTGTTAATCCTGTAAATGATGACTAGTTTATTCAACCTCTTTGTAAATTGATGATCCATACCCGTTGAAGAAAATAGGAAATATCTTTGTCTATGTTACTTTTTTCTAAAACCTTTGCATAGAGGTGAGAAAAGAGTGAAGTTAAATGTCCTTGAGAGTAAGGAGCAAACAAAAGTAAGGGTTAGCTATAATGTGTTCAGATAACACCCATACGTTATTGAAAATAAAACATGCTATTATAAATCATGCTTCCAAGAAGTGTATCTTTAATATAACATATGAAAGATTTGACATAGCTTCCATCTTTTCCAAATACATAAATCTCAAAATTAAAAATTCTTCAAGGGTAACGTAAATACTCTTAAGGTATGGTTAAGGATTCTTTTTTTAATGTATTTATCAGTCATTGTAATGTCACTTTTAAAAATGAAAACCAAAAAAGAAAATGGTAGGGTACTGATAAGGAATACAGTAAAAAGTGAAGAACATGTAATTTAGTGTTAACTAAAATATAGTTATTTTCAATCTATTACAGGAATCCATGAAGATTACCAGTTGCCATACTATGACCTCGTTCCTTCAGATCCTTCTGTTGAAGAAATGAGGAAAGTTGTGTGTGAGCAGAAGTTAAGGCCCAATATTCCAAACAGATGGCAGAGCTGTGAGGTATTAACTAACCTTGCTAAAGCTGCTTTAATGGACACTAGAGCTTTTCTTGATTTCAGTGGCTTAAAAATTGTGGTTGTTGTTGAAGGGAGAAGGGCTGCTTCTAGGAGAATTGAATTGCATTCTGACCATTGAGGCTTTATTGAATGTTATTGATACTTGGTTGCACATTAATATTTAATGTAACTTCACAAAAAATAATAGATAGCCCTGCATGGAGCATTCTAGGATCGCTTCCTGTGAAACATAGGTGATAATAATGTAAATTAAAGCTAGTCTGATTTAAACAGTTATACAGGAAGCGTCATTGCAAATAAATTGTGCAACTGGGGCTTGTACTGTGTTTGGCTAGGACTGAGTTAACTTTCTTCATAGTGGCCTGTATGGTGCTGCATTTTGGACTTGTGACCAAAACAGTTCAATAGCACGCCAATGTTTTAGCTATTGCTGAACAGTGCTCGCACAGCTTCGAGGCTTTCTCCATTTCTCACTCTGGCCCTCCCCCGCCCCAGCCTACTTCTGAGTAGGCTGAGGGTGGACAAGAGGCTGAGAGAAAACGCAACTGGGACAGCTGACCCAAGTTGATCAGAGGGATATTGCATACCATGCAACGTCATGCTCAGCAATAAAACTGGAGGAGGGGGGAGTTTTCCAGGGGTTGCTGTTGCTCAGGGACTGGCTGGGTATCGATCAGGTGGCGGTAAGCAATTGGATTTGTGTCACTTGTTTGTCTTTGTTTTGGCTTGGTTTTCCCCTTTGCCTATTGAGCTGTCTTTATCTCAACCCACACACTTTCTCACTTTTGCCCTCCTGACTCTCTCACCCATCCCACTGCGGGTGAGTGAGTGGCTGTGTGGGGCTTAGCTGCCCACTGGGATTAACCCACAACAGGAGCAAAGATATGTCAGCTGATCAGGCCTGTGCTAATTGTTTTGTAACTAGACTGGTTATCTCTTTCAAGAAGTGGACTTGCTAGTTTCAGCTCAGTACTCTGCCAGCACAGCAGTACTGCTTGTTGGGAGACAAATTACATTCTTCAACAGTGCTCTGTTGCCTCATGTCAATGCTCAATTGGAACTCGCTCACTCGACAGTCTTTGCCCTGTCATTGTGTAGCAAAAGAATATCCTACAGACTTGCCAAAATAGTAAATGCCTTTAGGAATTTGAATCTAAAACTCTGGTGGTCTTCGTACTTTGTGTGTCTCAGAACTTGTACTGTATGCATTTACTGAAAGATGAACACAGTTATTAGGAAGCTGAGGCTCTAGTAAGTTAAAGACTTAGAACTGAAGTGTGCTTGTAGTGACCCCTCCTAACTATGCCTCTGTAGAAGTGCTTACATCATTCTGGGGTGAATTCATTATGCTGGTAGTCACTGCATGGGCAGTAGTACGCACACCAGTGAGCTCTTGCCTTTCCAGCCAGGTTTGTTCATATTGCTTGCGCTAGGAACCCAACTAAGGCTAGAACCAATGCTTGCTGATTCAGAGCTTAGGAGAATAGCTGTGGTAGCCTACAGTAGGAGTAAGAGATTGATGAGGTACGGTGTACTTCAGATGGAAGAGGGAACTGTTTTGTGGCATGTGTAAAATGAATACATGGGTGAAGGCCTGAGATAAAGAGATTGGTCAAGAGGACACAGGTAGGAGAGAAGGGCAATGATCCACACCAACAGACTGCAGAGTCGTTTTTCAAATGCTGCCGTTCCAGTCCTGCAGACTTACTTAACAGCTTAATGTAATACAGCTTTGAGTGTAAAATCTTGGAATGTAGAGCTATTGCTTTATTTCATCTTCAGTTTTTATTATTTGCATTGTTACTTATGTAGTAGTGTTCACAGATTTCAAAGAATGGATGTTTGAAGGATAAAAAGACTCCAAAAATTTTCAGAGTCATTACAGACCTTCAATTGGAGGAAGACACCAGATAAACTTCTAAATTGCTATACATTGAACTAACTCCTTAAAAAGCAATTTCTGAGTAAAGGAAGTGACCGAGTACGTTCCCAGCTACACAGTAGTTCTATGCTAATACAAAGTACCTCCTAATTTATTACTGCTTTTCAACTGGAGATACAATAAAAAAGAGTGTATTTTTGTCTAATGCAAAAATTCAGAAAACAGTCACAGAGAAGCTACTAATTTTTCATTAAAATATTTTTGCCTGGGCTGAAATTCTACTGAAAAATACTAGTTCTGCTTTACAATATTTTAAAGAATTTTATTTTTCTGTAAATAAAGTAAGAATTTGAGTTTTATACAACAGTCTTCCATGCAGCTGTAGTACTTGTAATAGACTTCAAAAATGCATGAAGAAGCTCATGCAGGACAGAGCTTACATGGGCTACATTGGAACAGCAGTACAAATAATTTCTTGTCTTTCCTTTGCAGGCATTACGAGTAATGGCAAAAATTATGCGGGAATGCTGGTATGCCAACGGAGCTGCTAGGCTAACAGCTTTGCGCATTAAGAAAACATTATCGCAACTTAGTCAACAGGAGGGGATAAAGATGTAATCCTGGATTTGCTACCGAAGAATACTGTAAAAAATCCATATCTGCACCAGTGGCATGTTAAGAAGGTTAATTGTTCTACCTCACTGGGGGAACAGAAGGATATTGCTGCCTTTTAGTACTTCATAGGAACATCACTTATTAGGATTTTGTGGACGTGCTAAACAGTTGTGTTGGGTCCTTTCTGTGCACTATGAACCTCTTTCCCAGGTTACTTACTAAACATTGTGTAGTCTAGTTTTATTTTTATTAACCTATAATTTTTTATTTGTAAAGTTGATAGCTGGTCTTAACTTCTAGTTAACTGTGCTACAAACAGGAGGTCACTTCTAAAATGGAACTGGTTCACTATATTCTAGAGTGTATTGATGGCTCTTTAAGCAACTTTATTCCTGGCTGGTACATTGACTATTCTGAACCACTGTCACAGTTCTTTGATTCAGATTGTGAATGTACTGTTGGAGTATACTTTGCTAGCTATTAAGGTAGTATAGCATTTGGACTCTTACCTTGATTTGCAAATTGACCTCATTCAGTTGTGGGAACATAATTTATGCAACTATACTTTATACATGATTACTGGGGTTGGTTTTTTTCCACTTTTTCAGAACCTTACATTACCTTCAAAATAGATTGTATTACACCAGTAAGTGCCGCTTTTGAGTCTTTTAATGCAAAACAGTAGGAGCGTACAAAGCCTATGGTACTCTTGGTTTCAAAAATACAAGTTAAAAATCAACCGTTCAACTGCATAGCTAAGATCTAATTCAGACTCGTTTCAGCAAGTGGATTCATGGAATGCCTTTAATTTTACCAAAATCTGACTCTTCAAACCACTGTAGGAGTTTTAAATAGTGTAAGCTAGTTAATTCACTGTTGTATTTTGTAATTGTAGCAAGAGGAGTAAGGTGCTCTTAAGGGACATTTTGCTCCATTAAATCAAATATGAAAGGCATATTTTCTGTGCAGTTCCACAGAGTCTTAAGGCTCAAAGAACGATATTTGCAATTAAACAAGGATTAAGTGCACCTGTAATTAGGGAGAAATTATTTGGGCTTTTGTACTAGAAAGTTCAAAGCTGCTTATAAATTTTATGTGCATTTTTTTTTGTGTGTGTGTGCCTCATACACAGAAAGTGGTGAGCTATAGAAAGTGGTGAGCTGCAGGTCTTTGGATACAAATACTAGAGGATTTCAGCAATCCTCTTCGTAGTTACAAGAACAAAGCTTATGGTGGCTTGTGTTGTCATAAGAACACAGAAGAATATGCATGGCTTTAGTCAAGATTTGCCTGCGATTTTAAGGATATCACAAGGTTTTTGCAAACTTCTTTAGAAATTGAATTGCTTCCTGCCCAAATGTACAACTTCTGGAGGGGACTGGAGGAATTAATATGGAAAATTCTCTTTAAAATCTGCTGTTACCAATGTTTTTTTGGTTTTTTTTTTCACTTGCAGTTTTAGGAGGAGTCTGGTTGACCTTTGTTGTCATTGATGCCTGAAACACTCAGTAAACACTCAGTTCACTAGGTAAATGTGCCTGGTAATTAGTATGCCACCTATTCTCCAGAACACATCAGTATCGATCCTATTATGCGACACACAGGCAACATTAACTCTGCTTCTTTTTCATTCTTCAGCATACGGTCCACTGAGTGTTTTTCACACTAATAGCAGTGGCAGGGTGGCTGCTAACAGAAGGATGGTTGAGATTGTGTTCCGTGGTCTGTGATGTATGGTAGCTAAAGCAGTAAGATGAATGGGTCCTAGTAAGAAGAGGCTATATAGGTGACATAAGACTTAGCCAAGATAAACCTTAGCACTTTGCTAACTCTTGTGTATTTCCAAATTCTTAGCGCTTGCTTGGAGATAGGTTTAAATGATGTGGCAATTATAGATCTTCAGAGGTAATGAAATGCTTTATTCGACCACCTTTATGGATGAGTTTACTTATACTGGAAGATGGCATCCAGGAGAAGACACAAAAATAAGAGAAGTTCTGGGTTTAAACATATGTACAGCTGTCATGCTTATGTTTGTTTGGCATTATCTAACCAGTCAGGCGTATGTGCTTCAGGCCTCTCTCAATCAAAGCTGGGTTAATGACTTCATGTAGGTATTTTAAATAAGCTATGCCTTTGTGCAAATAGACAGCTGTGCACCACAGAGTTTTTCAGTTATGACTGTTCTAAAAAAATGATTGACTAACTAGACTCCCAAGTCTGTCTACTTGGTATGCATCTCTAACAAGTTTTATGTATCTATTTAAAGAAAACAGGTCAGCGTCAAAGTAGAACTTGCTATATCTCCATACTAATTTCAAATACTTCCTATTTAAACAATTTGTTAACTTTGTTAAATTTTGAGTTTTTCGTAAGCGTACCTGGATCTTTATCATAGGTACAAATGGTGTAGTTCATAGTTTAGAATCATAAGGCTACTGGCACGCTTCAGAACTTTATAGTAATCTTGATGGTAACATGAGAGAGCTTCCAATATAATTCACCAAATAATTTAATTAGTGGCTTTTTTAGCACCTAAAACCCGTTATCATCATAGTGTTTAGTTTCCTAAGGAGCAGTTCTGTTCCATTTAAAAGAGAATCTATGGCAGCTGCATGGCACGAAGATTATTCAGTCAACTGTACAGTGGCTTGTTACATCTGTCTCATCTCAACCACCTACTAGTCCTCATTTTCCTGAATTAGTAGCAGCTATTCTTACGTTATTCTAATTTTTCACTTTGTAATAGAAGCTTGCAAAAACAAAGCACAAGAAGGATGCTTGATACAGTGTGTGACATTAGGAACACTTTGGGACTACCTTATTCATGTTGGAGTGCAGAACAGGAAAATTCTGAATAAAGCTATATGCATCCTCAGTTCTGACACCACAACTTCAAGCTTTGTTCTTCTTTTCCATTATATAAACTGAACACCTTTTACAAAGGCTGTGTCTGTATATATTATGTAACTTTAAATGTTACCTGTGTAAGATCATATCTTATATATATGGACACAGGTACGCATAAGTATTTTTTAAATTAAGATTGTAATATCACCAGATCTGCTCTTGGAAATCCAGGGGGACCAAAATATTTTAGCATTCAAAATACTAATTTTGTATCATTTCAAGTATATACCAAAACAGTTTCTGATGAATACTGATGCAAATGTTTATTGTAAATATTACATACATTCACTTAAGTTTTGTGGATTTAATTAATTTGACATTTTAGTAGCATTGAAGCCTCAGTTTGGTTTACAGACTTGTGACCAGGTGGATGTGGACATGGAGAATAAGGGGCATCGGAAATGGTCTGATGCTGAAAAGCCCAAAACATTGGTTTTGGAATGCTGGAATTCTTCAGGGACCTTCCAACCTTAAAAGCTGGAATTCCTGGATGTTTATCAAGCTGACTTTCCAAGTATGACACACTGTCATCTTCCCAGTGGTTCCACTTGTAATCCTAAAACAGACTTTGTATATAGGGTAAAGACATTGGGATTGACTGTATGGGGACGTGAAGGTGTCAAAAGAAATAAGAGGCTGTTTTATTTTTTTCAGTAATGGTTCTGAGTGTGATTGCCATGAAATTCACCTTTTAGTTAGTTCCTTGTTTATATTGTGCCATTGAAACGATTGCAAGGTGTTAATCATTTTGTGGTTAAAAAAAAAAAAAACCAACAAAAAAACTTCACCCTATCAGTTGCTTTAAACTCAAATTACCTCTTAAAAGACCAAGGTACATTTACCTCATGTGTATATAATGTTTAATATTTTTCAGAACATTCTCCAAGTTTGCAGCTACATGTTTCTAGAAATATGGGTATTACTAAATTTACAACTTCAGCGGTACTAAATGTATTATCTGGTGCCCCAAAACACTTTAATTTTCTGTATTTTATTGTATTAGCAAGTTTGCTGCTTTGTCACTGTAGCACCTGCCATTACATAGCTGTGTGGATACTGACTTGTAAATTTTACTTTTTGGATGATTTGAGGATCCTGTACAGATGAGTGTCACTTTTTTAAACCTTACAAAATTGTGCATTTCCCTTACATTTCTGAAAATATGTATTGTATTTGTAGAGTATACATTTCAATGGACTGTAAATAGGACAGTAGAAGAGTGGATGCTTATGTTAAGTGCTAACACTACAGTAGAGAGATTAAAGCAGTGAAAATAAATAACTTTTTTTCAAAATGCGTGAGTTGTCTTCCAGAGGAAGACGTTGCAGTTCAGTATGGGTTTGGGTGTGATGTTCTTTCTTGGCAAAACATGGGTTTACTGTGAATTCCTTTCCTCAGAAGGAATTTCTGCTGGTATAAAAATAATAAAGGGGGTTGCTAACGCTGAGGTAATCCATCTATACAGATAATGGTAAAGTGCCTGATCTTCCTTGTGTCCTATAATAATGATTGAATAAGTGTCTCTTGCTGATGTCTCTGATCTCTTGGACAGAATACTGACAAAGTGTTCCTTCTTTCCGTTAATATTTACATAGAAGTAACAGAGCTGATGAGGGTTTCAGACTACTTAAACAGCTGACCTGAGTGCATCACAGAACAGCAAGTAAAATCAGCTTGTGTTGAAGTGGATTGAGACTGGTATTACATTTCCGAAGGGAGGTGAAGACATAGACACAAAAGAAAAAATTTGACATCTTGCCCTTCCATAACTTTACATGCATCCATTAATTTTGATGCGGAAATGACTAGACAGAATTACCAAAAAGCAACTCCAAAATGGAAAGCCATAAGGTGTCCAGAGAAAGCCAAAAGCTATGTCAAAATGCCATGTTCCTGTTTAAACTCTTTTACAGGAGGTATGATTATTTGGGTGAGAACACGCCTCTCTCCCATGAATGGCTAAATGAAGGCCTCTCCTACTACTGCAAGCAACCAAAATTCAGTAAAATCCCAAGTCTCCCTCATACATCTCCTAGCAGAGGCCAGGTATGGCCTCGAAATAGTATAGTAATGTTGCTGTCTACCAAGCTTTGTTTTTATTGAACAGTCTTCTGTGTTTCATGCTTTAAGAGACTGAACGTAACAACTGAAAATCCATGAACAGCAAACAATTGCTGCAAGTAACTTAGATGTGAGGATGTTTTAAGATCATTTTAGAGGAGATGCTGAATTTGGGTGGTCTGCATGCTAGCTTGCATTACAAGTCAGTGCGAAGAGTGGCAGACTTCCAAATTTCTTACTCAGTGCTCTAACTAGCTTTCGTTATCAAGCTGTGATGTTTTAACTGGTACTAACAGTGAGGAAGCACATGGGCACGTTTTGTAGGGGTACGCTGCAGCGTAACTCTTGTTTCGGACATCTGGGTGACCATTTGTGTGGTGGGGTACTGTGGGAGGGCTCCTCTGGCAAGCAACAGGGATTTGGTCTGTGTGTCTGCAGAGTTTCATCAGTTAAGAGGCATATGGAAGGCTATGTTGGTTTGCTTGCACTGCTTAGAGAATGTTTTTGTCTTAGAATTTATGTAAGTGTACATTGTTTTGTTGGAGAAGAGTTACTAAAACCTTACACTGCAAATCCCCTTACTGACATGATGGACTGCTGCGGTTTTATGAGTCTCGTAATTCTGGCTCGGCGTGGCTGGAGTTTTTCCCAAGTGTTCCACATTGGAAAGAAATATAGGCACAGCAATTCCTCCTTTAACTTGACTAGACTGCAAATAAAGCATCCAGAAGTCCCCGGGGAACCCATAGCCTTGAGTCTACCTGAGTGTTTCTTGAAAATAAGATTTAAATCCCTAGTCTCTGAGATGTAGCGGTACCTGAAATCATTACCTCTCTTTTGCAAAGATAAAAGGCAGAGTAAGCTGTGCTGATAGGGTCCTGTGCAGAATTGCAGTGTTTATTGGTATTAAATAGGTGTATGGAGATGAAGATTTCAACATCCGTGAGATATGTTTCAAGTTATCTCAATTATGTAACTGAAAAGAGCTCTTACTGTTAGTAGCAGAAAGTTTGTGGAAGCTGTTGAAGAACTGGGCACATAAGCCGACATTAATTTTTAATTGTTTATGATGTCAAATATATTTCTGTAGGTTTTTAATTGAGGGGAAAAGGGGTTAGAAATACACCTTTTGGTCTGAGGAGGATGGAGGACTTACGAGGTACATAAGGGAGGAACAAAGGGTGGGGAAAGGGAGAGGAGCGAGCATGGGAAAATAGATGGATAAGGGGATAAAAAGGGCAGGTTGCATGTAAATAGTTGGCCAGTCATTATGCCAATCTGGATGTGCCCAGCACAGCCTGTCTTACCTTCTTTTTAAATCCCTTTATACAGCTTTTCCTTGTGAGGGACTCAGTTTAGGGGGAGGGGTCTGAGTGCAGCAGCTGGAGCCAGACCATAGGCAGGTGGCCTTGCGTGTCCGTGGTGCAGCAACGGGAGAGACCAGGGTGAGCAGAACCAAGTGCCGGCAGCTGGAGTGGGAGCACGGGTCACAGGGGTCTGTGTGTCCATAGTACCGGTGACTGGACCAAGTGTGGGTCCAGGTGCCAGCCACTGGAGTGGGACTGCAGCCCCAGGAGCCAGCAACTGGGGAGACTGGGGCAGCTACTGGGCAGACTGTCTGAGCACAGCTGTTGGGGGGATCCACTGTACAGATGTACATACATGTTCTCACTAACACAGCTCCATCCTGCTCAGCCAGGCAGGGGAGGAGGATGAGGCTACTGGTTCCTGTGAGTGCGCTGTGTGGTCAGCCATGTATACATATGTGTTGCATACATGTCCTTTGCGTGCGTATGCTTACTGGGAGTATATTTTCAGCATCGCTACCGGCCAGACTGGGGATGCAGAGCTCCGGCAACCTTGCCACTGTTGGATCCAACATTCTGTTTTCCCCTTAACAGTACATCTTGGACATCTGTTACTTTTTTAATCAGTGCATGAAAACTGATGCAGTGCAAAGGTAGCAACATACAATCGCATGCTTCCCTGTTCCAGCAAGGCTGTAGACACTCGGTGGGGCTGTGCACATTGGCAGTGATGACACAGGTGATGTCCTGGATGCAGCTGCCATCCTGAGGTTTCAGGTAGAGAGCTAAGCATACTGCCGCTGGAGAAAGTGATCCATAAGATTCCAGGTAGGTTGGAAAGGCTTGCTCGCATCGTCTCGGGAACAGCAGAGGACATGGCGCTCACCTGTACTTTCTATGGAGAAGACAGAGGCAGACTATTCTGACAAATGTGCAGCAGAAAGGACAAGAAATGGCAGTCACAGACTGGAAGCTCTGACTAGGCATAAGGAAAACACTTCACCAGGAGGGTGCTTAAGCACAGGAATAGGTTGCTCAGAGCAATTATGGACTGTTCTTCCTTGGGGACTTTCAAAACTTGACTGAATGAGATTCTGAGCAACATGGTTTAGTTAAGTTACTCATAGAGGGCATGGGGGATGGATAGAGAGATGTCAGGCTCTGTTGTCCACCAAAAATTAATTGGCCACCTACTGGTGGGAGTAAAGTCTCTCAATCTCCTTGAAGAACCTGGTGAAGATGCAGCAGAAGGCTTTGATTGTGCCTGTCCGCACAATGAAAATTTTTGTGACTGTTGCCAGTTATCCCACATCTTAAAGATCAGAGTGTTGCCAGCAGTCTGAGTTCATCCAGCATACTGAGAGTTTGTGGTAGGCCAAGGGCAAAGCACTTGTGTTGAGACCTAGAAAGGTACAACATCCAGAAAATCATGAGACTTGTCGTCTTTCTCAGACAAAAGAACATGTAGGAGGGTCAGAGTTGGTTCATATGCAGTGTTCTCGGGTGGCTGCTGCAAGTATTGAGCCTGTTGTCCTCTCATCCTCCCCACGCTGCCCTTTGTTAGCTGGTGCCCATGCTTGGAGTTGCTATTCATACGACAGGTGTCACCTGTAAAAAGCATTAACAGTAATAAAGCTTACATGCCAGGAAATTGCTTAACTAGGCAATGGATGTGTACTGCCACCCTCGTGAGACAGCAGAAAGGATGATGTGACCCTTTCTAATGGCTCACTAAGGGGCTACAGATCAGAAAGCAAGTTTGTGCTGTAGTCTTTCTTTGAATGGTTTCAAACCACACGTTTAAGGGCATTTTTCAGTCCAAAGGGCCAGGTTAAGTATGAAGTAAAATCCTAACACATATAGGATAGATGTAGGGTCCTTAGTATTAGCTGTTCTAATCTGTACATCTATTCTGATTGCTCTGCGTTACTTGCTAGTATAGACGTACTCACAGTTACTTGTTTTGCATGAATATTTGTGGCCCAGTGCAGTTCTTGAGATTACATGTCTGCCTCTCACAGCTTGGGAAACAGAAGCTTGTACTTCCAGAACTGGAGTTACCGTTTTGATTCTTGACATTGGTCATCTGCCCACAGGGACTAACATGCTTAGAAAACATCTACTTTATTGTGGTTTTAAGAAAAATATCTAAAAAACCAGAAGACAGAAGCAGTAACAGTCTTAAGAAAAGATGATGTAAAGGAAGAACTGGTGATAAATTCCAAGTCGACTCTGAGTTGTTATAGCTTGCTTATTGCTCTGGACATCCCCACTTTAAAATTTGCATTAATACATTTTTCCACAAGTCATGTATTCCCATTCCCTTCTATGCTGTGGGCCTGGGAAATGCATGAGTATATTCCCTGTGGCCAAATTCTTAACTGGTACAGGAGCAGGGTAAGGAATGGCAACGTAAGAAGTCTGATACCACAGCTGCTGTCTAATTCTTACATGTTTCCAAAGAGCAGAATTCAGGCTCTGCTTTCTTCCATTAACGCCCTACTATGGAATGGGCTCTCTGACCTACATCTCCATCCTAAAAGAGAAGCTTTTTGAAACTTTGTTACCTTGTTTCTTATTCCGTGAAGATGGTCTTTTGATGCTATTACCAAAAAGGTCAGTGAGATTCAGTTCCTGAACCTCTCCATACAATTCTTCATGAGAGCAGGCTGCCCAGAGAGGTTGTGGAGTCTCTCACTCCACAACCTGGAGTCTCTCACTCCACAACTCTGGAGACATTCAAAACCCGCCTGGTCGCCGTCCTGCGCAACCTGCTGTAGGTGACCCTGCTGTGGCAGGGGGTTGGACTAGATGATCTCCAGAGGTCCCTTCCAACCCTGACCATTCTGTGATTCTGTGAAAGCGAGCTACCTTTTTCTTACCTTTTTTTCAGGAAACTGCTTTCCCTATGCTTGTTTCACGAAGATAGTGCTTCCCGTGCTAGTTGTTAGAAGGCAGACCTGGGCCCTTATGGAGAACCTCATTTCCATCCATCCATGTCTGAAAGATCCATGGACTGTTAGTCTCTTCACTGAAATAATATTGCCAAACTGCCAATTTCCATTTCTTACAAAGGCTCCTTCTCTGCTACGGCTCACGTGATCACAGTGGCTTACAGCCTCTTAAGGGTTGCTGTGCACATCATCGCTGGGACCATAGGTAAGCACTCCCCCCGTTCTTAAAACACTCAGAATAGTGTTGAACTTGAAGAGGGAGGAGGGAATATTGCAAAAAAGAAAGTTTTACAACATTTCTTTTTTAACTTCTTCAGGCTGTGTTATCAGCGCATACAATATGCGCACAGCCCTCTCTTTTAAAGTCCAAATCCTCTGGCTCTTTGAAGAGGATTCTCCAGAAGGGGAGGTGGGTGCTTGGCTCCCTTTATTGTTGCCGTGGTTGCATGCAGGAGGCTTGAAGTGTAATACTGAGGACACTTGTATGGAAAAATTTACCTGAATGCTTGTTTACAGATAATCTCAGTGTAATTGTATAAACAGATAACACATTTTGAAGACAAGTTCCAGGTAAGTAACCTGTCTTTGTTTATCATTCTGCTAGTCTTTGAGTTTTAACACAAAAGAAAAAGGATATAATTTAGGCTCTTAATGATTTCTTGCTTCATAACAATGTGTTGCTGCGGCCATTTTTCCAGTTTCCTATAGCCAGATGTATGTTTTGTTGTTTCCTGTTCCAAAGATGTTGCATTCTGCAGCTGAAAATACTTTCAAATCATTTTAAAAAGAAAGAATTTATGCTAAGGGCAGTACATTCAATAGACTTACTTTAAATTAAAAACAGGTGGTTTCTTTAGACCATTTGAAACCTGACTCAAGTAAAAGAAAGTTCTTTAGTATGTGGTTCAACTGATAAATGTTTGAGTACTCTTGTTTTTCATGTCACGTAACTCTCATTTTTAGAAGGTGAATGGCAGCTTGGCTCTTTTCATCCTGTGGATCTTCTCTGCTGGGACTTTTGGTGGTGCATTTTGTGTGTATTTAGTGTTGTAGGATGGAGAAAGATGATTCCAGCTCTCATCTTTCCTGCTTGCTTGCTTGCTTCCCCCCTCTTTTTTAGCTAATGCAAAATTCCGCTTGCTAACATGGGTGTTGGGTCACTCGTGCTCGGCTCACTCCCTGTCTCCCCACGGGAGAGGCAGCACCAGTTGCATTTCCTGTGCCCTGTGAGGAATCCACTGGGAAAGCTGAGGGGCGGTTGGTTTGTGTTAGTTCATTTGAAGGGGTAATCTTTCTCTGCAATTGTCAGTAACTGTCTTGCTTTTCTTCCAGCCTGGCTCTTGGAGACTTTCTTCAAAAGCAACCATTAGTGAGAAATGTTATCCCAGTAGTAGGTCTCCCTCTCCCTGCAGTCCTACCTTTTTGTTGATTGGTTTCAATTGGCATCAACAGTTGCATTGTAAAAGGATTTTGGCCCCTTGACATAAAAAAACAATGCTTTTTTTTTTAAAAAAAAAAAAAGAATGTAATTTTTAAAAGCCAGTTCTCTTAGTCTCCAACCCAAAGGAGACATCAGGCTGCACTTTCCAGCTGCCAGTAATCTAACTGCTGCTTGCGCTGTTGGACGTTTGGTTGAGAACAGGTAATGTTGTCTATAATCGACAGTGCCCTGCATCCATTTCAGGACTAAATCTGTCTTTGTGTATGACAGCCCTCTAAAAAATATGCTATACTGCCTTGGTGATAGCGATAAAGCAATGAAGCAGAGTTGCTTGGCTGCTTGTAAGCGGGACTGCCTGTCAGGCTACAGGGCTTTCCATCTTTCCATCCGCTTGGATGCGGGGAGAAGAATTTTCACAGACCATTTGTAACATGAGCCGACTTACTTATGCACTCCTTCACACAGAACACTTCACAGGTGATTGCTTTTGCTTTGGCCGCTTACTGCTTGAAATTTACAGGATGAAACATCCGTATGGTGTGCTTGAAGTTTGCAAGATGAAACGTCGCTGTCGGTATGGACTATGACTCCAGTATCCTTAATGTTTAAAATCTCTCCTAGATTTTTATGCGTAAAGCAGTTCAAAAGTATACAGTGAAATAGAGCAAACTTTAATGCTTTATTTCTACTGAATTGATTTTCTGGTTGAAATAAGTAGCAACTGCAAGATTTCAGTGAGTGACTTACGGAAGTAGACTTCTGTAATGCTTTATGATATCATCCTGGGAAATACCCAAACACTAGCTAGATATAATTTCTTTAATGAAATTGCCTGGGAGAAAAAAGAAGGAGAGTTACAAGACTAGAGATCGTTTAGTGTTATCTTGAGTGAAAGGGTCATTATCATGTCATCCCTATTTTAACTGTAAAAAGATAGAACGTCATTCTGGTTGGAATTCTAAGCTGTAAAGAATACTTTGTTTACAAAAGCCCTTAAGAAAACCAAAAAGATAGAAAAAGAATCAAATCAGAAGACCAGTGATGGTGCTTTGGAGTACTAGATTGTTAACTTCAATATGTATCAACATGAGTTTCCTTCAGCGTCCATCTGTTAGACGTGATTAAGAGGGCAGCTGCGCCCTGAGGTAAATATTAAACCTATGAGATACTGTAGCCTTTATAGATCTAAATCAGTTTGAGTTTCTCATTTAGAGGTTGGGCAACTGAGCTCCTGCAGATTCCATATTTGATCAGAAAGCCAGGACACTCAGAAGACATTTGGAGATTTTTTTTATTTTTTTCTTCTGTACTCCCGAGGGTTTTAATTGCATCCACATGCCTTATCTAAGTGGCATTGCAAAAACTAGCTGGTCTGCCCAAGGCAAGGACAGACATGCACTTGTGAAGCAAGTGTAAGGAGCTTCCAAGACTAGCTCTGTGTTACTGATTCCTTTCCTAAGACATAACTGCTCAGTCAGTGGTCTAGTCACTAGGGTTTTGGTGGGTTTGTTTGTCCTTTACAGCCTTAAGCACTATTGGAGGTCATTTATACAGGCCAAAGTTCAGGAAGCCGTTGTCTCTCAAGATGACCTGTTTACCCTGTCTAAGCTGGAGTACAGTAACTTTATAAATTATTACAGATGTTTTGCATATGACTGACTGATTAGGTTATGAATTCATCCCTCAGATACAGGCTTGTGTGTTTTTCCTGGCTCCATGGTAGCCTCTTTCAAACTGTCTCCCTAGATGAATCCTGACACTCGGGAAGTAGGAGATACATGTCCTAGCAGTGTATGTGATCGTGGGTCTGAAAGAGGTGGCCAGGCTGACAGAACATCGGTTCATCCAGTTTTCACAAAGGAAATACTTTGAAAATTGATGGAAGAAATCAAAGCTGACTCTCAAGCAAAGTTGTTCATGCCAGGCCCTACTCAAAGAAATATATTGGAAAATTTCATAAAAGCAAGGAAAGGGTATTTAAAATCAGAGAAGATCACGGAGAGGAAAGGAGGTGAGATAGCTGGCCATCACTTGGTGTTGCTTAGGTGCAATTTAGTATGGACTGATGGCTTTTTAGCCAGGCAAGTATCTCCAATGCCCTATTTAAAACAGCACTGAGACAGTGACACACACACTGGGAAATGAAGTCACCTTCCTTGAGGAAGGCTTGGGAGTCATCTGACAAGCTAAAAATAATAATAGAAAGAAAAGCATCATAGCAAGGAACATAATGCAGGTATTTTTGTAGCTCTGAATAACAAAATGGCTGTGCAAGACCACAAACATGATCTTATGCAATAAAAATTCAAAAGATGTGAAATGATAAATTAAATCAAGGATGAAAAATCAAGGCTGAGAAAGTGAGAAAGAAAGAAACCGAGCTGTATCACTAGCAATTCTCATGCCATCTGTGCATAAGAGGAGGTGCTAGACAGAATTTTGCTGATACAGCCTATTTTGAAGGCGATGTTGAAGCTAACACAAATATTGCATTGTCTGTACTGTTATTTTTGTTCTTTCATACAGAAAATCATCCCAGAATCAGTTTGTTTTCATATGGACTTTGAACAACAACAACAAAAAGACCCCAAAACATGGACTGTTGTAATCTAGGTAGCTAGAACACCGAGATACATAGAAAATGCAGCTCTCCAGTAGAGAAAAGAGTGAAACGATAACCACTAAAGGAAAACATGCTCCTTTTGTAGGAGGAAAGCCATGATTCTTTTTATATGTCAGTCACCTCCAGTATAGTGAAAGAACATAAAGCAAGCTGGAAAATATGTTTCTGCTGTGAATGTAGGGGACAAGTTATCCCTGATTATTCCATTCTGCAAAGGGCATCTTGCTGATGGCTTGAGGGAGCCAGAAAAAGCAGTGAGCTTTGGCATCCTAGTTAGTGAGGCTCCTTCCCTTGCTTTCACAGAAAAGCTACTGATAGCTTTATCTGGTAGCAAGCACTACTGCGCAGCTCTAACCTTTCTGTTAGCAAATGCAGTCCCTGTTTTAGTCTCCCACTGCATATTCCAGTTCACGCTGCAGTGACTTAGAAAAGGACCATAGGTTGTAGAGAGGTGGGGGTCGATCTCTTCTCCCAAGTCACAAGCGATAGGACAAGAGGAAATGGCCTCAAGTTACGCCAGTGGAGGTTTAGGATGGGTATTTGGAAAAATTTCTTCACAGAAAGGGTTGTTAAGCATTGGAACAGGCTGCCCAGGGAAGTGGTGGAGTCACCATCCCTGGAGGTATTTAAAAGGCGGGTAGACATGGTGCTTAGGGACATGGTTTAGTGGTGGTTTTGGCAGCGTTAGATTGATGGTTGGACTCGATCTTAAAGGTTCCTTCCAACTTAGATGACTCTGATTCTATGTGGTACAAATACACAGTGCGATTGTAGTCAAGTAATGTATCAGGGAATGTGAAGACCATATCTGTAGGTAGGACAGAGATTCTCTGCAGCTGGGAAAATTCCAACATTGCTAATTATCTAGGCTGCCCACTGTGACAGTTGTACATTCCTGACTGGAAAAAGTAGGTTTTCTATTCGTGTGTGTTTTTATGCACGTGCAATCAGATCATGCTGCAGTTAGCAAAGCTACGCTTGGATCTCTTGGGAAGGGAAAGGTTTTTCTGCCAGAAGCTCTAAAACTATTAGTGTTTTCCCCAGGTTTAGAGCACAGTACTCTCCCATCTTGTTCCAAGAGTCCAGGAATGATGATGCATTGAGAATGGAACCTTGTTTATTTTTCAGAAACTGTTGTGTTTTATTCATGGTCCTCTAGGTTCAGCTGCAGGCATGCATGATATTTCTTGCATATTTTTGCTCTTGTCTTCAAAGTCACCATTTTGTAACCAACATGGACATTCAGGAGATTTCAGTATATTCAAGTTCGTTCCTGAACGATCTTCAAAAGCTAACTCTGGTGCTTCACTGTGACAGAAGAGTGCCTGGATTCTCCTTCCATTTTCAGACGTTCATTTTCCACTGATTCATACAGTTTGAGTCCACTTAGAGAACTTCAGTGCCTAAGTTATATATCTAGAGTAGGTTCAGTTGCCTAATCAAAGGCTTCAACTGCCACAATAATGTCCTGGGATATCTCACGCATTTACTTACGCAGGCTGATACAACACAAAAGCAGCGGAGACACACATCTTGCTGCAGTGACAGCTGGCATAACAGTTGTGTTTAGACTGAAACCTGTCCTTAGAGTAGGACAATGTGAATGTGTGTATGTATGAGATTATATACATAGATATCTGAAGACTGTAAAGATAGCAACTGGCCTTTTGCAATAGAAGTTTATCAGTTTGGGTTTTAGTTATTGTTTTGTTTGCTTCATAGGCACCTCTTTTTTTTTTTTTCTATTTGAGCAAATGCCTAAAATGAGCCTAATGTTGTCATTATTCTGTGTGCTTGCTTGATAGTGTCAATTCCTGTTCATTACAACAAGAAATCAACCAACAATGCTGATCTTTTCTGATTTGCTGATCTGTATTATCTGTCTTTGACTGGATGCTGCTCTATGGATTTAGGCCTTAAGTTAAAATAAAAAGAATAGGCTGAGGGATATCTTTTTTTAAAAAAAAATTAAATTTCAGCTTCATTTTAATAACAATTTTTAAATATTCTCTGCTTTGAAGATCAGTCTTGGTCAGACGCAACTGGTCAGAATCAAGGCAGCAGGAAGCAGCTTTGTTTTTGTTGTTTTCCTTTAAAAGACAAGGAAATACACTTCCATGGATAAACTGAACAGAATGACCTTTTGAATTATGACTTCTGTCCAAAACAGTAGGCCCATCCTACGGGGAGAGCAAATGTACAGATCAGAAGATTACTTTTGTCTTACTTGTCGTTAGACTGATGCTGTTATTTTAAGTTGCTCTTGTGCAGGGAAGAGTTGAATGCAAATACTTATATACTAAATATAAGAAGGACATCAAACTATTAGAGGGTGTCCAGACAAGGGTGACCAAGACAGTGAAAGGTCTCAAGGGCAAGACTTATGAGGAGTGGCTGAGTTTACTTGGTTTGTTCAGCTTGGAGAAGGCTGAGGGGTGACCTTATAGCAGTCTACAACTTCCTCAAGGGGAGCAGCACGGAGGGAAGTGCTGATCTCTTTCTGGTGACCACTGGTAGGACATGAAGAAATGGAATGAATCTGCGCCAGGGGAAGTTCAGGTTGGACATCAGGAGTAGATTCTTCACTGAGAGGGTGGTCGATCGCTGGAACAGATGGCCCAGGGGAGTGGTCATGGCACCAAGCCTGTCAGAGTTCAAGGAGTGTCTGGACGATGCTCTTAGTCAAATGATTTAGTTTTAGGCAGTCCTGTGTGGAGCACAGAGATGATCTTTATGGGTCCATTCCAACTCGAGATATTCTATGATTCTGCTTGTGGCATCCTTTTTGAAGCATGAGCACAAAAAGAGAGCAGTGAGGAGCAAGGTTAAAGACCCTCTGTGCTCCTGTAGCTCACAAATATCTATGGTGTTTTAATTCAGTTTTTATTTTGTAGAGGTAGTAAGGACTAAGTTTTTAGTAGAATATGCAAGATAAAAACCATTTGTAATTTGATCAGTCTGTCCAAACTCTGCTGGTATATAGGTAGGTATCGCCTGCTGGTACAAACGTAGATATTTTTGCTTATAAAAGCTGGAATGCATTTTTTCCACAGCTGAAACCATGTTTGTTGTGTAATTACAAATCTATCTAGATATGGCAAGCATTTTGACATGGTTACTATGTGATTTATTGCTTTCATGCTGTTGAAGTTTTTTGGCATTTGTATTCTGGTTTTGTTTCAACTGACTGGGCTATTTAGATCAAAATGTGACACTTAATTGCCAAAAATTTTATCGACAAAGACACAGAACTATTCTGCACAGGGGTTCACAAGCATTCAGTTCTTGTAAAGTACTTTTATCAGTCTCAGTCTAGTTCTTCAATGCACTATGCAGGCATGAAATTTGGCATTTCCCACACTCAGTTTTGTATGTCTTATTTACTGATATATTTAAAAAAACTTAAGTGAAGGAGAACTCATTAACTGACCAAGAAATGGGGTTGTGGCTAAAAACCTTTTTCCTCTCCCTTTTCCTCTCCCTTTTCCTCTCCCTTTTCCTCTCCCTTTTCCTCTCCCTTTTCCTCTCCCTTTTCCTCTCCCTTTTCCTCTCCCTTTTCCTCTCCCTTTTCCTCTCCCTTTTCCTCTCCCTTTTCCTCTCCCTTTCCGTCTTTATTCTCCTTGCTGCGATACCTAGAATTTTCTTTTCTGTCAATGTACTTGGTAAAAAAATGGAACGACTTAACATTTTCTTCTTTGATTGCTGTGTTCAGAAAACATGTATTTGTTGCTTCTGTTCTGTTTTTCCTGTTTCCTTAGTTTCAAAGGCATGAGCATGACAGTCACATAGGTAGATTGATTTGGTACCTGGAAGGAACAAGACAGGCTGCTATGTAATGATGTCTGCCTCTGTTTTATGTGGCTGCTTCATGTTAAAGTGCAATTAATCAGAGGCAATTAATTTCTTTGCAATAAGTTCTAAAGCTTCTACAAGCTGTAATACTTCTATGGACCTGGCAGAAAATGTGAGTTAGGTGAAGTAAAATCAGGTATGCAAACTGGTCATATGCTTTCTTTTTTTCAGTATCTGATGCAATACAATCCACTACTGATACTTTTCTTATTTGTCATATGCCCTATTGTAGTGCTGCTAATTCTGTCATTTTGGGCTATCACAGCCTATCAAAAAATTGGTCAAACTCAAATGCATCCGTTATATGTGCACATTGATGCTGACCATGTAAAGTAAAATATTTCTTTTCTAAATATTGCATTTAATACTCATTGCAAAATCTAGCTGATTTGGAAAATAAGATTTCCTTAATCCTGAGCGAGGAGGAGGGGGCAGTTTTAAGTGATGCCAGTCAAGAATTCTGAAACTCTTTATAAAAGCTGCTCTTTATTTCAATGACGACTTTGTTTTAACTGAAAAAAAACCCTCCCCTATGTTTAGGAATTGCTGAGTTATTCTTGCACCTCAGGAAGTGGCTCAGCACTGCTATTTTTACTGCAAAAGGCTAATAGATGTAGGTGGGTCAAGAGTTAATAATGCCTTACAGCAAAAACATAAATGCACCACCATCAAAACACTTTGTCAAAACATATACTTGTGAAGCATTCACATCTGAATTTAAAAACTTTACAGGTCTTGTTACATAAGACTGTTCTACCTTTAAATAATTTGATACACATTTTCTTCATTGGAAGGTCAGATTTGATAGTTGCTCAGCTGTTTTTAGTGATCTGCCTATGTATGGTACCAAAACAACCATGCTATTTCACATTTAAAGACAATGAATTGTAAAGTTATGAAGATAATTATTCTCCTGCCTTCCATATTCGATGCATCTGTACCACAGGTGAAGTAAAATTGCAATTTAGTATTAGAAACCACCTCCGTTTCTCAAATCATCTTCTAATTTTAAAGTATTCAATAGTGTATCGCTGTAGATATATTGGAGGGGATTACTAAAATTGCAATATATTGGGTCACTGAGTTGTAATTAGTTAATTGAGGTAGAAGGTGGAGCTAGTCTGGGTGATACTATGCTTTCCACATACCAATGAAAGAGTTTTTCTGTTGGGCCTTTGGCTTGTTTGTTTTTCTCATCAACAAATAAAGCATGTCATTTTTTTCATTCTTGCAAGCCTGATTAGGGAACCACTCAACTCTTTTAGCTTTCTGTTTGGACCTACGAGAATAAGCATCTTTTTGCTGGAACCTCAATTAATTATTGTTCTGCTGCAACCGAACTAAAGATTTTGAAAGATCAGCACTGTTGGAAGAGGGAGAATGAGAAAGAACATTTGTCACCTCTACTTTGCTACTGAAGGTCAAGGACACAAGATAGCAATAAATCTTTTAATTGAGAGCGGAAGTCTACTATCTTTATTCTTCCCCAAAACTGAACATTTATGCTTTAGGCATCACAGAGACATAATTTCTTAAAAACTGAACACCAGTGAACTTCTTTACAATCACCTATTGCAATGTTGCAGCTAGATGGTCTACTGTCCAGAAGACTCACTGCACCACTTCAAAATCCTGAGCCTACCTCCCATCTTTAATCTTATTACAAACACTAAAGAGATGCAGAGAGAAACAACCAAAGTCCTTAATACACATACATATCTACTTAAATTGTGCCTAGCTCTGAAAAAACAGGCGTCATTATTCAGCAATTTGGTATTATTTTTTTAAGCGAATGTCACAATGGAGAAGTCTGGAAAGCTCAGTGGCAAGGACAGAATGTTGCTGTGAAAATCTTTTCATCAAGGGATAAGAAAAAAATCATGATTTAAAGAAGCTGACATTTTTAGTACCATGCTACTTCAACATAAGTGTATACCGGTATCATTATTTCCAAGTAAAGAGGATATTTTTTTTTTATATTTATCTCTTAATGAGAAAATCTTATTTATGTACTTTTAGCATTGGGGGGGGGGGTATGTTGTACTTAATTTTTGTTCAAGTCTATCATTTACTTGACATTTTTTATAGAGAAAAGAACTTCTGAAGTATCTGAATTATATGGCTTTGAAATATTTTTTCTTACAAGCCTGTAATTTTGCAGATGGTTATCTCTCTGGTTTTGTTTGTTGTTTCTTAAAGAGAGGTTAGAAAAGAACATGGTCTATATGATACTGAGGCTTTTAATCTCCTTTTTTCAAACTAAAGCAACAAACATTCAGGCTCCCTCATATGTTATGGGACTGGAGAAAAATTTCCATTACAAATCTGTCTAAAATTACTGCTTTCATAGTTTATTAATTTAATTAAATCCTAAGCAAAAACAATTTTACTAATAAGTTGGGGAAATATAAAACTAGTCTTTAGAATAAGACCTAGGAGGAATTGATCTCTTTTAATAGGATACACAATTCTTCAGTGAGTTCATAGTCATCAGCACAAAAAAGATGGTTTGATAAGAAACAAGGATTGTGTTTTGATTTTTTTTCTTTAAAAAAAAAAAAAACAACACTGGAGTTAATTAGTAGCTCTACGGATAAATCTACTGATCTACTCCCACCATATCAAATTATTTTCAAATGCAAGCATAGTAACACAAGTTAACGAGAAGAATTTCCTTTTTGTTTTAGGGTTCATTGCATCAGACACAACATCAAGAAATTTCAGTAGAAATTCAGCCTTGCTACCACAAAAATGAGTCAAAACCTGCAGTGACATACAGTTGATAATTTATGGTTGTTTACATTTTATACTTTTCGTCGCAAGTGGTCTTGTGTATCTACATATTAAAATAGTTGGGTCAGAAGATATACCAGCAACAGCACATAGGCTTTACAAAGTAAAAATATCTTCCTTAAGAATTGTGCTGCTGCATTGCTGATCTCGGTAAGAAATTTTAATTGTTTGAAAAATAATCTCTTTTATAACAAATTCTGGATTAAAAATAAACTGTTCTCCTTGTAGTTAGTAGATCTGCCATGTGTTTGTATGAGGAAAATGTAGCATTTATTAGACAACTCGTGTTGCATACAAAACACTATATGATATTTAGTCTTAGGAATAATACATCAATCTGATCAGAAGTCCTACTCTATTACTCCTAATACCTCACAATTGATAACACGTGGTTCATGATTTATTCACTTTTACACAGAAAATGCTAAACAGGATAGAAAGACTGTGATAAAAATATATAATGTCTGTTTGCTTGCATTATATTTCACAAAAGAATGTTATGTCTTTTAATTACCAATGGTGATAATTGAGGTGATTATAAAAATAATAATCCAGAAGCAAGGCAGAAATCTAGCAAGGATAACATCTCAATAAATTATAAATAGTACAAGAAAGTTTTCTTAATCTAAACTACCTTTATTGATAAAATTTTTTCAAAACCTTCCTGATTTTTGCCACTTGACATTTAAGATTAAACAATAAAATAATTGAACAATTGTTTTAACACAAATAATTAAATATTTGATAAATTTGTAGTAATTAATATAATATTAAATATTAAACTTTGGAATATCCTACATTAAAAAGTATAAACTACTGCCCATCTATTCATAAGCGTGCAAAACAAATTCTTTTATATCTTTTGGGATCTAGGTAATTTTATTTAACTACATATTTTCTGCACTGTGCTTTCTCAGATAGATGTATGCTATATGTTCTTCTGAAGAAAATAGTTCTATAAATATATTTAACTCAAAGCACAGATTTTGCCAAGATTTACTCTTGTCAGTCATACACTCAAAGCATCTGCAGCAGCAATAGAGAAAGGAAAGTGTATAAACTAATTTTCTTGGCATTAATTCTGAAGGGTTATTTCTCACTTTTTTGTAGTATCTATAATTCCTTTGGTTTCCGTTACTGGCACAGGCTATTTTTATTAGTTTGGGGTCTTTTTCAAAAATCCCTTATATTATGAAGCAGAGAGTAGTGCTGTTAAGAGGTTGCTGCAGCGGTTGACTGAATACAGCACTGCAGCATATAGAGTGCCTGCGCTACGGCTAAAGACAAGTCATGAAAACTTTCACTGACTGTTGAAGGAACTTTTAACAAAATTTGAGTTGACTTGATAAGATCTAGCCATTGATTTCACAAGAGCAAACAGAACTTCTCCTGCAACTGCCTAATAATCGAATGGCAAAAAAAATGGTTATTTTCTGTCTGTCTCCTTTGAAGCATTTGAGGCCATAACTCATATGATATGTAATCCCAGTTTGTTTCTGCCATGTCTTAAATATAGGAGTATGTCACACAGAAAATGGATGGAACAGATATGCAACAGGGAGTTTGAACTTCATGGCAGAAAAAGATGAAATCTGGGAGGTTCTGAACATGGGAAGTAAGTCTTGATCTTTAGAAAATGTTCTCAAATGCAGAGTGATTCCTAGAGATGAAACAGTTTTGTTTGTTGCTGTCTTTTGTGGTGATTAGGTCTTGTTGTGAGGTTGAAAACATAACTGTTTCTCTTCCATAACACATTTACAGGTAGTCACTTACAAAGGTCCAGACAGAACAAGGGTCCTTTAAGCTGCTTCAGATTTTTTTACGAGCACCTTCAGATCTGCCCTTTATAGCCAGAAGCCCTTTACAGCAGCCTCTGCCCTGCTAGTGAAGGCCCATTCGTTTCTGAGACCTAGACTGGAGGTCTGTGTGAAGAATCAGATTAAAATAGGCCTGGAAAAGATTCCAGAAATCATCAAACCTTTCACGCTCCTCCAAAGCAAGATAAACCATATCCATGTGCTCGGCAAGCATTTGCTTAGACTATTTCTGACAGATTTGCCAGAATGTTTCTAGTGGATATTCTACCACTTCCCTAGGCAATACATTTCATTGCTTCACTGGCCTTATCTTTAGAAAGCGCTTTTTTTTTTTTTTAATGTCCAACCTCAATTTTCCTTGCTTCAGTAGTTGTGAAGTGAAATAAGGTACATTTGCCACAACTTGCTCATGACAAAATGCATGTTAACTCTTGCTTGGTGGTACTTAAAAGTAATGTTGGATGGTTCTTTCCAGGGTTGTTGTTTTTTTCCCCAAACAATCAAAACAAAATTGACTGGTATATAATCTCTTATATCTTTCCTTTGTCCCTCTTCAAAAGAATCACTGCCCACTATCCCAGCCTTCTGGCGCATTCCCAATCCTTCATAAGCTGTTGAAATAATACCAAGTTCCAACGTTGCTTCAGTAAATCACCTTGAACTAATTTGAAGGGAATATTCTACCTGTTTACACACAGCCAGCCCCTTTTATCCCCTTTTCCCTCTCTGTTCTCATGCTTGTTCCTCCCCAAACTACCTCAATCCCTCCTTTTCCCCACCTTTGGTTCCTCCCCTAAACATGCCATGACAAGTCTAGCGCAGCCCCAACGTGCTCTTCAGCTGCATCCCATGCCGTGTGCCGTAGCCCTGCCAGCGGTGACCCTAGCTCACTCTGCAAGGTAATCCAGAGAGCCTCTCGTGCAGGTTTGTTGTCTGGGTCTCACACCTGGACAGTGAGGCTGATGGCTCTCCTAGGAGAGCTCTGGGACGGGCTGGGACACGATCTCCGTTCCTCTTACTGGGCTATAGGGGTTCGCCCACCTGCTGCTGTGCTTCTGTGCTCGTGTTTGCGGGGATGAGCTCTTTGTCACATAAACCAACGTTAACTCAAATAATATAATCCACTTGGAGATCTCTTAATGTGCTATCTGCAAGCCAAAGAAAACCAGGACCCATAATTAGCTAGCTGCCTCTGGATCACTAGCCTTATGATAACCAGCTTGAGATCCTCTCCTTTGAAAAGGACGTGAAAGATTTTAGCTATGCTAGGAAACCAAAATGGGGAAAAATAAATTATGATACCTATTAGAAGTCACTCAGAATATAAATTGAAGAAAATATGCAACAATAGAAGTAAAAAAAGTTGGAAAAAAACCCCACAACAATGAATGGGAAAAAAACAGCTGAAAACAGACCGCATGTCTAGAGCTAGTAGAGTATTGCAGGAATTGTATGTGTTCCTTGCCCCCCTTCTTGCATTCCCCAAATTTTTCCCAGAGGAGCCTATTATCATTCATGTATCCCTGTAAAGCATCCTGCAGCTTCTGAATACATATGAGCAAACCATGCCATCTTAAACAACAGCGCAACTTTGAAGATACCATTTCTACAAAATGCCTAAAGACTCCCATCTTGCTCCTGAAAAGGTGGTATGCAACAAACAGAGCAAACCCATTCTTTCTAGAAAGCACCGAGGTCGTGCTTCCAAATGCAATGCAGGTAAGGGAAAACCAGCACTCTGGCATATTGATTTTCGGGCTGGCTAAGTTAACTTTTTTTTTTTCCTGTGTTTATTATTGCTACAGAACAGATTTTATATTAGTACTGCAGTTCTAATACCGCTAATTAGTCACTAAAACACTTAACTCATTGATAAAGAATCCCTAATTCTACTTCTAGGTGCAGAAAAACTCAGATTTTAATTTTCTTTTTCACAGGCTTACTGTTACTGAATGTTCTTGTTATTATTGCCCATAGAACAAGAACAAATGCCCACATGAGCACCAAAGCCATCAACCAGAATCCAGTCATCAAGAAGGTCTGGTGTCGTATACCATTTTTTGCCAAGTCTAGGATTGTTTCCAACGTCTTATCAGTTCTTTGTCTGGGAACATGTTGCTGCAAGGCCTAAAATTAAGATAAAAATTACTTCAAATTGAAAGTTGAATTCATATACATTTGAAGTTAGCACTATCACATATAATAAATCAGCATTATCTATTTAGTACCAAATCAGGTATGTAGAAAGGCTGAAGTGCTACAGCAAAGCAGAAATGCTCTAACAGGAAGTGGCAGATTATTTTATCTATGCTAATTAAACCCTGAAATTACCGGAAAAATAACTCAACTATTTTTCTCATATCTTCAAAGCTAGGATGTACAGAGCAGCAAAAACCACACCAAGATGTCCTTCAGACCCTGTAAGTATTTTAAAGATAAAATTTTAGTTCTGTTTTCGAAAATACTCTTGCACCTCTAAAGATGCATGCTTTGTAATAAAATGAAGCTTGATAAAAGTACGCAGACAGTTCCCCCTTCCCCAGCTTTCATCCCATTGTTGTGTCTTCCTTCTTTGCTATCTACTGAGTTAAAACAGTTTGTGGTGCATGTGAGGTGTATGGGTATGCATAAGGGATATCGCTTATATAATTTAATTTGTGACATGACTACAGTGTTACTTGATTTACCTATTGGGCGCTAGTAAGAACATTTTTAAATGAAGGTATACTTCTTCATTATCTCCTTTCAAGACGCTATGCGTAGGACTTCATTATGTTTTTGAAAGGTAATTTATTCTCAGGCTTTCCCTGAGAAGAGTGTAGGCATCCAGAAAGGTGAGGGGCTCGTAGGTTTTTTTTCTTGGATGTAGATACCCGCATCCTGCCTCTGTTCCACTGGAGGAGCGATCCATTCGGAGCAGGCATTTGGAGGATGGCAATCCACCGGGACAGCTGAGGATCTAGGAATAAGCAGGTGCCAGAGAAACCCAGGAAACTGAAGTGTATACAATGTTTACGTGCTTCCAAGTTGTCAATACATTTTTTCCAATTTCAATTTTAGTTTTATGTATCTTCAGTCTGGATTTAGGTGACTCACTTTTACTCGGATCTTGCTGTGTTTTGTGTACATATAATATATATTTTGGCTATCAGTTATGAGATCAGGTGCTTAGTGATTTTTAAGGTCTGGTTTAGTTTCACTACCCAAGAAAATTAAACATGAGCATTTTAAAGGAAAAAGTAATTAATTTCTTTTTCAGTCTTGGTTATCAAAGACAATAAGAATTTAGCTATGAACTTTTTAATATACGGTGGGGGAGCTTTAAAAATTATTCTTTAAGATCTGAGTTCTGATCTATTGTACCTGATTTCAAAATTAACAAGTTATTTTGCTATAGTGCATATTATTCAAAGCTGCCTAGCAGAAGAAGTTTCATTTGATCCTCGTGTCCTTGCGTAGTGATGGTGAGGAGAAGACTATTGCACATGGAGGACCCAGCGACCCACGCCACAGCGTGACTGAGGCTGTGTGTGCCTCTTTGGCCGCGCCATAAATTCGGGCAGCTCACTGCAAGCGCGGAACCTGTAGGCAGCACTCGCTCTTGCCAGCCCCGCGTCCTCGTCCCAGTGCACCACTCCTTCTTCTCATCAAAAACCATGACCCCCTCTCTCTGTCCTTCTCAGACACGTGTGGCTTTTCCTCTCCCAGCAAAGCCACCGGAGCTCTCTAGTAACTTCCTTCACCGTTGAGATGTAAATTGTGCATATATATTTTTATTACAAAAAGTTACAGAAGTTGGAATAAGTAAACTACCTTTTGACATTTCTGTTAAGGTATTTTGAGAAGTATTCAGGATTAATGCGTACTAGCAAAGTTCTACCCTAATTCACTCATGTCACTCAAGTGTAGGTACAAATGGGAATAGGCATTGATCTGCAATTCACGTAATTATAATGTCATCTTGACAGAACTTGCTAGCTAATGTATGGAACAGCAAGAATAAAATAATTTTATTTTAGCTGAAACTGATTAGTTTTAGCTAGTTTAACTAAAACTGATTTAAATAGCCTGACACAAACTGGTTGCAAAAAATGGAATTTATGCCTTCTCCTTTCTTTTTTATTTTATCTGCCAGTCTACATGGATTTTTTTTCTGTTTGAAACTAGAAGCAACTGCATAATTGTCAATTAGCAGCATAAATGATTTCATACTGCCCACACCCATTTTTGCAAAGCTTGCAACGGCGTTCATATGGAAATGTATGTATAGCAGTGAATGAATTACACACAATTCTTCCAAGATTACTAATTGAGAGAGTATTATAATTGCTAAAACGTGGAAGAAAATGTATAAAGCTCTTTGGGTGCTTTAAAATATCTCACTGTAGGTGTAGGTTATAATGTAATTTTTAACACAATTCCATAGTACAGCAAAACATAAAAATAACCTTTGGAAAATATTCCAGGAGCAATGTGGTCCTTAAACACCATATGGAGGAATAACTAGTCCTATACACAACTCAATAATTCAGTGGGATAATCCACAGAAGAATTTCCATATGGTATTCTCAATGTTCTTCAACACATCCTTTTCTATCTCCAACCCTTGCTTATGATGCACTGGCAGATGCACTGCTGATACTGAAGCCTGAGTTGAAAAGCAAAATGAATATCCATTTTATCTGTATCCAAAGCCATAGATGCGTCATCACTTGCTAAATGCTGTTATTTGTCCTCTGGGATGGTGAGCCAAGGCCAGAAAGAAGATAGGATTTCAACCGGCATGAGCACGTCCCGTCTCTACTATGGTACAGGTGTGGCAGACTTTATATTTAAACATTTGAGTTTAGATTTGGATTTAGATCATTAGGATGGTTGAAGGATTCAACTGGACAGAACATGATTCCATTTGAAAAACTCTTTTTTTCCACGTTTTGAAGGGATCCATTTTCTACTGCCTAAACTCCAGAATCTTCCAGTATAGTTTCCCTCATTTTCCAATTTCTCAAACTGAAAAATACTTTTTTCTTCCATCAATCCCTTCATGTTATTCCAGAAATCAAATTGAAATGGTCTTCCGTCCCATTTGAGAGCCTTTTACATGAAGTTACTCCACACACTTGCTAGCAGCCCTGGCCTACCTCTAGTAGTCTTGAAGGCAGCAAATTGATAATTACATTAATACATAACTCCATTATAGACAGTACGCAGTACAAAGACTACAGAGCATACAACACATTGTAGAGAGTAAAAAGCATCTGACCAAATAGCATAACTGTAAATGTATCTTGGTGACGTTTTTAGGCATTACGTTTAGCATCACCTTCTTTAACATGGAAGCACGTGGTAATGAGGCTTCATTGACACAGTTTTTCTGTGTCAAAGAGAATGAATGGTCTTGATGACTCCACCAGTCCACAACTGGTTTTTAAATCATCCATTTCATAAGCTCTTTTACCAAGAAGTATATGTTACTTCACTCAGCATTCTAATTTGAAGGAAAGCAGACATGTGAAATCCCATAACTGATTGCAGGGGTTTAAAATTTAGACTGACAGGTGACTTCAGTTTCAGGTCTTTTGCTCTGTTGAGAAAAGTTATGCAATGTAAAGCAGACCCAGATTTTTTTTATGGTAGCTTTCATGAACATCAAAACTGCCACTTTCAGCAAGCATGAGATCTATTTCAAATTCCTTTCCAAAACTATAGAATAGTTTCTCAACTTATGCTCACTGGTGATGCCAGAATCTTATTTACTTCTTTATTACCTTCACAGCAAATTGTAATTAATTATATCCTCCACATTTATTTAATCACTTTCAGTTGGCTATCCTTCCAGACTTGATGTGTGCAATATTAATTATTTGCCGATAGCAAGATTTTATGATACGTGCCACATGTTCAACTTGCCTAAAATTAATTGTGGACATTGTATTTACCATTAATATACATCTTCATTGGCTCTAATTTCACATCTGTGTTGCTTTATATACAACTCTTTATCAGTGTAACTGCATACGGATTCTGATGTGTGTAATAGCAGCCACCAAACCTTGCTTTTGTATTTGTGTTGTACCTTTTAATATAATTGTTATGAAAAATGCCCACATTCTAGTTTTCTGGGTTTAAAAAGGCGAAGTAATTTGAAAATAAATTAATATTTCTTACTCACTATTTGGAAAGTCAGCTGTAAAATGCTGCCTGAGATCGAACGGAGAAAAAATAAAGTAGCCAAGGTTTGCCTAAGCAAAAAGGTCTGCCTGTTTAGGAACAAAACCTCGTTGAAAGAGGCTTTCTTGTGGCAATCCATCCTTAGGCTGAAGAAACAGGCGACAGCGTTGCTCACTAGGCTGCAGCTTGTTAGGGACAGTCCCGCAACTCGTCCCACAATTCCCACCAATTCCCACACATGCATTTGAGGTAGCTGTAAAGCCTCACCTAGATCCAACAGAGAGATGAAACAGAGCAAGCCTCGGCACAGGAAAACTATTCAACATGCACTAAAAATCTGGCACTGGCTTATCATGCAGGTATCTAGTTGTTGATACACAGATTAGACCAATTAATGCTAATTAGGGTAGGTCTACGAATGTTGTAAGTGCCTTTCTGATTTTAAGGTGCAGATGTCCCAAGAATTGCAGCAAAGCAATTTTTTTAAAAAAATATTCTTAGCTAAAATACAATGGTTTTAGAAATTACTGAGAAGGAAAATGCTACTGGCTTCCAGTAATGAGATAAAAATAGAAGGTTTCACCGAAGGTGAAAACAACCTTTTGTCTGATAAAGTACTGTGTTGAGAGGGGTAGCTCTGTATATTAGCTCTTGAAGTTCTTAAAAGGTTGGGAAGCCAATTTAATGTTGCACAGAATTTACGTATTTCTCAAACCAGATACAACAGTATGTTAAATTCAAATATAGGACAGTATATTTTCATTCCAGAGAGTACTCTGCTGAAACATACAGAGACATGCCACACTGACAATATGGTTCTCCGGATTTAGAGAAAAATATGGCATCATTTTACTTTCTGAGGGAATCCTGATCAGGTCAGATCTCTTTCAGTAAAACGTACTTTTGGACCAGTAATTCAGACCATGACTACGTCAGAATCTTCACCTATTGCTGAGGGAGACTTGAACATAAAATACAGAGCAACATTCAAACCTTTTAGTGTTTCAGCAATTTTTAGGACAAGGAAGCAGGATCAAAGGCTGCTTGGAACAAAATACAATGAACTAACTATTGAAGCTAATACAAAAAAATGTAGCTGAATGAGCAGATTTTATTATATTCTAAGCAACAAGAAATACTTTTTTTTTTTTTCCTTAGCAGTTGACAGGAGCAGAAAAAAACAAGATATGTTTGCAGGAGGGTTTCTGTCTTATCGCCAGACTGAAAAAGTATGCTGCCAGTAGATTTGTAGCAAACTGCAGTAATTTAATTATTTCAAGCCCCAAAATTTCACTTGAACATTGAGTAGGAATCAATTTCAAATGGGTTCAGTTTTAAAAAGACTGATACGCATGGTTTAACTGGAAAACAGGAGCCTGCAGATTCAACATCCAAATGCCTAAGGAACAAAAGTCTTTGCTTTCTACAACAATTAGGTTAAAATGTACACTGTCCGTACTGAAAGCCAAATTTTAAAATCTTATATAATTTCAGTTTACTTCTTTAAAGTGAAGGAAATACTTTCAGTGGTCCGTTATTTCTTCTGGAATGGAAGCGGTGACTTGGAGTGACAATGCTGAGCCTTGACATCACCAGACATACCAGAATCTTTTCTCTGCCTCTTCACTTTTGGGGTAAATTATTGTTGATAATGACTTTGCACGTAAATATCTTTCAGGGGAAGCAGACTGCACAGGAGTTTGCCCTCATCCAAAATCGAGCCCAATTAAACTATTTGGCATAAGTGGGAGAAAATGCATCAAATCTGCTCAGGTCCCTTCTATTTTCAAAGAAACAAAACCAGCCCGCAAATTTGGCCATCTGACTAATTTTGCTTTTGGATCTGCTGCCACCTCGTGGACCCACGATGATTTTGAAATCCCGAGACAGCAGACGGAAAATTAACAAAAGCTAAGCTGGGGTTTGGGGGGAAAAGCCCAGCTATTTAACTGACAGGTAAGACCACTTACATATAAGGATGATTTCTGTCCTGGTGTGATTTTTTTTTTTTTTGGGATAATCAGGTTACATTTGCCACTTTTCAGTTTCTTGAATTCACAAATACAGCAACAACTTTAATCTATTAGACTTCAAATTAAAATACAACTGTTGTTTCTTAAAGAACTAGCACAATTTAATCACTCTATACCGGTGGGCAGATAGACAAGACACAAAACTTTGTCATCTCATTGGAGCGTTCTGTTGCCTTGCCTTGGGGTTTTTTCTGGACCATTTATGAATTTGATACTGGAATTAAAGAGCACATGGTTCCTACAGATTCTCCAGTCTGTAGAAGACCACGGACTCGTTAATAGCTTGGTAGCTTGTCAGACTTGTCTTTGGAGAAGGAGTTCATTGGGATGACAGCTTGGAAAAAGGATATAAGCAGTTCGTGGGACACTGAGTTTTCTGGGTTATTAAAAATCTATTTTACTATTGCCAGAAAAATCCAATAACGGGATGCTAAGATGCTCATCCAAGAAGCCTAGAGCTGTGAGAAGCTGATCCATTCACCTTGGAGTGGCCAGACTTTGAGGCAAAATAGTCACTAGCTACGAAATGAGCAGTAACTTGTTTGTTTTGACTTCATTGATAGCTTACGTTTAATTTCTCTTGAATTCTAAAAAAAAAAAAAAATAAAAGTGAGATAATTGGATCTCTACAGGGAAAAGAGACTGCAGTGGCGGCCCTACCGTACGGATGTTTCTTCAGTTAAAAAACTTTTTCTAACCGTCTGCACTGCGGACTGAATCTCCGCGGGGCAGACTGCCTTCCTGCCGCCAGGGTTAGGAACCTCCCACCACCGCCCCAGACTGCAGACGACCAAACACCCAAAACCAACA
>NW_009646939.1:532148-534225 GCF_000708025.1 Charadrius vociferus | reverse complement strand
GCTGAAACCCTGGTGCGAAGGCCGGCAAGCGGAGAGAGAGGGGGCTTGGGTAGCAGAGGTAGCGGGGAGAGGGAGGGAGGGGTGCGGCCGTCTTTCCGCATCCCGCCCGGCAGCGTGGTGGGGCTGGACCCCTGCTCTTAGCCCAGCGGGTTACGTGACTCGGGGCCGGGATTTGTGTCTTCGGCTGTTGTGTTGGCAGCAGGTCAGTTCCCGAGGTTGTGGTTTGAAACGGAGAAGAGCCGGTGTCTTGCTCCAGAATGGGTAGAACCCGATTTCTGGATTGCCTGGTGAAATGTCAGAACGGCCCGTGTCTTCCAGGGCTTGTGTTGTGTTCCTTGTGGTTTTGCTCACGTTTTAAATTAGAGGAATGGTACTGAACGAGGTACTGAATTTTTTACACAGTGAAGAAAAGGTGTATTATAGGGAGAAGTATAGTGGTAAAATAGTTTCCTGCATTAAAGTTGTGGTAGCAGATAACTTCTTCTTGACAGGACCAAAAAAGAGTAATGAAAAAAGAAGGCGGCACAAGCACAGATATTGGCAAATAGCTTTCAGTAAATGGATCGTGTTGGTAGTGCTGTCACAGGAATGGAAAATACAAAAGATGTAATACTTTCAAGCAGAAGACTGCAATCACTGAGGCATTTGTAGCATTTCATTGTTCTATAGCTCTGATTTCTACTGAGGTACAGTTTTAGGAATAAGGCAATAAAAAGCTAGCGGAATGGAATATGACATACTCTAGCCCAACTTCCCCTTGAGAAACCTACTCGTATTGCTGAGATAGCAGATCTTATCAAAGAAGGAAGTGTAGATATTTCATAGTTGGACATGAATAAAACTGGAAATATTTTAGTAAAACTAGAGAAAGTGGGAAGGAGGAAGTAAGGGACTGACTGAAAGAGATGTCATAAAACATTTCAAAAGAGGTTAACTGGACAGAGTACTGAGGAATCGTGTTTGGAATGGATGTTGTTAATAACTTCCGTTTCTGACTTAAACACTAAAGATCGCTCTGGGCCAGTTTAATTTGCTGCTAATTTAAGGTACCATCAATTGATTAGGATTTTGTATGAAAGGAATTAAAGGACCATAAAGTTTAGTGTATTATTACTTTGTTGTTACACTTTAATATAATTGATAAGACTTGAAACTCAGCAGTGGAAGTGATTGAGAAGGAGAACTATCCTGGATGTGTGTTAGTTCATCATGGGAGGGTTGAGAGACACTGAAAACTAATGGATAAAATGCCACAGAGTATTAAATAATCTATGTGAAAGACTGTTTAATAAAATCTTGCCTAAGATATTGATGAACTCAAATCGTAGTGACACATGCAGTTAAACCTATGTATTGTCACCTAAGCCAAGGTAAATTCTCTTTATGGTTGGGAACTCTGAATTCTTCGCCCTTTTAAATGTAGCAGTTACTCTCAATAAAAATTTATGTAATGAAAAATTTCTAGGACTTAGGGTGAAACAAAACAACAAAAACATGATTGAGTAGTCAGTATTTCTGTTTGTAAGTAAAGCTTATATTTAAGTACATGTAGTTGGGTTTTTTTCTTTATAACAATTAGTTTGCTGGATGTCTTTTCATTGTGAAGCTGAATGTTTCCTCCAGCACCGTGTTAATGTGCTTGCAGACTGATTGCATAGGCACTGAAATTTAGAAACGTTTCTGAAAATAAGTGCAACTCTTGCCTTAAGAAAAACTGTCCTTCAAAGTTAATGTTTTTTATTACTGTTTCTAATATTTCTAATACCGTGGCTTTATAACAGGACTAAGAAAGTGGAAAGCAAACTTTTCAGTTAAGTGAAATAATAACTGAAGTTTGAACATGGTGGAGCCTGCTAATGATGAAGTTGATTTTTGGTACAGATCAGCTTACTGAACGTAGTGCAGGAAGACCTGCAAGATCCCAGGTGTAGCTCTCAAATCAGAAAGATTTTTAAGCTGTCTGTGTCGTATCTCAGTCCTTTTCAGTGATGGTGGAAAATTGGCAAAAAACTTTGAAGTCAATTTTACAATTCCATTCTTTCATTTCATCGTGTTGTAAGCAGGATTTTGGTGCTGT
>NW_009646939.1:510221-532135 GCF_000708025.1 Charadrius vociferus | reverse complement strand
CCCCCCCCCCCCCCTTTATTACTGGCATTTTGCTGTGCTGTTTTTAATTATTAATGAAAAGCTTCACCAATTACAAGCCCTACTTCAGTTTCTCTTCTTTCCTCTCCAGGAATGATAGATTTCTGCATTAAAATATAGCTCAATCCTGTAGTAGCTGTTTTAAATTCTGAGTGTTTCAGACAACAGTTTCAGTGATTTCCGCTGCCCCCCTCCCTGTTCCTCAATATTTTCAGGCTGAATTTTTTTTTTTTTTGGTCATTTTGTTATTTGAGAATTTTGGGTTTGGCGGTGGTGGATTCTTTTGGGGTTTTTTTAACTGGCTGTCTTCTTGTAACAGCTATAAGCTATAAGATGAAAACACTTGTAAGCTGTGAAATTATCGAGGAATTTATGCCTAAGATCCCTCTTACTGTTTCGGTCAAAATCTATTTAGTAACTAGGTATTGTGAAATATAACTTTATATGTGTGATATCATTGTACAGTATTGCTTTTATGTTGTATTGGTGTGATATGTAGTTCAGATACAGTTGAGCAGAAATCTGTCATCATTAAATGATCCTGTATGTGAAGATGTGCGCAGAAGTAAAAGCTTTGAAGGAAATCTGTCTGTCAGTTTTCTAATACGCTGTTCCAAACACTGGGCAGTAAGGATGGAAATTAATATCAAGGTGTTGTACAATTAATTTTATACCGACCAAGCTTAACTCTGAATGAAGGAAATATTTGGCTGGTAGGGGGAACAAAGCACAACGAAGTGTAACCTTAAAAATGCTGCTTTAAACCTTGGTGCTTCTCGACTTCTCAGTGCTTCAGTTCTCGTGTGTTTTCCTGTTGATGTGTTCATATCTGTGTTTGCTCTGTGACTTCCATCTAGTCAGTCAAAACCACTCTTAATCATCCATCACCACAGTGAAACAATTTGTTCCAAGTCTTTAAGAAGCCAGAGTTTGATGAGCAGCTGTGTTCCTGCTCTGATTTCCTTTTCCACCTGTTCTTAACTGGTTCTGGCACTTTTCAGATTCTGTGAGGTGATTCCATTTACAAAGGCATATATAGTCTCTACGGAGTGTTTTGGTGGGGGTTTTGTTCACTTTTTATTATTCTATTCTTTTTCTTTTTTGTTTTCCCTGCGTTAATAAATAGAATTGCCTGATGAAGGAATTTGGAGGGTGCCAAGCTAGGGCAGGTTAAGCATCAGAAAGGTGGCTAGAAGCAGAAGGGAGTGAGATCTCCTTTTGGTGGCAGTGAGTGTTCAGAGGTCATGCTGTGAGACTTGATGAATGGATCTGCATCAATTTCGGAACAAAAATTTCTCTTTTTTTTTTTTTTTGTCTTCTGGGAAGGAAAATTGCTCACAGTCTTCTGTGGACCAGACAAATCGTCCTGATGGGTTGTCAAGTGGGTGCTTCTGTTCAGAACTGATAGTTAAGTGCTTCAAGTCTTTTAAATATCTTTTTCCCTCCCCTGCTTTTCCATAGGCTTGTCTTGTTGTTACCACGCAAAGGACAACTTAATGTGCCGTGATGTCTGTGAACAGGTAAGCTTATTTTAAATTTGGTTTATCCCTCAGAGTTAAAATCATGTCTCTAAACAATGATGTAGCAAGATTAGGGTTATAAGGAAATTAATTTTTTGTGTGAATAGTATGGGCAAATCATGAAATGTAATATTAGTGTTATTTAAATGACAACTTAAAAGTTTAAAACTGTAGTCCTTCCTTTCATAGTGGAAAACAGGTTCTGCTGAAGCTGAGGAGAAATAGAGACAGAAATCTGAGGTCAGGATTTGGTCAAGAGGTGATAAGCGTGATAGGAAATGGGAGGGGTGAAGGGGGCCTACAGGAGAGCTGGGGAAGGACTTTTTACTAGGTCATGTAGTGATAGGACGAGGGGGAATGGATGTAAACTGGAAGAGGGCAGGTTTAGATTAAACATTAGGAAGAAAATTTTCACTATGAGGGTGGTGAGGCACTGGAACAGGTTGCCCAGAGAGGTTGTTGAGGCCCCATCCCTGGAGGTGTTCAAGGCCAGGCTGGACGTGGCCTTGGGCAACCTGGTCTAGTGGGAGGTGTCCCTGCCCATGGCAGGGGGGTTGGAACTCAGTGATCTTCAAGGTCCTTTCCAGCCTGAACCATTCTATGATTCTGTTTTACCCAATTTCTGGATCTTGTGTGTTTCCACGTTTTTGGGAATTTAAAATGAAGAACAAGATGTTGGTACTGTTCTTTCTTCGTGGCAGTGCTTGTTTCTTAGCTAAGCATCTGAGATAATCATTATGATATATGGCTTTGTGAATCCAGCAAAAATCTGCTTACTTACTCTGTTCATAAGGTAATAACAAAGAGCTTTTTGTGCTAAATTCAAGCTTGGAAAATACTTTTCCACAACTTATGTTTGGATTTGTACCTTTGGATCATAAGTTGTATAGCTTTGTGTGCGTATTTCTATGAACTTAGATACATAAAAATTTTACATCAGTAAAGAATACATACTTTTTTATATTATAATTGTCTTGAAGTCATACCTACCCTATTTTCTTGTCTTTATTACCTGCTTTGGGACTATTCAAGCACTAAACCTGGTTATGATTAAGTTTATATTTATCTGTGATTGTACTAACAAAACTTTTAGTTTAAAGTACACTTCTCCATCCCTAATGTATTTATAGAATGCAACCAAAACCCCTTTCAACTTTCCTATTGTTAGGCCAAACAAGGAAAATCCTTACAGTCTCTTTGCATAAGATATTCTCTCAATTCCTATAATTATTCTTGCAGCCCTTCCAGCATAAGTTTATCTCTTTGAATACAGGTAAGCAGAACCATACGTGGTTACTATAAACGGAAGTGTAGCACTCAGTCTTAAAAATAGTGATAAAACTTATGTCTAAGTAAGAGAAAGATATGCATTCCTGTACATAAACAAATCTAATTGGCAGGTTTAGTAGCTGCATTGAGAGGGCATTTGGAATAGTTGGTCCAGTTCTTTCTTCTTTTCCGTTGGTTTGAAGTTCCTAGTTTATCATGTGAATTCCTGTTAGCTGTTCATGAAAAGCCTGGAGCTTTTTGCTGTCAAATTTCATCCCGTTTCTGTTATACTGGTTCTAATTATTGTGTAGGGTTTTCTGTGGGTTTTGTAATATATTCTGATCTTGCCTCATCTGGATGATCTCTCTCTACTCAGATAATCAGCATATTCAGTCTCTTTGTGGTGAGAGGTCTAGAACAAGTCTAAAGTAAGACGGGCACCCCTCAAATTGTTCTATAAGGAACTGTCTTAGTTACCTCACATCAGGCTGGTAGCATCATTTTGTGAATAACCCTTTGATATAGGCCAACACACTGGCTGAAGGGGCTGTCTTCTAATTTCTTAGTGATTTTCATGTTCTGTAACTTAACCGTTGTGTGCAGCACAATTCAAATGCTTTGTCTATGTTGAATCTGTTTTGGAATGTATTATGTGATACTCACCCCCTTGTCTTAAACATAAAATTTATAGGATGATGGTTTACATACATGGGAGGTGACTGTGAGGGAACAGAGTTGGCTGAATGATTTGCCTTTTTCTGTTTTTCTTAACACCTTTTCTAAAATATTGGCCATGCACTTGTTGTCTTCTCTGCCATTCACTTGTTGTCTTGTTTGTACCACCACACTGTACCACCCTGACATGATAATTTCTTTAATAATAATAGAAAAAATATTTTCCTCTTAGACTTGGTAGTTTGTGCCATAAAAAGTTGAAGTTGTTTGCCAGGGACAGCAGGGAAAGAGAGCAGGCTTGTGCCCCATATTTCTATTTAACTAATGCTTAGGAAACACCAGTGACCCAGGTGCGCAGACAGGAATTTGGGTGTTAACACAGCCGTTTCTTGTGGAGAGGACCAGCAGGAGGTGCAGATGTACTGCTTGAGGCTGTGTGCACCTGGTATGTCCAGAAGGACAGTCTCTGACACTGGCTAGGCCAACCAGTCATGACGTGTTGCAGGTCTGGACCCATAGTGAGCTCTTGAGGAAGAATATGTCTATCCAAGTTTTGGACTGCAGGGAAAGGATGGTGTCTCTCCTTGAGTCAATGGTACTCAAACTGTGGGAGTCATGCTCTGGTCAGCTTCCTGAACGGTCAGATAAAGAAGCCAAGGATAGAATCATTGCCTCTGTGTACATGGGAGCTAGACCAGCTCTTCATGGAAAACCTGCAAGGGCAGTAACCTGAACTATGCGTTGCATGGAAAGAAGAATGGCCAGAGGCTGTGCTAAGTGGAGTCTGAAAGTTTGTGTCTGTCTTTGAATATGCACTTACAAAATAGATTTGGGGCCTTAGGACAGGTGAGGAGGAACAAGTAACATCATCACTTGCATCCCATGCACTTCTGGATGTTCGGTTTACTTAGGTGGTGCTTAACTTGATCTTGCTGTGCTGTGGGTAGTATTCATTCCCCTGATAGTTTCGATAGTCTCTTTAGGTTTTGTTCATCTTTGTTGCACAAAAATTACTTTCTTCAGGTTTTTTTGGAAGGAGTTTAGTTGCCTGAGGTCATGTAACATGTTGGAGAAAGTTAATTAAATAAGAGTTGTATAATACATTGATATGTGGGGCAGAAATCCTCTTATATTTTTCGCACTGCCTATTCAGTTGAAACTTTTTGGTTGAAGTGTTTGAGGATTCACATCTAAATATAAAAATTCCTTCTTCATAAAAAGTGGAACATATTTGAAAGACTACAAATACACAAATAAGACTACAAATAAGTTAAGAAAATCTTAACTTTACATTGTTTACATATTAACTGTTAGCCAAAGTTGTCAAGGGTAGATAGTAGTGAAACTAAAAACAAAGAAATCAATGGAAAAAGGTATTCAGTATGTAGTTACATTCTATATGTTTTAAGGTATGTTTTGTTTTTAACAGATTTTGTCTTCTAAGAGTGATTCACGTTTGAAGCACTTACTGCAACGAGCACCTGAGTATTGTCCAGAATCAATGGTAAGGCTGGCTAGTTTTTAATTAAAGAAAACAAAACAACTAATTTTATATTAACAAACTTTGGCTTTCAAAAATAAGGTTTTAAAATTACTTGCATTTTATTTACTCGCTCTGTTTCGAGCTGGTAGAACACGTGTGTATGTCTTCAAGCTGCTTCTTCCTTGTTATGAGGACTAGGAAAATTCTTATAATGAAATCTGATCCTCAAAGTAGGATTTTTTTTGTCAGTGACAATGACAGTAGGATTGAGCACACACTCAACAAGTTTGCCGACAATACCAAGCTGTGGGGTGCGGTCGGCATGCTGGAGGAAAGGGATGCCATCCAGAGGGACCTGGACAGGCTTGAGAGGTGGGCTTGTGTAAACCTCATGAGGTTCAACAACGCCAAATGCAAGGTCCTGCACCTGGGTCATGGCAATCCCGTGCGCAAATACAGGCTGGGTGGAAAATGGATTGAGAGCAGCCCTGAGGAGAAGGACTTGGGGATGTTGGTTGATGAGAAGCTCAACATGAGCCAGCAGTGTGCGCTTGTAGCCCAGAAAGCCAGCTGCATCCTGGGCTGCATCAAAAGACGTGTGGCCAGCATGTCAAGGGAGGTGATTCCGCCCCTCTACTCCACTCTTGTGAGACCCCCCCACCTGGAGTGCTGTGTCCATCCTGGGCTGCATCAAAAGACATGTGGCCAGCATGTCAAGGCAGGTGATTCCGCCCCTCTTCTCCGCTCTTGTGAGACCCCCCACCTGGAGTGCTGTGTCCAGCTTTGGAGTCCCCAGTACAAGAAGGAACATGGGACTGTTGGAGCGGGTCCAGAGGAGGACCACAAAGGTGATCAGAGGGCTGGAGCACCTCTCCTATGAGGACAGGCTGAGAGAGTTAGGGTTGTTCAGCCTGGGGAAGAGAAGTCTCCAGGGAGACCCTATAGTGGCCATCCAGTATCTGAAGGGCACCTACAAGAAGGCTGGAGAGGGACTTTTTACAAGGGCATGTCATGACTGGATGAGGGGTAATGGCTTCAAACTAGAAGACTTTAGAGATTTAGATTAGATAGCAGGAAGAATTTTTTCACTATTAGGGAGGTGAGGCACTGGAACAGGTTGCCCAGAGAAATAGATGCCCCATCCCTAGAGGTGTTCAAGGCCAGGCAGGATGGGGCTTTGGGGAACTTGGTCTAGTGGAAAGTGTACTGCCCATGGCAGGGGTCTTGGAACTAGACAATCTTTAGGTTCCCTTCCAACCTAAACCATTCTATGACTCTGTGATTCTTTGAAAATGAGAAAATGATTGACACAATGATTTTTCTAACTCCCAATTACCATCTTAATAAGTGGCAAGTTTACTGTCCAGTGTGTATCTTAAATTAATATTGCTGAAATGGTAATATTTATAAACATTTGTAAAAGACATCTAGCTATAAAATAGTTAACAGTTCACCTTAATACCATATTTGCTGTTTTCAGATACCACTTGTCTTTGTTGAAAAGGTGTTCTAGTGACATTCCACATATGAGCAGATGGATTATGAATTTAATGAGATGGTCTGTTTTCTGGAACGCCGGTTACAGACATTGTGTTGTGTATATTCCTTCAGGTAATATGATAGAAAGCATATTGCCTGGTATTAAGTAATACAGTAACTGCCAGCACAAGAGGCTACTTTATATTAGAATCATAGAATCATTGAGGTTGGAAAAGGCCCTTAAGATCATTGAGTTCAACCATTAACTTTCTCATGCAATAGAGGAAGTCAACTGAATCAATGGGGTGGAACTAGTAGAAGTAGCAGCTCTTTACTCTTTTCTTTTGAGCTAACTTTGACTTTTGTCTGAGGGGGAAACCTCCTACAGATATGGAGGAGGATAGTTTTAGATCATTAGATACAGATCCATTGCAACTTCAGAAAGTCATTAATTCCTGTGATGTCAGAATCATTGCATGACAATATGGGTTGCCGTTTCAGTGTGATTTAATTGAACGTTTCGTTTTGTCTTAAAGAACATGTTCAACACCCTTTGATTTAAGGCCCCTTGTGGTCGGTTGACCTTAGCTAGATGCCAGGTCCCCACTGAGCCACTTTATCACTCCACTTCCTCAACTGGACAGAGGAGAGAAAATATGACAAAAGGCTCATGGGTTGAGATAAGGACTGGGAGATCTCTCGCCAATTACCGTCATGGGCAAAACAGACTCGGCTTGGGGAAATTAATTTAATTTATTGCCAATCAAAAGGTCAGAGTAGGATAATGAGAAATTAGAACAAATCTAAAAACACCTTCCCCTCACCCTTCCCTTCTTCCCGGGCCCAGCTTCACTCATGATTTCTCTACCTCCTCCCCCTGAGCGTCACAGGGGCAGGGCAAATGGGGGTTGCGATCAGTTCATCACATGTTGTCTCGGTCACTCCTTCCTCCTCATGCTCTTCCACTGCTCCAGTGTGGAGTCCCACTGACAGGAGACAGTCCTCCATGTACTTTGCAGCATGGGTCCTTCCCATGGGCTGCAGTTCTTCAAGAACTGCTCCAGTGTGGTTTCTTTCCATGGGGGGAAGTTCTTCAGGAACAAACTGCTCCAGAGTGGGTCTCCTGCAGGGCCACAAGTCCTGCCAGGAAACCTGCTCTAATGTGGGCTTCTCTCCACAGGGCCACAGGTCCTGTTAGGAGCGTGCTCCAGCATGGGCTTTCCACAGGCTGCAGCTTCCTTCAGGGCACATCCACCTACTCTGGTGTGGGGTCTTTCGTGAGCTGCAGCTTGGGTACCTGCTCCACTATTAACCTCCATGGGCTGCATGAGGACAACTTGCTTCACTATGGTCTTTACCACAGGCTGCGGGGGGAATCTCTGCTTTGACACCTGGAGCACCTCCTCCCCCTCCTTCTTCACTGACCTTGGTGTCTGCAGAGTTGTTTCTCTCAGGTGTTCTCACTCCCCTTTCCCAGCTGCTGTTGCATAGCCGTTTTTACCCTTTCTTAAATATCTTATCACAGGGGTGCTACCGCCATTGCTGATTGTTTGGGCATTGGCCAGCAGCACATCCATCTTAGAGCCAGCTGGAACTGGCTCTGGTTGACATGGGGAAAGCTTCTGGCCATCTTCTCGCAGAAACCACCCCTGCAGCCCCCTCCCTCCCCCCAAAAAAACCTTGCCACTTAAACCCAATACACTCCTTAAGACTTGTCACTTGCCTTCCTACTCTCTGCAGAATTTTGAATTTTCCTCTGATTTAATCTAATTAAGGTTTTCCTAGTGCTTGCTTAAAAAATATTGAATTCAATAACATTGTACTAAAATACATGTAATCCTTCAAGGCTTTTCTGTACTCTTGTCATTTTAAATACTATGCTGTGATCATATTGTCTAAGTGTTGTAAGGCTTCAGTTGTAGGACGTTAAACTTCTAGCATACAGTGTATAGCAACTCCCACAGCTTTTAGTTCTTCAGGCTTCTGACACAGTGCACCCCCTGTAACTGTGAGACATACTTGTTTCTGAGAGTTGAACTAATTTCTTACCTTAGACAGAATTCTTCCTCTGCTGCCTAATCTTCCAAGACATTTGTAACTTTCATTGGGTGAGTAACATAAGTACCTGTGGCAGACCAGTGTCTGACCTGAGATTTCTTTTATAATAGCCTCAGTGTATAGGGCAGAGTCAACTTGGCTAAAAAATAAAAAAAACATTTACAGAATTCTTCTGCCTAATACCATCAGCCACTTAAGTCATTTAGCAGAACCTGTGCTTAGGACCAGAAATGCTTTGCAGTTGGGGTAAAGCCAACAGATCCCCATTGTAATTTTTCATGTTGGTAAACTTCACTTATACAGCTCTTTCTGCCATGTATTTATCTTTCCCTGAAGCTACAGTTCTCTGGTCTCTAAGGTACCTTAAAACCTCTTTCTTTTGTTTTGTGGGTGATTATGCGTGTTGTTTGGGGTGTTTTTTAAGCTGGTGGAAAGGAGTGCTAGGGCAATAAGCTTCTCCACAGGTCTTGGTTCTTGATAAATCTTTTCTTTGTTGAAACAGTTGTTATTTAGTTCTCCAAACACAGGTGGAGAAAGTTGACTAGCTAGCCTATTCCAGGTAATCATAGCATGTTCTGCACCTACAATACACTGCTATTGATTCCATACTCTGTAGACGGCAGCCTTCTCGTCAAAGCAAGTGATACTCAACTTATCTTTTGAAAAAGGGCTAAGTGATATGTTTTAGACATAAGAATTCTTCCAGTAGCATATGTAAAACCCAGGGCAAAAATGCTGAAAATGCTGTTTTGTGTCTGCTAGAAACTCTGTTATTCTATAGACTTACTTTTGCTTAATTGCATTTTACTTTTCAGGGAGAAGTGTGGGGTTGTATAAATTCTTCTTTGCCAGGTAAGAAATAGTAGTTTGCTTTTGAATCATGTTGCTTTTTCGCCATCTGCATGTTTTGATGTTATGTCTGTGACCTGCACCTATAGATTTCATGCTAATTTTACTTTCATTATGTTTCCATTATAAAGTGTATTTGATGTCTAGTTTCCTTTAGACTAAACTGGGTTACCTGTGCTTTTTTTAACACTTTTTTTCTTTTTCTAGTTAGAAAATGTTGAATTGATTGAACGTGTGTGCTTCTGTGACACATCCAAGAAATAGCAGTTTCTTTCCTTTAAAGATTTTCTATTATTTTCATTTTCAGGATACCTTAATCTGATCTATAAAATCATGGATTACTGCAACTTTGCTCTAGATGCAGTATAATTTGGAAAAAAAACTGAGTAACAGGGGAAAATAGTAAGAACTAGACAAATAATTCAAGAAGTGCAGAGGCTCAGATCAAGAGGCTAAATGCTTGGTACAGGTGGATTTAGAAAGTTAAAGCATAAATCACAAGACAGAACTGTTGTGTTAAAAGAAGACATCAAAAATAGGCAAAATTGGATTTAACTAGTACTATTGTATCATATGTCATTTGTAAAAGAATTTGAGTGAAATTAGCATGCTATGGTTGAAAAAGTGGTAGTGAGGAAAGAGGAGGCTGTAGCAGTTTTATAGCATCTGCTCAGACTTCCCCCCACCCAGATTCAAAGGCAAACTGTTGGTTCCAGTGCCTACAAAGAGATTTACTGTCTTATATTTTGCTAGTTTTACTTAACCAATAATATTTTTTGGAGTTGCAGTGCTTCTGTCTGATCTAAAACCTGATAAATTTTAAGTGGGAGACAATACCTAATCTTCATGGAAGCTCAGTTAAGCAAACTGAACGCAAGTCTGTGGGACCTGATGGATACCCTTGAGTGCTGAGGGAGTTGGCTAATGTCATTGCAAGGTCACTCTCAATAATCTTTGAAAGGTCATGGCTGTTGAGAGAGGATGCTGAGGACTGGAAAGGACTGGAAAAAGCAAATGTCACTCCTGCCTCGAGAAAGGGCAAGGAAGACCTGGGCTGATCAGTCTTATCTCACACCCTGGGGCAGTAATGGAGCAGATCTTCCTGTGAACCATTTCCAAACACATCAAGGACAAGAAGGTGACTGGTTATAGTCAGCGTGGATTTATGAAGGGGAAATAGTGTGTAACCAACCTGATAACCCTCTATGATGAGATCACTAGCTTGTTAGAGGAGGGTGGAGAGTGGATGTTGTCTATCTCAACTTTAGTAAGGCTTTAAGCGCTGTTTTTTGTAACATCCTTAGAGACAAACTGATGAAGTGTGGGCTAGATAAGTAGACATTGGAGGTGGATTGAAAACTGGCTGAACTGCTGTGCTCAAAGGTTTGTGATCAGTGTCACAGAGTCCAACTGGAGGCCAGTATCCCACAAGTGTACCTTCAGTGTATTTGCAGATGATACAAAACTGGGAGGAGGTGTTGCTAGACCAGATGGTTGTGCTGCACTTCAGAGGGATGTTGACAAGCCAGAGAAATAGACAGACAGGAACTTCATGAAGTTCCAAAAAAGGAAACGCAAAGTCCTGTACCTGATGAAGGCCCCATGTTCCACAGTACACAGGAGGCTGGCCATCTGGAAAGCAGCTTTGTAGAAACAAAGCTTTGTGGACAGCAAGTGGAACGTGATCCAGTAATGTACGCTCGTGGCAAAGGCCAACAGCACTCAGGCTGCATTAGGAAGGGTGTTCCCAGCAGATCAAGGGAAGTGATCCTCCCCCTCTGCTCAGCATTGCTGAGACCACATCAGGGATACTGTGTCCAGCTCTGGGCGCCTGGGAAAGATATGAACACACTGGAGCAAGTCCAGCAAAGAGCCACTTTAAGATGATTAAGTGACTGGGACATATATGAGGACGGGCTGAGAGAGCTGGGATTGCCTACCATTGTCAAGAAGAGAAAGCTGAGGAGGGTGGATCTTATCAACATCACCTTGAGGGACGTGATTCTGCCCCTCTATTCCACTCTTGTGTGACCCCATCTGTAGTACTGCATCCAGGTCTGGGGCCGTGGACATGGGCTTGGGCCTGCTGGAGCCAGTCCAGAGAAGGGCCACGAAAATGATCAGAGGGTTGAAGCACATCTGCTATGAAGGCAGTCTGAGAGAGTTGGGGTTGTTCAGCCTGGAGAAGAGAACGCTCCGGGGACACCTTATTGCAACCTTTCAATAGTTAAAGCAGCCTTATAAGGAAGATGGGAACCGACATTTTAGCAGGGCTTGTTGCAAAGAGCAGGTTCCAGGGAGACCTTACAGCAGCCTTTCAGTACTTAAAGGGTGCCTACAGGAAAGATGGAGAGGGACTCTTTATCAGGGGGTATAGTGATAGGATGAGGGGTAATGGTTTTTAACTGAAAGAGGGTAGATTAAGGTTAGATAATAGGAAAAAATTCTTTACTCTGAGAGTGGTGAGACACTGGAAGAGGTTGCCCAGAGAAGTTGTGGATCCCTGGAAGTGTTCGAGGCCAGGTTGGAGGGGGCGTTGAGTAATGCGGTCTAATGGAAGGTGTCCCTGCCCAGGGCAGGGGGCTTGGAACTAGATGATCTTTAAGGTCTCCTCCAACTCTAACCATTCTATAATCAATATTTATAATTATCTGATGGAAGCGTGTAAAGAAGATGGAGCTATGCTCTTCTCAGTGGTATCTAGTGGCAGGACAAGAGGCAGTGAGCACAGATTGAACAAGGGCAATTTCCACTGAAATGTAAGAAGAAAATTTTTTACTGTAAGGATGTTTGAACAGTGGAAGAGGTTGCCCAGAGAGGTTTTAGAGTCTCCATCTGTGGAGGTATTCAAAACCATATTGGGCATGGTCCCGGGCAGTCTGCTCTAGCTGACCTTGCTTTGAGCAGGGAGGCTGGACTAAACAGTCTCTAACAGTTCCTTCCAACCTCAGTGATTCTGTGTTTTTCTTTCTGATTTTTCTTCCCTTTGACAACCCTCAGTACAGAAAGTATTTCATAACAGAGTTTAGAATGGGGCCACAAACTGAGTTTTGACTGGATCAGCATCTCTGATTTTTCAGAGTACAGCATCCACAAAGCTTTCACACACACGGACACAGACACTATGTTGAAAGAGTATACGGCCTTCCCAACATCAGTGTTGTCATGGACAGTTGCAGAATATTGACTGGATAAACAGATGACTTTGATAGTTATTTTCTTTCTTAAGAGCTGTATGATATGCCTGGCAGTTTAGTTAAGAATGCAGGTGGAAAGCTGTTTTACATATGGGTTTTCAATGGCATCCTCTCATAATACAACATATATGCTAAATAATTTGGGGCTTTGCCTTATAATTTTGCTGCTTTATATATATCCTCTGTGTATTTTCATTATGGTTTGTGTTTTCTCCTGTTCCATCCCTTCCCCACAGCAACTTGATATTACTGATCTATGTTAAAATTTTGCAATTGTTTGATTTACCAGTAGCTTCATTACAATAGTTACCTTAAAATTTTAATATTCTCACAGCTACCACTTGAGCTTTTTCACGTTTCCAGTTCCTTAAACCCATCAGGATGGTTTTCTATTAACTTTATTTTATGGCTCATCCTCACAAAACAACACTGTAAGTCATGTTTTATTATCCTTGCCAAGACAGTGTTGTAAGCCTTAAATACTTAAAACTAGATGTTCAAGAATGTAAGTATTCTCTGACAAAAAAATGTTTTCCATGTTTTCTGAAGGCAAATACCATTAGTTTGTCAATGGTTGTTTATTAAATCCAGTAGGCCCACAGAACATGTATTATTTTTTGGGACTTGTCTAGGAAACTAAAGTTTCTTTATGACCATGATACTGTTCAAGATACTGCTTATAAAAGATGATCGAGGGACCCTCAGCTGGCGGGGGGGCAGAGAGGGGGAGAGCAAACCCAGCAACCTGTAATTCCAAATGACAACTATGTTCTGATTTTAAGCTTTGTCATTTTCTGTAAGTAGACTGTTGAAGACTTCAAAGAGACAACAAAATTATTCTGACTTGGGCTTTCTTGCACCCTTCTTGACACATGCAGCTCTTGAACGTGAGAAGCCTACTTGTTTTTCACTTTCTTCTTTTTCCATCTTCCTGTTTGTTTTCCTCCTCAGTTTCCTCAGGGTCACAGTGATCCAGCATTTCTCAGGTGTTTTCAGAATGTAGAATGTTTCTCTCATCACAAAATAAATGTATCGGAGATGAGATTCTAATTTTTCGTATTTATACAGCTTTTTACTTCTGTTTCTGACTTCAATACTCTTGTGGAGACTGCAGTAAAATGTTTATAATAAGGAAGAAAAATGTGCGTGTGTTGTAAGTCATGTCACTAATGTGATGTGGCTTTTGGAAACCTTTTGGAGAAGATGTGGGACGAGAGCCTGTGTTATGCAACTAGATGATTTTTTTTTTTTATAGTTAAGGAACAGTCAGAACTGTGGACTCCGGTCAATTAATTGCGCACTGAATGCATATTTTCATCTAGAAATGCATGCATTTTAATTACCTTGACTACAAAACTAATTTTTAAATTGCTGTATTAAAATTGCAGTTCAATGTTTTTTTTTAAGATGTGACATTAACTTTTTTTCCTCTGCAAACTTGTCTGCTACTCGTAAATATTCTGGGGAGTGGTCCAGTTGCCAAGAAAATACTAACTGTGGCTGAAACTTATCAACATTCTTAATTTGGCATGTATTTGTAGCTTGCTTCATTCTTTTAGCACAGTTTAGTTCCAGTAAAAGTATGTCTGAAAACCACAGGCTCTGTATTGCACAAAATATGGATGCTTGATTATTCAGTGGTGATTCACTGGTGACTATTCAGTGGTGACATTGCCCCTAAAGCTGTACAGCTGTATTTATCATGTGTTTCTCCTGGACATAGCTGGTTATTGCAGCATAGATTTCTGGAAATCTTGTTTTTGTATTGCATGTTATATTTCTTTTACATTTTTTAAATTGCTTATACCTTGCAGTGTCAATCCTACTTAAAAATATTCTACAGAATGTTACGGTTTTGATTGAAAGGAATCTGTGTATAGCTCCACATATGAGAGTTATGCAGAAACAACTGCTACGTAATTTTTAGGCCTAAAATAAGATGTAGTGGGTAGGTGATTTGGCAATTAACTTTGTATGTAATTAAACATGTGTGCATTACTTTCATGTAGACATGCATTTGCTTTTGGAATTAGTTTAAAACAATGCATCAGATCCTAACTTTTTGAACATTGATTACAAACTACTGATATGTGTACAACAGCCATCTCTTTAACATTTTCAAAAAGATGCTCAGCCTCTGAAAAACTAATTCTGTACCCCAGTTGTGGAAGGGGAAGGTGGGCTGAAATTGAAGTTGTTTGCAGCCATAAAAGCTGCTTCGAACTACTTTGAATTGGAAAGGTGAGCCAATAATCTGAATAGATGTGAAGAGGATTTGGACAATCTCCAAAAAGACTGGTAAATAGGTGTCCTGCAGTGCTTCCAGAAGGTCTGGACCATTCAGATGGTACACAGCCACTTCAAACTGACAGAATGCAGGATGCAACCAAAAGCTCTTCTTCACCTTTGCCTCTCTGCTCCCTCCACCTGCTATGCAGTCCTGCTACCTTGCTTGTGTTGAGCATTAAGGTTTCAATTTGCATTTTAATAAAAGTAATTAATATTGTAAATTTAATTTGTTAGTTTAATTTTAATATGTTAGTTTAGCTAAAGATTTTACTCCACCTTAATGAATTTACCATTGGTGTGTTTTCTTAATTTGCCCATCAGAATGTCATGAAAGACTGATATTGGTAAGACTTTCTATGCCACCTGTGTTTTTTTAAAGCTGACAAAGTGTATTTTAAAGGCAATTTTGTTCATGATACATACCTACTGGTGATTGTTTAACATTAATTGCAATGATTTTTAATGACTTTTTTTACAGTATTTCCTTAGTATTTGAATGAGCATTAGCTCTCTGGTCTCAGGTGGTTAAAAATAAGAAAACTCATGGGTTGAGATAAAGACAGTTTAAGAATTAAAAAATAGAAGAAAAAAACCCAAAACAACAAAAAGAAAGGGGTGGGGCGATGGACACCAAGACAAATGATGCAAAAGAAAACAATTGCTCACCACCAACCAAACGATGTCCCCAGGCAACGGCAGCCCCTGCCAACCTCCACCCCCAGTTTCATTACTGAGCATGATGCCATATGGTCTGGGATATCCCTGTGGTCAGTTGGGGTCAGCTGTGCCCACCGTGTCCCTTCCCAACTCCTTGTGCACCCCCACCCTACTCGCTGGTGGGGTGGTGTGCGAAGCAGAAAAGGCCTTGACCATGTGTAAGCACTGCTCAGCAGTAACTAAAACATCCCTGTGTTATCAACACTGTTGTCATCGCAAATCCAAAACAGCCCCATTCCAGCTACTGTGAAAAAACTTAACTCCGTCCCAACCAAAACCAGTACAGGAAGCTTGAAGAAAAAGTAAAAAACTTATTCTGGATTAATAAAATTCATAATACAGTATTGAAACCAACAAGGGGATGTGTCTGTAGGAGCTAACATGTTAATTTTAATTAAGGGTTTTTTCCTGTTGGTTTCTGTTGTCGTATATTTCAGATTAGATAAATCAAATTCTCAAACTCTGATACTTCCAGTGAACATATAAAATATTTTGCATAAAGCATCTTTAAACTCAGTGTATAGAAGGTACTTTGTAATTGCCAAGTTCAGCATTTATTAAGGCACAGACTTGCTCTCTTCTTGCTTAAAGTTAGTTTGGAATGACTTCATAAATTCCAATGAAAATGTAAACTGTAAATAGGCTTCTTGAATGAGAACAGGATTATCAAATTTGAAGAGTAACTGACTCATTGGGAGGGAAGAGAAGATGATGGCATAGTTTCTGTTTCTACTGTAATACGTACTGTAATCTTATTTTCAAAGGAGTTTTGAAGAAGTCTGACGGGTGGGTTGGTTTAGGTTGCTGTGAGCTAGCTATTGCTGTGGAATGTCGGCAAGCGTGTAAACAGGTAAGGCTTTCTAATTGTTTTTCTGTGGTTAATCTCAGATGATGCTGTGTTGAATTAATTTATGTATTAGTGTTTATGAACTTCAGGCTTAATGCATTTTTTCCGTCAAAATTAAATTCTCACATAAACACTTTTTTAAGTTGCAAAATATGACTAGATACTTCCCAGGAAATAACCACTGGTGATAAATGCCAGCAGCCAAATTCCAAAAACCAAACCAAGGAATCTGTTTTTAAAGTGAATGTTCAGTAAAAAAGTGAAAGTTCAAGTCTACTGAGATGAAAACCTAGTTAAAAAAGAGTGTTGAGTTTGGATATGTAATTTCAACTGCACTGTAGGACTAGGCTGCCTGCTATGACTTGATGAGCCTGAAGAAGAAATTTTAAGACCTTAGGGTTAGCTGTGCCTTTTTTTGTACATTCTGATGCCACATTTAATCACTCAGTAATGAAGATATAGTTAAAATGAAGTCTTACTGGTTTTATAACTTTGACACATCAGAAATTCCAGTGTGAGAGCTCGCGAGCTGGCTGCAGGCATGTCCTAGCACCACTGCACTTGGCAAATGGAGCTAATCCATTTAATTTTGCTTTGCAAACAGTAGGCATGTGATTATTGCTGATGTGCTCTAGTTTCTTACATCCTAGTAATTTATTGACTAAATCCGTAAAGATCCTGAAGCTCTCTTTTATTATGCTAAACTTAATTTCTTGAAATTTTTTTGTCACAGTCTCTACATGAAAGTTATTGCTTTAAAATAATGTTGAGTGGAAGGTGACGTGTGGCTGTTCCTCAGCTCTCTTTTTTTGCAGTGTAAAGTTTAGCGATGCAACATTGTGGTTAAAGCCCCACATAGATTTTTATGCCTCTTCAAAGAGGTTTTTGTTCATCAAATGGAAGAAAGTTGGTTTTAGTGTTACTATATCACTATTTTTGTCAAGTGACAATTTTAACCATAATACATAAATTTAGCAATGACCTTTTCATTAAAAATGTGTGAAGCATTTTGTGATTTTTATTTTTTTTGCTCACCAAATATATGCCTTAAAAACATCTTCAGAGTCAAAAAAAGCATATAATTATTTATCATCATCATTGTAACTCAGTTCTGGAGCACAGACATTCTTAATATTCACTGCAGTATAGAATTATATAGATTGGAAAAGACCTTTAAGGTTGTTGAGTCCAAGTGTTACCCTAGCACTGCCACATTATCACTAAACTATGTCCCTCAGCACTCAGTCTACGTGTCTTTTAAATACTTCCAGGGATGGTGACTCAACCACTGCCCTGGGCAGCCTTTTCCAATGCTTGTCAACCCTTTCGGTGAAGAAATTTTTCCTCATATCCAATTTCAACCTCCCATGGCGCAACTTGAGGCCATTTCCTCTTGTCCTGTCGCTTGTGACTTGGGAGAAGAGACTGACGCCCAGACTCCTTTCAGGTAGTTGTAAAGAGTGATAAGGTCTCCCCTGAGCCTCCTTTTCTTCAGGCTTAAACAACCCCGGTTCCCCCAGTTGCTCCTCATAAGACCCTTCACCAGTTTCATTGCCCTTCTTTGGGCATGCTCCAGCACCTCAATGTCTTTTTTGTAGCAAGGGGCCCAAAACTGAAGACAGTATTTGAAGTGTGGCCTTATGAGCGCCAAGTACAGGGGTACAATCACTTCCCTAGTGATTGTCCTGCTGGCCACACTGTTTTTGATACAAGCCAGGATGCTACTGGCCTTCTTGACCACTCAGGCACACTGCTGGCTCATATTCAGCAGTCTGTCGACCAGTACCCCCAGAGCCTTTTCTGCCGGGCAGCTTTCCAGCCATGCTTCCACAGTCCTGCAGTGCTGCATGGGGTTGTTGTGACCCAAGTGCAGGACCTGGCACTTGGCGTTGTTGAACCTCATACCATTGGCTTTGGCCCATCGATCCTGCCTGTCCAGATCCCTCTGTAGCGCCTTGTATCTTGCAAGTTACCTGTGTAGTCTTAATCTTGACCAGCAGCCTACTGCAGATTGCTATCATGCAAAATAAAAAAGATGCTACCTTCACTCAAAAGCGTAGAGTTTAAACCAATTGACAAGAGATGAGCAGTGAGTAAACAAACTGGGTACTTCTGATCTTCTGACAAGAAGATACATGTGTTCCCAAATGCATTTCTTAGCAAAGTTTTCAAATTTATGCTAATGGTTGTTTTCAGAACTGATAAAAACAATTCCATTTATTGCAGCGTCCTGTGAAATTCTGTTAATTTAATCTTGTGATTGTTATATCATTTCTCATTATTCTCACAATGCAGATGCTGTATTGTTTGATTGCAGACTCTACTGTCTCAGAATCTTGGGTATATTTTGTACTTTAGCTGACTCTTTTTGATACATTTCATATGATTTTCATTTAAACTAGAATATAGATACTTGCCAAACATTAGGGATAATGGGAAATATTTGGATTTAAATTTTGATTCTTGAAACTTGAGGGGGTTTTTGAGGCATTTTGAAGAAGGTGATATGATAGGTCCAAGGTCAGACTTCACCCTGGCGTTTTAAATTACTGGAGGGGGAAGAAACTAATGTTAGTAGTAATAATAATGTTGAATATCTGTCACGCGAAAAAAGAGCAAGAGTTACTCTACAGAAGAAACTGATCTGCAGTTTGAAGGGAGAATGTCTGCAACTCAGTTTGACAATAAAAACCATAGGACTGTACGTACAAGAGGGAGGAGAAGGGACAGAGGCACATAAGTGGTACTGCATGCAAAATGGGGAGATTTTTATGCTCAAGTTCTTTCATTTCCTAAATGTTTCCTGTATTCTGTTCTATGTGCTAAACCTTTCACAAAACCAAAGTTGTTTTGTGTGCTTCCAGTATCAACTAGCTTGATGCAGAAATACAAGGTTTTGGTTTTTAATTAAATGTAGTATTGACAGTCACAGTTTCTGCTTTTTTTTCTTAAAGATTTACATGGATTCTTTAGGTTCTTAAAACGGAACATTTAAGTAGACCATAAATCCATGGCTATCACAGTTAATATAAAGGTAGAATCGTCTTTATTTTGCAACGTGATTTTATTATTTTCTACTACAAATGGAGAAATTTATCTGTCTTTCAGGCTTCTGCAAAGAATGATGTTTTAAAGGTCTGCAGGAAGGAATACGAGGTATGTGTATATGTGTATGGATATACCTTATTAAAAATCAACTATTTTATAAATATTTTATAAGTTCTGTAAAAAGTATCCTGTAGAAGAGGGAAAGTCCAGTCGTCTTATAGTCATATTTTTGATATACTCATTTTCATCCAACTGTAAATTACCTCTCTACAGTTTTTGTACAATTATTTTCTATAAAAAGGGCTTGTCATTTTTTAGACTTGCGTATATCTTCATCTGAATGAAAAAGATGCAACTTACAAAATGGAGACATGGATTCCAAAAAAAGTTTGTTTCATTGGAGTTCTATGAAAGTCAGCATTCATTGTGAGCATTCATTCTGTCAGAAACATTTCAGCTTCTATAGTACAAGAGTCAGCTTTAAAGTGACCTAAAGAATTACACTCCAGAAAGAATAACTTTTTAAGTATCCTATCCTAATGTAAATCATTCCAAATGAATAATTTTCTTTGTAACATCAGTGAAACTATGAATGCTTGTAGTTATTTTTGTGGTTCTGCTCATAAAAGTAATCATTAGGATATTTTCAGAAATCTGCCTTTAGCTATATTCTGTTTAACACAGTTTGTAGAAATGCTACTCCACTAGGACTTTTTTCTTTTGATCTTTTTCTTAATTCAAAGCCAGATTCCTCCTCCCCTCTTTCATCTCATTTCCTCCTGCCCTGAATTAGGTAGTCCTGCATAAATTCTGCTCATAATCAACAGTTCAGTATATCAGACAATTGTCTGTTCTCTTGATTTAGGCAGAAGTGTAGCAGGTTTCTTGTTTTTTCCAGGAAACAATAAATTCCTTTTCCCCCCCTTTTGTCCTTTTATCTGTTTGTCTAATCTACAGAGTATTTTCCTGGACTCTCCTCTGTTGAAGTTACCATAGCTTGTTCTCTTAAAAATGAATTTTCGTTTTAAGTAGTTCTGTCTCCTCTCATGCTATGCTATGATATGCTATACTGTCAACATCTGTAAGCTTCTCCTCTGTTATGCTGGTCTCTTTCCTTCTTTTTTTCTGGATTTCTGCATTGCTGTAGGATGTTGGCCAATATGGGTTGAAGAACGGGAGAGGAAAGGTAAGAGATTAAAGAATGTCTACAAAATGGTGATAGTCATGTACTTTCCCTAGTTCTTCTTTTTCCAGTTTTTATCTGGAATTTTGGAAAGTGGGTCCCTAACTCTTATTCAAGAGTGGTCTTGCTGTTAGTGTAAAGGAAACCTTAACTCTTCCCATGTGTGCAACACTAAAAGAGAAGTAGAGGGAGAAAAAATGATGAAAGAAGGAATCAGTCTTCTGGTTGGTGAAGAAGAAAAGAGAAGTTTTTAATGAGCGCTAGGAGCAGTAGATACAGCTACTGTGTTAGGGAGAGAAATTAAGTATCTGACGTGGTAGATCTTCAGTTATTACAGAATTTTGTATGACAATGGGTTTTCCTATGTATCTAGGCTTACAGGTACTCATAAAAAATAGTACTTAACAGTGCTCTCAAGAGATCCATTGGTTATATAAAATTCAAGGAAGTTTTGCCTAAGATAGGAGATTCTAAAAAATACTTCTGGAGGGAACCTGCACTTTTTCACGCCCTAGTCATTCTTTCTCCTTTTCTTAAAAAAAAACTTGTTCTTGATGCCTTGGTGAATGTGTCCTGCTCCCTCTGTAGTCTGTAAGTAGCTTCTGTGTCGTGACCAGTACCATACTTTGTACTCAGTTGGGTTGACTGGGGAAGAAACAACAAATGGGAAGGGAGTGGCTAATTAAAACTGAAAGAGGTGACATTCATTCATGTTTGCCTTTGTGTTTAAGAAATCATACTTCATTCGCTAAAAGTAAGGATCCAAATTGAGAATTAGCTTACAATATAGATCATAGTGCTTGTTCATCAGCTCTCAAGTCTGTTAGTGACATAGTGAATATATAAGTATATGACATGTAAGTAAAAATTAGCTGAATTAAGAATATAAAAGTATAATTCAGTTTTTGTAAACACTTTCATAGCTTATCAACTTTCATAGCTTGCTTATATATTCACGTAAGGATTTCCCAGAAGATTGTCTCAAGCTTCTTGCAATAGTTGACTAAACTGTGCATAGTACTTTTCTGTAATCTTTTAAGATTAGGGAAGAAATTTAAGGCGTTACCCCTCAGCTTCCCACCAAGTTAGTGATCATGAAGAATAAGGTAAGTCTTCAAACATAGGGCATAGGGTTCAGAACAGTGGGGGAAAAAAACAAAACAAAATAAAAAACAAACAACAAAAAAAACCCACCTCCAAGCAGGAGTTATCACATAGTTTGAAGTCGCTAAGTGGAGTCTCAGGTTGTACAGTAGGCAGAATCACTTTAACATTGATGTGC
>NW_009646939.1:461964-510178 GCF_000708025.1 Charadrius vociferus | reverse complement strand
TTCCTGGGTTACTTTTACTGTAAATATTTATGAAGCTTGTGATTCTTCTAATTTGGAGGTTTTGCACATTTTAGAAATGAAGTGTGTTGTAATAAACTATCCAGTTTTGATCAGTGCATTGAAGATTGCGTGTCCTATTGAACATATTTTATTTTGAAGTAGTATTGCAGAAATTAAAAAATTTAACACAGCTTGCTGAGTATTTTTGAGTGTTACCAAAATGTACTTTATTTGCCCTTTTTTTGAAATATTTTATTGTGATAGTCCTTTTTCCCATCTTCTGCTTCTCAGATACTCATTTTGTCATCTTCCTTTTTTTCTCTAGTTCTGTGCATCTCAACTCTTTTATCTTTCACTACTTCTTCCAGCTTTCTGCTATCCTGTTCATCTTCCTCTAAAAAGAAGGTAGGTAATAGTCAAAGGAAGAAGAAGAAAGGAAGTGGAGACTGTATGGATTTTGTGCAGGATTTTCTGATTTTTCTATTTTTAAAAATTTTGTGTAAAGTTGAGGTTCTTCTTTTTAAAAGACCTCATGGAATGCATGCTTGGAAGAGTAACTGAAAATAGTTTATAAAGCTTGAAATAAGCTGTAAAGGCTTTATTATTGTGTTTAAGATAACTCTTCTTTGTTCTGTGCATGGAAAAAGTTAGTACTAAAATTTCCACTACACTGCAGCTCTTGAGTCTCTGCACTGCATACTGTGAGTTCAACTCTCTTCACGTTAAGAACTCCAGCTATTATTTCACGTGTACTAAATAAGACATTCAAACTTCTCTACTTAATGGGCATTACGAGAGCTTTGCTGCAACTGAGCACTATTAACATCTGCCATGCAGTCAAAATATAATTGGAAATGTTGCCAGTTATTTAGCTTCTGCTCTTAAAAGTACTTTTGACACAGTAGTAAACACTTTTGACGTCCTTGGACTGTTTAAAGGTTGCTCTCACAGATTTGAGCACTACTTAGCTTAATCTGACTTTGTTTTCTTACAGTTTTTAAATACCACAACTTCAAATGCAGTGCCTGCAGTTTCAAGTGCTGTAATAGGGATTCAGAAAAGTATTCACTGAGCTACAGTATTGGCTTGTTTTATTTTCTAAGCTCATATGATCCTTCTTTATGTTGAGGTTTTGGTGAGCGCTGACTCCTAATTACGCCTTCTGAAAAAATGCAGTCAGCAGTTTTTACCTCTTATCTAGTTGTTTGTGTGGCTTACTCAGACACAATAGATCATAACTCAAGGAGCTGTTTAGGACATTGTTTAGGAAAAGCTTCCAAAACAGTTTTAATGAAGTCCTAAGGCACATGGCTGTGTGTGGCCTCTGGAAGTACTACTTAACGAATTCAGGGTGGACTCTGACCATACTAGACATTGTAGCTAATATTATTGTCGTCTTATCTTCTGGTGCTTTTTGCCTCTATTCTCTACTGTTCAAAGAAGGTTGATAGAACACTCAGTGGTCTTGCCAAAATCTAAGTTCCAGTGATTTTGTTCTACCTTACTATGCAGGTGTTCTCACTTTTTCACTGGTTTACGTAATTTATGAAGATCTTTTCTTTACTTCTTAGTAACTGCAGCTTTTAAAGTTCTTAACAGATGTGCACCATCATCTGAAACTTCAGCTGACTCCACTAAACCTTAGTATGTTACCTTCTGACTTTATCTTCTGTTAACGAATTCGAAGATTAAATGAAGTCAAGGAGAGGTTAACAGGACTTTCATTGCTGTTCTCATAGAGTGAAACATTTTGTTTCCCAGTGTATTTGTTAACTGTAGGTAATACTTCTAAATTAAGATGGCCTTAATTGGGTAGGATCTATATTCAAATATTTAACGTGGTTATGTTGCCCAAGACAACAGTACTTAACTTATTTTTCTGCCAGAGTTAGTAGAATACAGATACCATGATAATTTTTAGGGAGGAAAATAATCTTTGATTTTTAGCAAAATACTGTTAATTTCTAGTGTGAAAGAACAGCTTCACTATCACTTTTCATTCAAGACTCAAGGCAGCCATTTAGAAAAAATGTGCTTATAATATAAAAGCATGCCTTACAATGAAGAAGGTGTCTTCCTTTAGAAAAATGTTCTGCTCTATTTGTGTTTGTGTGCATGGATTTTGGTTTTTGAGCCGTTACCTGCAGCTGATGAGCTCCAAAAAGAGCGAAACCAGTTAGGTCCTGCAGTACTGGCTAAAATCTTTCTTCAGAGAGCTTCTGGTGAGGAAGACTGGACAATGTTCTCTGCTGGATATACTTCAGTTGCCTTTTTCAATTTCCATAACACCAAAAGATCTTTGAGACTGTTTTCTTTAAGGTGTACACGGTTGCGTTGCCTGTGGCTGCCTGTCACTTTCCATTCCTTCTGCTTATAGTCTTAGTGGCTTTAACCACCAGTTTCAGCAACATTTGGTTTTAAAAAAAAAAGAACTCTGAAAGATGAGATTAATGCACAAGTAAAATCATCATGGTTCTGTGTTATAAATTTCAATATTGCCATCTTTGTTCACTTAATAGTTTATTCACAAGTTGAAAATGGAGTATCAGACTCTGTGTGTGTACACAGTATTGCCATTTTATCCTCATTTTCCCAGATCTTGATGACTTAGTTCTTCGTTTAAAGGAAACATCCTTTTCTGCTCTTTTGGGTTTTTGTGGGTTTTTTCTTGTTTTGTTTTGCTTTGTTTTCTCTCTCTTTCTCTTCTGAAAGTTGACTAGCAGATTCAGAAGTAAGCTTGAGTGGCCAGAAAAGCTGCTAATTTCTTAAATGAGCGCTGCTTTACTAGAGATGGGCATTAACCTGGTGTTCTGTAATGAAATTATGGTTAGTAATTCAAATCAGGCTGACTGTGTAATGCTGGTATTTATGAGCAGGTGACTACACTCTAATATATTTTTTTTTTTCAGATTCTCTCATGTCTATAACTACACTCCCCACATGTGTACTTGTACTTTCTGGGAAACTGAACAATTACCCAGACCCGCACAAAGAGCAAAGTCAGCACCTTAACTAGCACTGTATTCTGTGGTGGCTACAGGCACTACAGTTTCATAAAATATCTAAAAGATGACATCTAAAAGACTCTTCTATTCTAACTTGGTATGATACCTGTTGAAATTGCTGATTTAAATTCCTAGGAGATGAGAAAAAGAAGTTTTCAGCAGGGTTACTGAGAAGAATCAGGTCATGAGAAGATAATTAGTGCTAGAGCTGGTGTAAGGGTATAATAAGACTATACAACTGGGAGCAGGGAGAGAAGAGCTGAAAACAAGGTGGAAAAGAGAAGTAAGACCACCTCCTCTTAACAGAAATATGAGCATTATTACAGTCGTTCAGCAGTCTGTGGAACTATACTTTCAAAGTACAGAAAGAAGATTTATTATTGGGTTAGGGCATCCTGCCTGTATAAAATTGGTGTGTAAAATTGCTGTAAGAAGATAATTTTGTCTCAGCTTGAGTCCTTCTTTAGAGGAGGAATATTGATAGACACCTTAATCTTCTCAACGTTCCTCTCTGTTTTGTGTGTAGTTATAAACTGCAGTCTGAGCTAACGGGGCCAGTGACACTGTTGTCCCTGAACTGCTTTTTAATAAGCATCTTTGTAACATTCAGCTTTTAAATAACGTGACAATTTTTAGCCAAGTTTATAGCAGCATTGCATTATGATTCGAAGTACTGTTTGTGCTATGGTCAAATACTTAGGTATAACCATGACAGACAAACTTCTGCCTTTTCAGGAGCCCCTATTGTCCCAGTGCATTAATTAATAAAGTTATAATGTTGCTTTCTACCTGGGTGGTTTGTTATGCCGTGTTCCAGTGCTTGATACAGGGTGCGTGTGGAGGGGTCTCATTTCGGCAGCCTCTGAAGACAGTCAGTTTTGGGTCAGAGTGATCTTGTGTATGGCAATTTCTATCTGACAGTTGGTTCTTTTTCATACATGGAGGGTCCCAAAGAAGGTGGCCACACTGAAACAGTGACTTTCTGATAACCAATGTCAGGGACCCATATAGAAGGATGTACGGTGCTATAAAAATGACGTGAGCCTTAAGGCAACAGTATAAATCTGTTTTTCACACATGTGGGATGGTGACTCTGTCTGCATGTTCTGTTCCCATGAGTTCTCTTGTCCCCCGTCCGTGTTACACAGATGAATGAGTGACAGGATTTGCTTTGTGGGTAGTAAAGAGGGAAAATCTGAAGTGAATCAGATGAAAACTTGCTGCTGGGATGAGGACCATTGCTGCAAATTCATTCTCAGTCTCAGAGAAATTATGCAGAGTCAGTGCTTTTGGGAGAAAAGATCTAAAATTTGGTAGAGGATATCAGAAGAATGAAAATAAAATGTCTGAATTGTTACTTTGTGAGGTTTTATTGTTACTTTGTGAGGTTTTTGGATGTTGTCTTATGTAAGGCGGACTTTTGAATTTTTGTGTGAAGTGTTCTCAAAAGATTTGTGCTTTCATTCATGACCACTAAAATTGTAAGTTCATGAAAAACTAACTTACATTTTCAAGTTAGATTAGTGTTTATTCTCTTAGGATAATTATTGCAGTGCCACATCTACCATGGTTTATATTAATTTCTGACTGTAAATTGTGATGATGCTTAGTACAATATTGGGATGGTCCTCTAAAATCTTGCGTTTGACTGTTAACATATTTCACTACCCAAAAATATATTATCCAAAAGATGATATAATTGTAATACTGTAGAATACAAGATTGTGGCACTATGATTTACATGGCATAAAGATTAATTGGCAAGTTGGAACCTGTGATTTAAATTACATTACAAAATAAAATCATTAATGGCATGATACAAACCAAAACATCAAGGCTTGAGGTTTTTCAAAACTAAGTTGAAATGTGAGTCTTCCATCTTTTTTTGTACAGTAAATAATTCTTTTGGCTCTTCAGATTTTCATCAGAACTGTCTATGCAGGCATGCTAATTCATCTGAATGCTAATTAACACATAAAGAGTCAATCTGTATTCTGAAGTGGTTCCTCTTAAATGAACAACAAGAAAGAGGATGAAGATAGCTATGAAAAAGACAAACAACATTTAAAAAAGAATCATGGTTTTGCTCGGCTAAGGAGGAAAAAAATATTTTAAAAAGGGAAAGTCAGGTTGTAGAATTCTCCAGTTCTCTAGTGGAATACATGTGCTTAATGACTAGCACTTCAATGAATTGTTGGAGCTCTGTAATATCTACTGATGTGGTGTCGGGATCTAAGATGCCTCTGAAGGTGTGTAGGTAAGGGAAAGGGTGCAGCAAGTGTAGGTTATATACCGAAGCTGTCTAGTAGAAATGAGACTGCCTGTTTGTGCCGCTCCTGTGAACAGAGCTATGTTCTGTATTTACCCTGTTCAGCATAACAGAACATGAGCAATTGCTTGAGAGGAAATGCTCAGCGTTCAGATGTTGTAGTTACTGGTATTTTTATGAGTTAGCCACTGGGAGATTTGATCGCTTTGATGTTTACTTTGCTTTTCTCTGTAATCCTACCTAGACTGTATAGGGGAGAATAAGGATGCTGCCAAAACAGATTGACTCAAATGATCTCTGAGAAGAAAGCAAGTAGAGAATGTGAATTGAAAAACAAACTCCTGGTCTCTAAAAATCTGTAAGACAAAAAGAAAAATAAAAACATAAAGATGATTCCTAACACATTTGTATTTTCTTTACTGTAAAAATGTAATGCTTCCATCTGTTTGCAGCAGTACAAATTTTCACCAAAATACCCCAAAGATTGTAGTATCAAAGAAGTGCAGTAAATACTAGTAACTAATAGAGGTGAAGAATCTAGTGAACTACCCATCTTAAGTTAGGTCTGTATTTTGAGGTCTCTTCCTTTTCTTATGTAGAGGTAGTAGTACATCTGATATTTTGCTGTACTGAAGTGAGATTTTAATCCCACAATAATGTTTGTGGATCAGTATGATGGTGTTTCTGTTTTCTTCTCTAGATGCTATGTAAAATACAAATTTGTTTAATGATGGGGATAGGGGAAATGAAGGAGATCAGGAACTTTATGAAGATGGGGATTGTGTTTTGTCACTATGTTGATGTATTTGATCCCTTCTTAGAATCTCGTGTTCTGATGTGTGGAGGGGGTTCAGATTTCTATTTTTTTTCACAATCATATAATTTTAAAGTCTTTGATAATTGGTAACATTTTGGAATTTCAAACTCATGACTTCATCTTTTGATGGAGTTCTGGAAAGTTTATACGTGATATCTATTTTTTTTAAGAAGAAATGTGCTTTTTCAGTGTGGAGAAGACTGTGGATCTTTTGGGTAAGAGTTCAATAGTCTTGAGGGAGGTGATTCTGCCCTTATACTATGCCCTGGTGAGACCCCACCTGGAGTACTGCCTCCAGCTCTGGGGCCCTCAGCACAGGAAAGACACGGACCTGTTGGAGTGGGTCCAAAGGAGGGCCACGAAAATGATCTGAGGGCTGGAGCACCTCTCTTGTGAGGACAGGCTGAGAGAGTTGGGGTAGTTCAGCCTGGAGAAGAGAAGACTCCAGAAAGACCGTTTTGCGGCCTTTCAATATTTAAAGGGGACCTAGAAGAAAGATGGGGGCAGACTTTTTAGTAGGGCTTGTTGCAATAGGACAAGGGGTTATGGTTTTAAACCAAAAGAGGGAAGATTCAGACTAGATATAAGGAAGAATTTTTTATTTTTTTTTATGATGAGGGTGGTGAAACACTGGCACAGGTTGCCCAGAGAGGTGGTAGATGCCCCATCCTGGAAACATTCAAGGTGAGGTTGGATGGGGCTCTGAGCAACCTGATCTAGTTGAAGGTGTCCCTGCTCATTGCAGGGGGGTTGGACTACATGACCTTTAAATGTCCCTTCCAACCCAAACTATTCTATGATTCTGTGATTGCTTTGTCGATTAGAGTCCTCTGAAACAAAACAGTAGGGTGTATGTGTTTCCCTTCTTCTGTCATTTAACATGTTCTATATCCCCCAGCTGTACCTTTTGGCTGCAGTTTGAAGGAGTTGATAGCATGCTTTAGTTTTTAAGATATATTGTTGTTGAGTTAGTTTGTTGAGATTTTCTATTTGCGTGTGTGCATCTGTGCACAGTTCTTTTTTTCCACGTAGCCTTTACAATTATGGTAATAAAAAAAAAATAAAATTGGGACATCCTATTATAGCGTGCTGGTTTTAAGTTAGTCCAAGAAGGTCTTCCTATTTACTTGCTTGAATGTTTATGTATTTTATTATAAGTGCACACAGAATTTGAGTGACTTCTTATCTTTTAATTTACTACTTTTGGTGGTTTTGTATAGTGTTTTTGTTTTAATCCAATCTAATTGAAACAATAAGTTAGATTTATTAGCTCATTACAAGAAATTACTGGACACAATTTTTTTAAGTTTTCTGGCTTGTAACACTATTTTTGTTTTGATTTCAGAATGCTCTCTTTAGTTGTATTAACAGAAATGAAAGTAAGTATGTAATGAATAGTTTGTCTTTTTTGTTTTTCTCTCATTTCATTCTATCTTTTCTCTAAAATGTAAGAAATTCTGTGGATGTACATATACATAAATTGTGTGAATTCAGTTCCATAGAAGAACAAAATACATGCATAAATTTTCTTGCTCAAGTGATAAGGGGATTGGGCTGTTCATATAATTTATATCCGTTTTTAATTTGTATATCTGAATTTGGGGGTTTTTTGGTCCTATTTTGATGATTGCTTAGAAGCTAATTTTTTCCTTCTGCTTTGTTCGTTTGAGTGTTAAGTAACAAAATTAAATACACAGATGAAATCATGCACCATGCAAGTGTTTTGTTGCCTGATGTCTGTCTATATAAAATGAAATCAGTGTCTCAGAAGTAGTTCTAGTAAAAGTATTTCTCAAGAACTGTATATTTAGTAACATAACAAAAATGGGTGAATCACGATACCATCTATCTATTTTTTTGAATGAGTCTTAGGATACTACTCATATTAATTGTAAACAAATACTTGTCTAATAATTCAATTACAGGACAAGTCTGTTTACATTAAATAAGAACAAACCAGCTGAAACTAAAATTGAGTTCAAGATGGCTTTAAGGACTTATTTTTTCCAGCCAGCCAGACAAATGTAATTTGGCTAGTTACAGATATTCCCAGTCATTCTATAGACAGAGATTATTTTAGTAGAGCATAGAAGAATTTCTTCTTTTTTTTTTTCTTACAGTAATGCCTTGAGCATTACTGTCTGTGGTACAGACATGCTCATTTTTTCATTTCTCTGTGTAGAAACCCATAGATTTTCTTTTGTTTGTTTGTTTCCCCAGTGGGGTCAGTCTGTTGCAGTTATGCAGGTCATCATACGAACTGTCGGGAATATTGTCAAGCAATTTTTCGGACAGATTCTTCTCCTGGTCCTTCACAAATTAAAGCAGTTGAAAATTACTGTGCATCTATTAGCCCTCAGCTTATACACTGTGTGAACAACTATACACAGTCATATCCAATGAGAAATCCTACGGATAGTAAGTATAAAAAATCCATCTTTACTGAAAGTTATAAAAAATACTGAAAATGTTTGAGGATTGTATCCACTTTATATATAAAAGTGTGTTATTGTATAAGTCTATTGTATAATCTGTATTAATGTATTTCTATATTATCATTGTAATATATGAATTTATATAATGACAACTTTTAGTTGTAGGTACGTTATTTATTTTTATTTATGTAATTCCATGTGTTGGTGGTTTTCTTCCGTAGTTGATTCTGTTTGCATTTAAAAGAAGCAACGTTATTTGAGATTATCTGGGGGGGTATAAGCCTTCTTATACCACTTTTACTCTGAGGGCTGTTATGCCATGCATCTTGGTGGTTGTTGTATGCTTGATCGTTAACTATTTTTAAATTTTTTACCAGGCTTGTATTGCTGTGATAGAGCAGAAGACTATGCGTGTCAGACTGCTTGTAAAAGAATTCTAATGTCAATGAAAACAGAGCTTGAAATTGTTGATGGACTTATAGAAGGCTGTAAAACAATGCCTCTCCCTCAGGATCCACTTTGGCAATGTTTTCTTGAGAGTTCAAGATCTGTTCACCCAGGAGTCACTGTGCACCCTCCACCTTCAACAGGCCTTGATGGAGCTAAGCTCCATTGCTGTTCTAAAGCAAATTCTTCCACATGTAGGTCAGTATCTCTCTACTCTCATTTCCAATTGTCAAAATGCTTCAGAAGTTGTCTCATATCAGGTCTTCGCCTGAATCCTGCTATGTACATCCAATAGAGTTCTGTCAATTCTTAGGAGAATACAGGTTTAGGTAGTCAGTCACGTTCTGTCCAGTATTTACTTTGTATCTCAAAAAATGCTATTCCATAAGAGGAATCACTCTTTTTCCTCACTTCTAGCCCTAGCGTATTATAGCAGATACACGAAGGTAATGAAACCTATACCTTACTTATGGTCGTAATAGCCCATATGGCAACAAGATGAAGAGGCCTTAATTAGATGCTAAAGGGAGCCAAGGGGACAGTGAACTGCACAAACTCTGAAGTAGCTGGTTGCTGCATGTTAAAACTTTAGCAGTATTCCTTACTAGATGCTCTTCAGATTTTTGTCAATGAAAAATAACTTAGGTTATTTAAAAATAAATTTAAAAAAAAAAAGTTTTCAGCAAATAGTTGCATGCTTGCAAATTGTAATTGTAGCATTTTTAGAGTGTTTATCTGTCCACTTTCAAAATAGATCGTCATTGCATTTTAAATGCGTCAACATGTCAAAATAACTTGCAAACATTGATTTTTATTTTTTTTTTTGAGCTGTCACTTGCTTTTATATCAAAGTTTCCAGTAACAAAACAACAGATCCTGAATGCAGCAGGATCTTATAATGAGTTTAGTGTAGAGCCTTGGAGTTACATTATTTCTTAGAACATTGTAGCATAGGGCAGTTGATATAATACCTTTTACTTGATTGCTTTGACAATGAGTTCTAAAAATGGATCCTTCCCTCACGCTTTCAATATACAGTAGACTTTAACAGTACAATGAAGTTCCATACCTTCAGTTGAGATGGGAACAGTTGTAGTTTGTACGATGTTGCTGTGGACGAAGTGGCGTTAGGTATTACTGAAACCAAGAAACATCTCAAACACAAGCAACAAACAGCATATCTGTTTCAAACATCATGGCAAAAGAAGAAAGGTATTTTGCTTGCCAATCATTTCTGTAGGAGAAGGTGTGATTTGACATTGAAGGATGGGATTAGAAGTGGTTCATTATCATGTCAACCTAGACTTATTATAAGTAAAAATAGCTGCGATAGTTCTCACCTCAGAGTCATTAGTTCAGGTTTCCAGCTATTACATTTTTACTGGATATTGCAGTTTTATATTCTGAAGTCTTTCAGTCTTACTAGCTTAAAGATTTGCTAACATTCTTAAGCAAAACTTGAAAACTTAGAAAAGAGTGAAGTGGGGTTATTTGCTTTGAGCACAATATTTGGATACTTTTGCAGACTTTGTGGACACTAACACAATCTCCTACAGTGAGCATAGGCTGTTGTGATCAGCAAAGAAACAACTGGTTTCTGCTATATCTGAACAACTGCTGTTCTTTTAGTTTTATTTTCTTTGTCTATATATTATTTATTTTTTTTTCCAGAGAGCTCTGCACTAAACTTTATAGCACGAGCTGGGGCAATTCACAGAGCTGGCAAGAATTTGATCGCTTTTGTGAGTATAATGCAGTTGAAGTTTCCATGTTGACCTGTTTAGCAGATGTACGAGAACCTTGTCAGCTGGGCTGTAGAAATCTTACTTACTGCACTAATTTTAATAACAGGTAGGAGAGAGACACTGAATATTTTATAAAGGAATTCCTGTGCTTTGATTTAAAAATAAAATGTTTTTCAGGCTTGTTTTAATATTGTGTATAGCTGTCTTTCTGCAAATACTTTTCTAGAGAATTTAAAAATAAATAGATTTTTTTTTTTAGAATAAACTTTTGGAAATGTATTTAGCAACAGACATAACAAAACTTACAAGAATGAAAGCTAACCCATGAACTTGTAAAATGTCATCATGTATTAGCAGCATATTCCTCTGTCTTACTGTATAGACAAGTAAGCCATGACTACTGGAATGTTAAGTATTATTAATAAGGTAAAAATTCTTGTTAAACTTACATGTTACTCTTTTTCAAAATTCTTTTTCTTTCAGAGATATTTCTGTGTGTTTATACTGTATAGGACAAAATGCATGATTTAAAAGTGGTGTCTGAATTAGTAATTGCAAGGTTACAAATTAAATAGTTTGAGTTTCAAAAAAGCATTTAAAATTTTGTTAGCTATTAGAGATCTCTGGCTTTTCTTTGAAGTAGTATACAGTGGCATGAATGGTACGTGAGTAGTAGAATCACATCTGTGATAGATGCAGCCTGGGCAAATATAAATGATAAATCAATTTCCATTAGTAATTCACCAGGAAACGTTTGCACAGATATTCTGTATATATAAGATATTTGCTTTTAAGTCAGCTGTTCTCAGGTAACAAAAATGTAAGTGATATTTGATCTAAGAGGTAGAGGCGAAAAGAGAGTTTCAGCCTTAAGTCTTAAAGAACTTATTTTCCTTAAAGACAAAACTCAAGTTGGTTTTGATCTTGCTTAACTGTTGAAGGGATTCATTTCCTTTATACCACAAAAAGCAAGCCGTATTATGGTTGTAGAATTCATATGGTGAAAGGTAAAATGTGTGGTGTTTTCTTTTTCTTGTATACATGCCATATCTTAACTTCTTCTTTTAAGACCAACAGAACTTTTTAGGAGCTGCAATACTCAGTCAGACCAGGGAGCCATGAATGACATGAAGCTATGGGAAAAAGGAAGTATTAAGATGCCATTTATAAATATTCCTGTGCTTGATATTAAAAAATGCCAACCAGAGATGTGGAAGGCAATTGCCTGCTCACTGCAGATTAAACCTTGCCACAGCAAATCTAGAGGAAGTATTATCTGCAAGTAAGTACCGTGGGGGAAAAACAGTTTAGAGGTTCTGCTAAGAATTTTAATGAGAACTAAAAAGCTACTGTAGGACTGTTCGACTTACGTTAAGAAAACATGGCAAGGCAAGCACAGAAGAAATATGAGCTTGTGTAGTTTCCATTGCTTGACTCTCCATCACTGTAAATGGAAGATGCTTCCCCGTTAATGAGATGGATGCATATGCTTTCATTGTAAAGTTGATTTATTGTTGGGGGTTTTTTTGGCTTTCTGTGGTGTCTATAAAACCTTTCCTCATTTTCAGTTTTGGGATCTATAGGTGATTTTCAGCTGATGGAAAAGTCTGAAAAAAATAATAAATAAATTTAATAATAAATAACTTTATTATTACATTAAAGTTATTTAAAATAAAGAGACCAGTTAATAGTACAGGTAGTGAGATAGAGTTCAACCCATATTAGACATTAGTAAATCGAGGAAATGCTTGGTCTTGAAAGATACATGCATATGGTGCTATGGAAAATAAAGATCACCAGGCCTAAAGTAGAGGAAGAGTAGTGTAAGCAATAGTTGCTGTCTGTCACAAATTTGTTCCTCCCCCTCTATGTAAAATGTAGCATATACATATGTTTATATATAAACACTCTGTTGTGAGGCAGGAGGGGAAGGTTGTGGATTTGAGGAAGGGAAGAATATGGAAATAAATCTTTTCCATACAAAACCTTTTTTCTTCAAGTAATGTTCATGAAGTCCTGTTTCTTTATTTATCTGAAGATCAGATTGTGTGGAAATACTGAAGAAATGTGGAGATCATAATAAATTCCCTGAAGGCCATTCAGCTGAAAGTATTTGTGAGCTCCTGTCTCCAACAGATGACTTGGAGAACTGTATCCCTTTGGATACATACCTGAGTAAGTGTCAACATACCTGTACAACAAAACTAGAAATCAAGATACTTTGAATGCTTATCATTGCTTTTAAGAACTTTAATTATTTCTTTTGAAGAAAATTATATTGAATTTGAGGCATTGTATTTAGCATATTAGAGAAAATGGGATTTTTCAAATTGCCACAGCTCATTACGTTTATTCCTTCTTGTATTGGGTGTATATGGCAAGGTCGTTTTGGTAGCCGTGGAGGCTGCAGGGGCTGTATGGGTAAGCGTCAGGGACTGCACTGTGCCGGGCACAGCCAGCTCAGCAGTGGGCCCGCTATAGACCAGAGCTGAGCCACTTCGCAAAGTTTGCGGTGCCTCTGTGAAAACATGCGTCAGAAAGGGCAAAAAGTGCCAGACAGGCGGAGGAGAAGGGAAAGGGAAGAGCGAGAAACAACACAGCTAAGACCAAGGTGAGAGGAGCAGCAGGAGAGCGGCAGAGAAGATAACTACAAGGTGTCCTGTGGAGGACCCCACACCATCGCAGGTGGGTATTCCCTGAAGGAAGCTGCAGCCTGTGGAGAGCCCATGCTGGAGCAGAGGAAAGGTGTGACAAGGAATGAGCAGCAGAGAGAAACTGCTGCATACTGACCATAGTCACCATCATCCCCGCCTTCCTAATCCCCACTGCGTCACTGGGGGCAGGGGCAGAGAAATCTGGAGCGAAGGAGCGAAGCTGAGCCTGGAAAAGGGAGGAAGAAAGAAGTTGCTTTAATGTTTCTCTCTTGTTCCCATTACCTGAATCTGTAATTTGATATTTATTTTAATTGGCAATAGATTTAGTTAATTTTCCCCAAGTCATGTCAGTTTTGCCAGCAACGGTAATTTTTACATGATCTTCCTGTCTTTATCCCAACCCACGAGCTTTTCTGTTCCTGTTGTACCTATTTTCTACCTGCATCCCATTTGGGGTGGGAGTTTGGCTGTTAGCCAGGGCTAACCCACCACACTTCCCTTTTGGGGAATTCATATATTCAATGCAAGTACACTAATCTTTATCGTCTAACAATCTGGCTTGATGAATTTCAATGATTTTTACCTACTTGAAAACAGACTAGTTAATCTTACTTTAAGAAAATTCTGTTCTTCAAGAAGTCATCTCACATGCCAAAAAAGTGTTATAGTAACAAAATCACTAGCACTATTTATTCACAGGACAAAAGCTGGATCATGCTTGGGAGGACTGATCTCAAATAGATGTCACTTAAACAATATCATGATTTAGACCACAACTTCTTGATGTACAAAATTACACTTTTCCTTGATGCATAAACTCTGTTCTTTAACTGTGCAATTAGAATAACCAAAACCCAAATTAACTCTTTGGGTAATAGAACATGAGTTTAGTAGGTATGTGGAAGAATTAAGTTTTTGTGATTCTGTTTCCTTCTGGCATGTCTTATCCCTCAGTGTGGAACACAGTTGTATTAGTAAATTTTTGTCTTGGTTCTAGATTTTATTTAAATGCATACTTTTACATTATTTTCCAAATCTGGTCTACCCTTATTACTACTACCTGTTGCATATTAATCTCTGTAGGTTTTAGACCTTTTCAGCTTTATGGGATTTATCCATTTTAGACCTTCTTCCAAATTAGATTTGGGTATTTCTTTCTAAGAATCCCAGGAACTTTGAAAATAGTAAAATTTCAGTTAGTAAGAGCTGCAACAATGTATTGAAGCTTTAGGTGGCTCTTTCCATTTAGCTGCTGCTTTTCCGTGTTGCCTTCCCTTTCCTTAATCTTGTAACAAGAGAACATTACTAGTGAGTTAAAGGGAAAACAGAAACAAAAGTTTATCAATGACAGCAAACTTGGTTAAATGTCAAGTGTACTTGAAACCTCCCATTTGTTAATCATTGACTATGGGACCTCTCTAGATTAAACTGCTGGTCATTGTTAGTTTTTATTTTCATCATATAGAGAAATTATTGGGGAAGGAAGATAGAGGAAATATATTTTGCTTTAGAAGAAACATCTGGGTCATTATTTCCAGGATTGAGGACTAAACTTTTGAAATAAGTTAACTACCTTGTCATGTCATGCTGCTACAAGTGGAGTTAAAAAAAACCCCAATATTTCACAGAATTGTCAAAAATAATTATTTTACTGAATGTAAGAAATGCCATGCTTTACTGAAGAAAAATAAACAATTTAAATCAATGTAGATTGATATTCTCTTTTCAGGCCCAAGTTCTTTAGGTAACATTGTAGAAGATGTTACACATCCATGTAATCCGAATCCCTGTGCAGCTAATCAGCTATGTGAAGTAAATAGGAAAGGATGTCAATCTGGAGAACTGTGTCTTCCATATTTGTGTGTGCCAGGTAAGAGGTTTGGGACTTCTGTTTACCTGAACGTTGCTGAGAAACATATGTAACTGAAATTTTGTTAGAAGTTTTAAAGTGAATTGCTGATAGCCCAAAAGAACTATTATCACAATTATCTTGTGTTTTCAAAAGCTGTAGCCTACCTCCTATCTATTCTAACTTGTGTTTTCAAAAGCTGTAGCCTACCGCCTATCTATTTTCTTGATGTGTTTCTATTTTTACTGTCCACTGAAACATAATGTCTTATTAGAAGATATATTACTTATTTTTCAGAAGAAATAAATGTCCATACATGGTCTCTAAACAGCCTGTCTGCTCTTTAAAATTACAAGCATGCAATACTGCAAGTACAGTGCAGCTCACTGCTTCTGCAAACACCATGGCGTGTATTGCCCTGTATTTCCGTACATTGTTAGCCGTATCCACATTATTTTCCTTACTGGTGAAATAAATGGATATTATGTCTTGCCTTGAAATTAATGAAAATCGGGCTGTCGGTCTTGGGAGGACATTTTGAGAGTTCTGAGAATTTGATTAAATGCAGTGTGCCCTGGGATGTATATTTGCATTGGCAGCAATTCCGGTATTATATTAAAGTTCAGGGTGGTATCTTAAATGGAATTGTCCCAAATCCTTCTTCATAGGCCAGGTCAACTTCTTAAAATCTCTCCAGCAGCTCATTGGTAACTAGTAAGTTAATATCCAGACTTTTTCTTAAGAGCTTCATGGTTGCTGCTTTACTGGATTTGGAGTGCCCAGGTTTAGAACTTGGGAAGGAAGCGGCATGGGACATAATTTATTTGCCTCTCCTTTCTTCTCTCTACTACTTGAGCTTACAGCACTGATGCAGCATCTCTGTACTTCATTTTCAATGATTGACAGCGCTGCGCGTTCATTGACTGGAGAAAAAGCACGAACCAAAAGGCAGATTAGCTCTGTGTCTCCCAAATCTTTATGTAGACTTATAGTTTGGAGGAAAAAGACACCGACGTTGGGAAACAACGAAAATATGAATAATGGATTTTGTGCTGCCTTGTTCTTACATGAGACCCATGGTACCACTTCTCATTAAAGATGATGTCTGGAGATGTAGCAGTACGCAGCTGACTGCATTTCTGCTGCTACTCCATTGAGTGATATTTTTAATGTAGGTGCAAGTCACTAGAAAGGCATTCGTGATCATTTGAGAACTACTTTTTTAGAACGTAGGTGTTTTCAAACTTCTGTGCAATGCATAAATGAGCTGAATGGGGGGAGAGCCTCATGTAGAATGAATTTGAGCCATCTAACTTTGAAATGGCAGGTGTGGTGTTGATAGCAAGGGTCAAATTTACAAAAGGAGGTAGGAGATTGTGCAATGTCCAACTTCTACAGCCCCTTCATTGTTCTACCTCAGACACCAGTAGTCCTTGCCACAATTTTTCCTCTTCTTTTAAAGCAAGAGTGACATGAGGGATCACGTATGGTTCTTGAAGCAAAGAGGAAAGCTTGCATTTGGTGACCACCTAATGCGTGTGTTAAGAGAGACTGAGCAACTGAGAGCAACACTGATTTTTAGACTGAATTGCATGAAGCAGCTCCCTTTCTAGGAGAAGTGATAGAGAGCATTGCCATAACTGTCTTGCATCGGTTCCCTGAGCCTCTTTTGTTCCAGCAGTTCTGTGGCTGATCAGCAGTTTCTCCAGTGATTTTTAATTGCAGAGAGGAAAACGGTTTTGTTTCGCTCATACATTTGCTATATTTGTGCTCCTCTAAAAGTGAAGATAGATGTCGGCTCATTCTTTTTGTAAGCCTAAGGATGTTGTTTTGGTTATGTTTCTGTGACCCATGCAAAATATTTTTGTTTTTCTGAAAAGTTGAGCATTATTACTACAGAGGTTGTATTGCCTTCACTTGCTGCAAAAGTCATTCAAAGTGATCTGAAAACAAGCTCACCCAGAGATATTTTACTTCCTCTAAAGGTTGGAAGCTGACTTTTATCTTTGAATTCAGTCTTTTTATTGGTTGAAGGTTTTGGGGCGTTTGTTGCAGTTCATCACTTCTAGATTAATTTTAATCTACTATTTTTTAATTATTGTTTCCTTGCCATTTTTTAAACCATTTTTCTTCTTTTCCATTCTCTTTTAATCCAGTTTTCCTGCTTTTGCTCCCTTTCTCCTCTCTTCGCATCTACCTGTAAAAGTCCTTCAGTGTTCACATAAGAGGTACAGGTAGGGAAGGAAGACACAATAAAATATGTGAGAGAGGGGAAATGACTGGTCTTTGCTTGTGAGACCCTTTAATTCAGTTTGTGTATTTGAGAGAACGAAGCGTATGTGGGAATTGTTATATCACGTATGTTTCATACTACTACAGAACTATGGAAAATGAGATTACTTGAGAATTGTTGGAATTACCAGTCTTTTTCTCTGAAGTGACTTTTCTACAGGTACTTCAGAACATCGTCTCAAGCAAATATCTTCTATTTCTGCTACTTGCTGCCTGAATGAAATGAGTGAATTTGTCTACAGGGCAAGAGCAAGGCTTATTTAGGAACACCTTAGCTTTTCCACAAGTCAAAGAGTAGTAGTTATTTTTGGTAGTGGTGCTTGCCAAAGTATTTACTAAATATGAGCTAAAATTTCTCCTTATCTATAGGTTGCAAACTGGGAGAAGCCTCAGATTTTATTGTCCGTCAAGGTACACTTATTCAGGTTCCATCCTCAGCTGGTGATGTTGGTTGTTACAAGATTTGTACCTGTGGACACAGTGGATTGCTAGAAAACTGCATGGAAATGCATTGTGTTGACCTCCAAAAATCATGCATTGTTGGAGGGCAAAGAAAAAGTAAGTATTAGAACAGTAATTATGTCTTTATACAACACCTCTTCCTTAAGTAATGAATTTTGAGGTACATAGGAAGACCCAGAGGATCTGAATGGAGAGTTTATCAGAAAATACAAAAGTTATTGTTTGTATCTTTATATATAATACTTGTGTAATTCTTATATATGCTGGAGGGTTCCATTATTTAAATCAATACTGAACTGTGTCTGTCTCAATCTATGAAAGTCCTGTGTGAAGGGTGTTCTTAGCACACCATTTTTCAACCAAAAGGTCACTGACTGGCCTCCCATCCCCTGTATTTTGTGTTACTTGCGTTACTATTTTGTGTTTTGTGGTACTTGATAATAGGTAGCTTCCTTTCTGGTAGAAGAACTTGCTGGTGGGAGCTCTGAGGATTGAGGAGGGAAAAAGTTCTGAGAGGAGCCAGTAGGCTGCAGGGATGAAGCAACAGCAGCAAAACAAATGGATCTGCTTTAAGCATACTGTAGTTCTGAGGTTTAAGGACCGCGTAACTGACTATAAATGGCTGCCCATTTCCTGGATTCCAGCTTCGCGGGTACTCTCAGTCTATTTTCAACAGCATTGGGTATCCAGTGACCAGTAGAGGTGTCTGGGGAAGAGTATGAGAAAAGGCAGAGATTTAATCATATTTTACCAGAATCTGTTGTGTGCTTCAAACCACAGACCCCTTGAGCAGGGGGTGGTTTTTTTACAAGCCCTAAATAATTTGGGGGGGTTCTGTTTTCATTGGTTTGGTTTGGTTTATTTTTTTCTTCTGTGGATTTTAAATACGGGTTTAAAAATAGAAACTTTTATCATGAGCTATAACCTCTGGAAGGAAGTTCCACATGTTAAAATATGTGCGCTTAGAAGTCCTCTCTTTTTTTTTTTTTTTTTTTGGTGAGGTTTGCAAGGGATGTCTTTTCATTTGAGCCTTGACAGTTAGTTTCATCTGATTCCTCTTAGTTCATGAGATTCATCCTAGTTCTGTTGAAAAAGCTGATGAATGATTGTTGCCTATTTGCCTCCTCTTCCAGACGTCTGTTACACTCACCTCAGCTTTCTGGGTTTTTCTCATTCCTTATATGAAAACAGTTGTATACTTTTTGGTCATATTTATTACCTTACTGTGTATCTTTTCCTAGTTCTTACATTTTCTTTTCAAATGGGAACTGGAACTCCATTCACCATTCACAATCAAGTGCCCAATCAAGTGTATGTAATAGCAAAATGATGTTCCTTTCATAATTATTCTGAACATTATCTTTTTTTTGGCTACTAATTCTATTGATGTCATGCTTCATAGAGCTATCTGTTTTAACAGCACGGTCCAGTTCTTAAGTGGAAATGGTCAGTTCACAGCTCATTTTGTGAATTGTAGAGAATCACTTTATGTTCAGTACAATGAATTTCCTCTGCTATATCCTTTCCTGTTTGGTCAGTGTGGTGAGATTTTTTTGCAGTTCTTCATTATTTGGTCCTTTGTATGTTAATGTTATTGACAGACTTTGTCATGTAAATAATTGCATTTGTTTTTTGGATCACATATAAATATGTTGAACATAGATCATGGAGACTCCTCCAGTCACCTCCCTTCATTGTCCATTTATTCTGTTTCACAGATATTTATCAATGTGAGCACCTCTTTTTCCCTATTTCTACTTTTTTTCTTGACCGCCTATGTTAAAGAGCTATTAAATGTCTGTTGAGTGTTGAAGTATGTCAACCTGATTTTCTGTTGTCCATATGCTTATTGAGTCCTTCAGATAATCCTAAAAGATTTGGTTTGTGACTTGCACAAAAAATGTGATTCCTTCCCCCAGAGTATCAGTGTATCACATCACTGGACACACACATCAGTGTGTGTGTCCACTGATGCAAACTTGTATACTTTTACCACATTTGTGTTGTGCAAATTTTTTACCTATTTTTGTTATCCACGGAACCCTTTAAGAAAAAAAAAAAGTATATATTTTATCCACTTGCATTGGTATCCAAACCTTGGGGAAACTTAAAGCAAGAGGTTATAAATAACTTTGCTTATATTAGCAGTGTTTCATACCTGAGTTGATTTGGAGTTTTTTGGTGAATGTTTCTGGTCTTGCAGAGTCGTGAGCATTTGTCTGTCCAAGAGCTGCTTCTGAGTCAGGTTCTCTAACACATTGCCTGTGAAGAAGGTGGTTGGCTTAGACTTTTAATTTCCTCTGCAGGGAACAGGGATGCAAGAAAATCTTTTACTACTTCTTGTTGTTGGTAACCTATCTTCTGAGTGATTCTTTTGTGCATTGATCATGTGTTCACTCCCTCCTACTGCAAACGTAGCTGTAGATGTGAAAATTGCATAAAACTAGTTTTATCAAAATAGTTGTTGATGCCTGAATTAGTAGTGAACAAACCCAATAATCGCTGGATGTGTTTCCAATAGACACGTGCACAGAGGCACATGCACACACATACTTCTTCCTGTAATGTTCCATGCATTTACAGCTTGTAGTGATTTGAGGGTTTTGTTCATCCAGAGTCAGTGAAACACACAGCTTATTTTGTATTGCCAAATTGATCTATTTGTTCATGGAAGCAGAACACTGAAAACATCTTAACCTTAATGATACATTTGGTGGGCAGCTATAGAAAGTATCTGGTGAAAGTAGGTGCTTTTAAAATACAGTCGTTAGCAAATACATTATTTAAATGGTGACTGAAAGCTTTTGTTGACCAAACAAACTTGCACTTTTTCGGATTGTTGGTGAAAATAATAACAAAAATGTCTGAAGTTGTATTTGTGTTTTATATTTGCAGTGTACAGCTGTCGCTTGTGGTAACTAACAACAATATGTGTTACGTTTTCTGTATTCAGTAAGTGCTGTCGATTTCAAAAACAAAGAAACAAACCACCACAAAGCCAAAACCAGACAGCTTCCTCTCTTTTGCCATAATTGCTCATTAAGTGTAGTAAGTGTGTGTGGTGATTAAGACCCTAGGTATTATATAATAAAAGATAAAAATTGCTAAATTCCAGATTCGTTAGATGATGTATTGAAAACAAATAATTAAAAATTTACGGTCACCATATGAACTTTTTGTAGTTACTATATTTAATTGGTTTGTGTCAGTTGGAAAAAGCTAAGGTTTGGTCATAAAATCTGAACTGTGGTTTTAAAACCATTCTCTATAAAGCAAACAACTCTGCTTTATCTGATGCTGGGTGGGGTTTTTTTGTGTTGTGAATAGATTCCAATTATGACATAATTAATGATGAAGAGGACAGTTTGCTGTGTGCATTCTTTGATAGTGAAAGCAATGGTCTTGCAAAGTTTTCAGCTGGGTGCTAAGGCAGTTACTCTTCACACTGAAGAATGACCTAAGAGATCCTGTGTTTGGCATTACCTTCAAATCTTGGAAACTTTTCGTCTTCCCTGCTGACAAATTCCTTCTTCCTTGGGTAGTACTGTGTTTTAAACAGAGCTTTTTCTGCTCCAGAGCCTTTCTCTTCTATCCCCTCTTGTCCTGCCACCGTTTGTCTAGGAGTACCTCTTCCAAATGGCTCAAATGCTGAGGATTGTTCTTGTGCCCCTGTAATATTTTTCAAAAATTTTAATCCTTAATCTCAAGCCTTTGAAAGGAGATGAGAGAGAATTGTTTTATTTTGTTATTCACAGTTACTCGTATGTTTTCCTGAAGAGCGGTGTATTTGTTTGTAGTCTTTAATAACCAACCTGGTTATGGATAGATCAGCTGTCGTCAACATGAATTGATTTTACATAAAACATACAACACAGTGAAGGGCAGACATATGCACAGTTGACAAAACCAAACCGGAATTGCTAAATCAAAGAAAGATTCCGCAAGTTTGCAGTTTGATTCTTAGATTCAGGTGTAAAAAAGTTACTCGCTTATAAAATGCAAAAATTAGGCAGATTGCTCCAGGCTCAAAAAGCAGCTGTGATGGTGTCAGTTGCATTATTAGGGGCTTCTTTCTGAAAGCCAGTGAGTGAACACAGACCTCTGTATTTGTGTGTGTCTTGTGCTGAATCTAGATCTGGGTTTCTGTTCAGCTTTGCTACAATCTTTCCTGTTCCCTGCTTTGGAGAGAGCTGCATTGTAACTTGTACTGCTTGTTGAGAATGAAATTACGACTATTATGGATGTTGCAAAACAATAAAGATTGGAATGAAGCATTGGCACTCTTTACCTCTTGACAAAAAGTAGACGCAAAGGAAAGAAATGAGTGCTACTGAGGAGTTCTGCATTGTGTATGAGACTATGGCTGAAAGTTTAGCAGTCTTACGTAAAATTAGTTTAGAAGAATGTATCTTGACGAAAGCTTTACCTTTAAAAATATGGAGCATGTTTGCCAGAATTTATAGAAGTACTATGTCACCACTTTTGTTCTCTGAGTGTATTTCTTTTTGCAGCTTTCAATTTTTCTTTAAAAAAAAAAAGAAAACCTAACTTACACAGGCTTTGAAAGGATAAAGTGCTTGCTTTGTTGTTTAACTAATTAATCAAAAACACATGTGAACAGACTTTCGTTAAATAAATAAAGCTTGAAATCTAAGAAAAGATAGAAATTTCAACGGGAAAAGAAACTGAATAAGGAAAAATACAGGAACAATTAATATTTAAAATGTAATATCTATGTAATACATTTGAGTATATAGTCTCCTGGTATATTTGCATTAATTGTATGCATTTACTTAATTTCTTTTATTTTAAGGCCATGGAATGTCCTTTAATATAGATTGTAATGTCTGTTCGTGTTTTGCTGGAAACTTGATATGTTCTACGCGTCAGTGTCTAACTGAGCATAGTTCAGAAGATGAACGTCGGAAGTTTACAGGTAACTTTCCAAACTGGCAACTGTAAGCTTAGTATTCTTAGAGCAAGGATTAGCATTGAAATTCTTTCTACGGTATTAATGGAAAATACCCGATAATTTGTTATGAATATGTTCTTTCAACTATTTATTTTTCTCATGTCCATCCTGCACTTCAGAAAAAACACCTACCTTAAAAAAAAAAAAAAAAAAGACCAGCACTGAAAAATAAAACCTCAGGTAATATGTAAAAATAGGTAGAGACAAGGTAATGCTGCTGGGGACAAGAGATAAGGAGTTTGGGGAAAAAAATGGAGAAAGCTGAGCGGAATTAGCAAGGAAGTAGGGCACAAACTTCCCTTCCTGCTAATTATAAATGAATCTGTGCTATGGCATTGCTAACTTACAGGAGGGAGGGAGTGGCTGAAGGTAGGACACATCTTTGCATTTACTGGAAGTTAGAGATAGATACCTTAGTGACACTTTGCGTATCTTCTGTCATAGAAAATAAGTGTGTGCCAAACTCCTGTTTTGTGTGTTGCTTTTACAGGTTTACCATGTAACTGCGTAGATCAGTTTGTACCAGTGTGTGGTCAAAATGGACGCACGTATCCAAGTGCATGTATAGCTCGTTGTGTTGGGCTCCAGGACAATCAATTTGAATTTGGATCGTGTATTTCCAAGGATCCTTGTAACCCTAACCCGTGTAGTAAAAATCAGAGGTAAAAGCAGAATATTTTTTTAAGCTTTTCTTTGGCATTGTCTACTCATGAAGCAGATTTACTTTTTCTTTGAATGTGTTTTATATTATAGTAACATTCTACTTTTGGGCTACTCCAATAAAAAATAATGTTTAAGTAGCTAATTTTATTTATCGTAGTTAGTAATGGACTCATAATCTTGTTTCTGTTTATGTAGTGCTATATAATTTAAATTCATTACAGAATCACATATATCAGTTTTAGCAGTAAAAGAGAACTGACATATATTTTCAAAAATGGGAGAATCTAATTTTGTTGAAATGGCAAAAGTGTAATTTTACGACTTTGTTTCATATCTTCTAGTAGTTTAAAGAAAACCCCACACCTGAATTCAGGACTTGGATTCAGTCTTGCTTATTCAGTCAATAATCTGTGCTTTTTGTCTCTAAAATAGGAAAATATCGATCACTCTGGAAGACTTGAGTTTCTCTTGATTAGATTGATATCTTGTGAAAACCATGTCTGTACAATCTCTTTTTTCTTCAGTGTCAGAAAAAATAAGATCTGTATAGACAAACGTGTTAAAACAAAAATATGCTCTGTACTAGTGTCAGGCGAAAAGAAAATCTGACCCTTCTTACAGAAATCAAAGTCTGTGGCTCATAATATTGGTCTCTGTCTTCAATTTTCTCAGTGTTGTGCAATATTTCCGTCTCCTTTGAATTTGTACATTTTTCTGTTTTGAAAGAAAGCCACCATAAGAAGTTGTGTAATACTGTGCTTTCGTGAAAACTGATTATAGCAATTTTATTTTTGCCTTTTTCTGCACTTTAAATGCCTTAATGCAGAAAACTGCAGAGAAAACACTGTAGCTTTGTAGCTGTAATAGCCACTATGGCATTGAAAACTGGAATTTCAAAGCTGCATTGTGGATACATACTTTTTACATTTTACATTTTTAATTTGGAAAGTATAAAGAGGTTTTTCAGTTTTACAGAATAACCATTATGCTTAGAACCTCAGCTTGTAGTTTCAGTAAAGGACTGTACGCAGTACACTTTCCTGGCTCCGTTTGATAATGTAGCGTAAACTAAACATGCTCATTTTAAAATGTCTCTGAAGTGCTTCCAGTCTATTTAAGATCTTATTTTCCCTTTGTAAAGTGTTTAAATCTCAGAATATCTGAGTCTTCCCTAATATAAAAGAAAAAAGCATAGGACAGCAGCACTCGGGGGAAATACAGAAGGAGGAGACTGCTAAAAAATTGGCCTTTCATCAGACTCCACTGGCTGGCATTTCTCTAGCAGAGGGATGTCTTGCAAGGTATATGGCAAATGTTTTGTGGATAAGACCATGGAAGGTACATGTTTAATACAGAGGGGAAAGAATTTCTGCTGTTTATTGCTCTTTACTTCTTGTCTGTGAAGGCTTGAGAGGGATGACCTACCAAGAAAAGGAAATAGTGTTAATACGAGATTTTTCCATTTGTTTGCAGTTACCCCCAAGATTGGATGTGATATAATATACTGAACCTACAAAGTTAGAATCCAATTAGATATTTGTAACTGAAAACAAATAATCTTGTAAGTCTTGTTTTCACTACCTTCTCAAGGAAGGGCGAAGCTAGACCTCTGCAATATAATCTTTTTCTCTTGAAGTTCAGTGTTTTCATGTTCATGTTTTCTCTAGTTTTCCTTAAATATGCATTTACAAAATGAAGCTTGGGAGTTGCTAAGAAGTTTATCCAAACCTTTTTCAAAAATCCATTGAAAAATACTTGGTAAAAGATTAATTTTAGTGGAAACTGTAGTTGTGTTCACATACATTGACTAAACATGGTGTGAAGCAGTTTCAGGTTTGTGATGAGACCTGAAATTGGCTATTCAGAATGTTTTATCACGTGTATTTCCTGCAGCTCTACTGAACCATAGTTAGCTCTAAAGCACTGGAGAAGATTTCACTGAAACTATTTTCCCTGAATATTTTGAGGCTTAAAGAAATCCTATGACATCATACGAAATTATTATTACTTTATGCAGGTGCATACCAAAGAAACAAGTTTGCCTGACTGATTTTGGAAAGTTCGAATGTAGCCAGCATGAATGTGTGCCAAGGCAGTTAAATTGTGACCAGACACGGGATCCTGTTTGTGACACAGACAATGTGGAATACAGTAACTTGTGTACTTTGTACCAAAAAGGAAAAAGTTTAGCATACCGAGGCCCATGCCAGGTAGGAAGTGGTTCTAGCAATAAATATCAAATCTTCTTTGTTCTTTAATGCTTAACTTTGCAATATTCTGGGGTTTATAGCTTACAAAATGTTTTCGTTGAAAGTAATCCTTTAAAAATACGATTTTTTCACTAGTATAAAAAATAGTCTCACAAAATTATATTCAGAATTTTGTCAAGTGTTTCTCTGCTTTAGTTGTCTCAAAACCAACCACAAGCTTTACTTATGCTAATACATTGATATTTATATTAAGTCTTCCTATATTTTTCACTATTAAAGCTTGCACTGAGGTGTGTGTGTTTGCAGTAATTAGTGCAGTTCCTTGGTGAGGTAAATGCTAGCTTTCACCAATTTGAACTTGTTTTAAATAAACATATAGAAAGTCTTTAGCATTTTGTGTGATTGTGCCCCAGGTTTACCAAGTTCATTGTTCAGGATCTATTTACACCTAAGTTTTGTTGGAGACTAGGCAGTCTGTAATATTGTGTGGATTGGATTAGTCTGCGTATTAATCCCTGAGAAGGGTTAGGGTTAGGTTTAGTTCTTCCATCCCACTGCTCCCTACAGTGTTGGTAGACAAGCTCTTTCTGTCCCTTCGCAAGAAAAGTCAGGAGCTTCTCTTTTCAAAGCTGCTGGCTTTACTGTTGATAGGCTGTTCATCTCCAGGTTTTTCCTCAAATGATGAAGATTAATTTGAGACCTTCTCTTGGTCTCAACTGATGGATATTCTTAGAAGTACGGAACATTTTTTCAGGCTTTTTCTGTAGTGTAAAGGCTATTGCTTTTTTAACCCACTTTTAGTTTCTGCCTTTTTTGTGTTCATACCTTCTTCTCATCAAGTACAGACAATTCTTCTCATTGCACATCAGGTGTCTCGTGAGATACTCAGAGAATGTTCAGCCCTTGAACAATAAGAATCAAAAGAATATTGCGATGGCTCATTGTTTTTCTCCAGCAGTTATATGCCTAGTTGTGTCCATTAAGTCACTGGTAATTAATTACATTAATTACACTGCTAGCTTTAAGTTTTGCTCTTCCTTTTATAGGGAAGATGTCTGCAAGATAGGAAGATGTTTGGGGTGCTCATATTTACTTGTCCTCCATCTGTTTTGTTGTTAGCTTAGGTGTGTAACATAGAAACTGTAATTGTCTTGCTATTCTAGAGGATATACAGTGTTTATATAGATATGGTGACTTACTTGAAATATTAATTAGTGTAATAAAAAATTTAGACCTTAGCAAGAAATTATGGAATGTGTTGTGTCATTTTACAAGACTTTGGACAAAAGTATTAGTCATACCTTGTCTGCAAAGAGTCAGCAATTCCATTTGCTTCTCTCCGTGTTCAGAAGCTTAAGTTTATTGGCATTTGACCTCTTGAGTGTGTTGGACACATCCATGGACAGGCGGGATAGGAAGAAACTGTATTGCAATTTTCTTTGATTTTTTGCATGTGTTTGAATCAAGTGACATGCTAGATATGTTTTTCTGAGAGAAAATGGACACAATAAATGTATTTTTATAGATGTAAAGGTCTCAACAATAAATGTGTTTGACAGAGGTGTCTAGTAACGGATTTTATTCTTCTAAAATAAATGAATACATTTAGCTTCTTAAATAATTAGTTAGAAATATATAGAATCATTTAGGCTGGAAAAAACCTTTAAGATTGAGACCATCCATTAACCTAACACTGCAAAGTCCACCACTAAACCGTATCTCTAAGCACCACATCTACAGGTCTTCTAAGTACGTCCAGGGATGGGGACTCAACATGCACGCACACACTAAGTTTTAAGAACACAAAACCACACTGAGGTGAATGGATAAAAAAATTATTAATAAGTCATTAAAATATTAATAAATGCTACAGTACCCAATAGTAAAAAATTATTACTAAAATAAATTTATTAATAAAATCATACTTTGTTACTTAATAAAATTATAATACTCTTAATTTAATAAGTTAATTTAAATTACATGGTCGTTTTATTTAAGCATTAGAACAGAACAAAAAATGTTGTTTCCCAAAACACGTCTTATTGTTTATTTCTCAGATTCCAACTTACATTTTTCTTTCACCTTAAGTATTTATTCTTTGCATTTATTACCTGTTCGTAAACTGGCAGGTTATTTACTCTAGCTCGTCCTTTTTTGAATGTTTAACAATATTATCAGCGGGTTCCCATTAACTTGGAGTTTCCTAATGTTAAAACTACTCTGAAGTTTTGTCTGTAGCACGAAGAAATTGATCTTTGAAACATTTCTGTGTGTTCCAGCCCTTTTGCAAATCAGTGGAACCTGTTTGTGGGCATAACGGGGAGACCTACGGCAGTGTCTGTGCTGCCTATTCCGACCGCGTGGCTGTCGACTATTACGGACACTGTCAGGCTGTAGGTGTTCTCTCAGACTACGGTTTTCATACAGAATGTGCGTTTGTTAAATGTCCCCAGCTTTCTGCTACTGGCTGCAAACCAGTTATAGCACCAGGTACGTTAATTCGCTGTTGATGTTTACTGCAGATAGGAGAGAGTCTCCAGGCTACGCGTATAAATTACTGTATATTTGGAACAAAACGTATGCTTTAAAATATTGTCTTCCATAATGTCTTTGAGACATCTAAGAGAAAGGATGAAGTAGAGATCTTTACTTAGGGCTAGAACAAGCAGGCGTCAGGACTCAGCTGAATAATTCTGAAGCGGAAAGGCCGTGGCTTTACGAGTCGCGCTCCTTCAATCTTTAGAAACTTGCAGCTGTGCCCACAGGACTGGCCTGGGAGGAACAAATGAGGTCTGTGGTGTCTCGGGTAGAATGTCACTGGGAATCAGACGAGTAATTTTTCGGAAGTGGCAGCACAGATGCCTCACTGGAATGCCAAGCTATCGTCGCAGTAGAGTTCCCAGAATAACAAAGATTATATTTAATTAGAAGGCAGAGTAAGATACTGCATGTATTTACAGTACTGTGAAAGAGGAAGACAGTAGGAATAGTTCTGCAGTTGTGCGGTTTTGAACTGTTTTTTTTTACTATTTTCACTAATACTTCCCTTATGAAACTAATCACAGGTAATACAGAGAGCAAGGAAAGCTCAGTTTTTAAAAAGAAATGGTTTTATGCATTTTTCTCGTTCGCTGGTTTGAAAAAGGGTGCTTGTGCTTTGGTATTACTTTTAATATTGTAAAAGTCATGAACATTAATTATATATAATAAGTTGGGGGGTGAAATAAATATACAGTCATGGGTAGAAGGTTGAAATATTAGCCCTTCGGTTTCTAAGATTGCGAGGAAAAACTGTAGGAGAAATATGACATACTTCTGTGTTAAACAAAAATCTATCAGACAAGTACTTTCCCCCCCTTATCATATAAAGAGTCTAAGCTCCCGTATGGTATAACTGCATATATTAACGTTGCCAGCGTGCATAAGTGCTTCTGTCATGTCCTAGCTATTTCAGCTCTTGAAATTCATCACTTCTGTAGTTGTGTATGTATGCATCCATGCAAAACCTTGGTTTGTAGTACACAAAGTGCCTGTGGTTTTTGGCTTACAATATTGTATCATCTGGAAACAAATGAAAATTCATCTTCCAGCTTTGTGTTGGTAGTAGTAAATGTGTGTTGAAAGGTGACTGCTTTTGTGTTGTAAATATTTTCAACATTAAAAAAACTTAGAAATTGTGCAATTCTGCTATCGAATTTAAAAATTTACTTTGCCTTGGTAGTTTTGCTATTTTCATCCTCAGTTAACGTTCAACTTTTGACCTCTGTTTACTTAAAAAGGAAAAGAATACTTTTGTTTCTGAGATTTTTTTTTTTATTATTCACGTAGGAGCCTGCTGTCCACTATGTGCTGGAATGCTGAGAATCTTATATGACAAAGACAAGCTGGATACTTTTGCAAGGGTAAAGAGTTTAATCATGCCTTATGTTAAATGGTACATGGAAAAGTCAAGTCATTGTATACTCTCTCCTGAATAGTTAACAGAAAAGCAGTTATTTTTCAGTAGATAGCGTGTGATTTGATTTTTTTTTTTTCTTTATACTTTTTATACTTTCCTTTATTTCTTAATATCAGGTATAGAAATTAAATTACAATGCAAAGCAAACAGAACTAGAGTAGGCACAAACAAGCACGTTCGGGTTTGCAGTTTAAATGACTTGTAAAGACAAATGATAGGGGAACTGCATCTATCTCGTGGTAGTATTACAGTGAATATTTGTTATTTATGGCTTTTTTGTTTTTTCTTCTAGCTCACTATTTCCTAATGTAGGTAACTTAGTTCTGACATTGTCTTATGTTTAAATTGGATTGGTTTACATTCTTTGGGTTATCTAGATTGTTTTCACTGATTTTTGTTGCTCATGAGCTAAAATGTTGGGGTTTAATTTAATATCTCTAAGTTAAACACCAGCATCCTTCATTGCTGCTCTTTTAAAACCTTCAGTGTAAGATGGATCTTCTGATGTTGATTGTCTATCACAGAACACAACATACTCGGTCCAGACTCCCCGTGTGGCGGATTGCACTTCACTGACCCCTGCTTTTATGCTTCAGTATATGGAACAGAGCAGAACGCTTGATTTTTGGCACGACATCACAACAAAATAGAGCAACATGAGAATGATGCCTAGTGAAGCAAAACAATTCATGTTTACATCTGCACGTGATTTTTATTTTTTTAAATATCAAGAAGAAAGAAATTTTCCCCAAACCAGTATAAAATTACATTAACCTATTTATATGTTTAGAAGTAGAGAAAATTAGCTATCATTGTAAAGACACAGAAAAACTTAGTTTGAACGTGATCTCTGGAGGGGTCTGGTCTACCCCTCTGCTCAAAGCAAGGTTAGATCAGCTTGGCCAGCTGAGTTTTTAAAACCTCCAGGAGTTGGAGATTCCACAAGCTGAACGCTGCTGGACTCTCTCCAGTTTGTCAGCGTGGCCTGGGGAGGGGGGGAGGAGAGTAAATAAGGGGGGGCTATGATTTCTGCTGGCTCTGTTCTTGCTGTTGCAGCCCAGTGTGTGGTTGGCTTTCATCTCAAGGGTGTGCTGCTGATTGATGTTCTACTGATTTCCTCTCAGAGGTTTTGGGGGTGGGGGTGGGGGTGTGCACGTGCATGTGCATTGACCAATTTTGCTGAGAAACAGTGTCTGTTAGGTCATGACTGCATCCTGGAATGTCTTCCAGTTGTCACCTGTCTGTACCAGGGACACGGTGACCACTGCAGCTTCTCAGTTCATACATTACAACATGTGGCTGTGAAGAAAAATTTTTGGGTTTAGTTAGAAGGCAGCTTTCTAGTTAAATTTATTGGACTTACTCAAGGAGTTATCCAAGTAGTTGGCGATAACTTAACTACTCTTCTCTCACCTACTAAGTACCCTAATACCTGGATTAGGGTACTTAGTAGTGGCTTGGTTTCTTCTTTTTTTCCCCTCTTTTTTTTCCCTTTGTCACCACAGTCTTGCTGACTTTCTCTTCTCTTGCTCACCTAATGCCACTATGCACAATCTTCAAATTTTCAAAACTCATATGTATAAATGTATATATCTTTACATTTAAAATAGTGATCTCTCAAACATTCAAGTCAGCATTCTCTTAGCAAATACTAGAAATTACAGAATTTTGACTGAAGCTCTGTCGTTTAGAAACTTCAATCAGGGGTCATCCACTAAGCCCCCAGAGATGATCTATAGCTGGTCACAGCCACCTGGAGACTGTGCATGGTGTGACACTGCCCTGAGCATAGAGAGTTAGAAGCTCTGTGCCTTTTACTCCAGTATGAGTCAGAGGCCAGCTAATATCTCCTAATAATACAACAGAAGATGCCCACCTGTGCCTTTGAGTAGATTTGATACCTTTGCATCTACATTAATAACACTGATCTCTCCTGATTCCATCAATAAAATGATAGGATTGGTGTGCAGCTCTTGCTTTTGACAGTGTACGTACACATATAGTGTATACATCCATTGTATTGGAGATGGTGAAGTTTCAGATAGATGGAATCACTGCTAGAAATGCTAGCATACATTTTAACCAGCCCAAGAGGAGAAGGTGTAGTAATGTATGCCTATTTTAGTTCAGACATGTGCTTCACGTGAGAAAAAACAGCTTCAATTACCAAAGAGTTCTATAAATCTTTTTTTTTTTTTCCTCCCCCCACCTCTCTGGCCTTTTTTTGTAAAGATAGCAGGAAACAAAAGTCAGCATCTACACAGAGCAAAGAAACATTAGAGAGATCTGCTAAGATTCTAATCTAATCTACTAGTTTTCTAATCTAAGACATTAAAATCCAAGTTTGACACTGTCGGTCGTCCTTAAAGTATTCATGTGCTTCCGTTTTAAGACTGTTTGAACAGGGTTTGCTGATCAGTCAGCATGTCAGGCTACATTTTAATGGGGCTATGACAAGGAGATCCCTCAACGATCTGGTAAAAGAAGTGTTGCGTGACACCTTGCAAATTTGATTCGTGTAGTCTACTTGGATTTCCCAGATTTCCATTTGTTAAGGTCCTGTACCAGTGGTCTTAAAAGAAATTAAGCTACAGTAGGAGAAGGAGGATGAATCTCTTGCAGCTAAAGCTAGAAAACAGAACACAACAAAACAACCAGAAGTCACAAGTAATTATTTGTGTTGGTATCTATACTGTTCAAAACATCCAGAAGTGACCTGGAAAAAAAGCTGAAAAACCTTTAAGGTGTGGCAGTCTTTAAATAGACTGAGCATCCACAATCAAATTATTGTTTGTCAGGTACAGACAACAGAACAGAGATAAGAATTTTAAGAGAAAAATATATTTACCCAGTAGTTATGTAGTGATCTTGAAATGTCACGTGTTCCCACGTATACAGACATGTATCTGTCTTCACAAAACCATAGCTCTTCATTTCTGGTGGCTCTTGGAACAGGTTCTGTGATGGTAAAGGAGTGCCGGCTGGTACGGATGCTTTGCCTCTTGTTTCCCAGCATGAGAGTACAGGCTGCTGTAACAGATAACCATTTACATTATTTTGAGGTACATGATACATTTAGACACTAACCGTGAAGGTGGGGAACAAAAAAATATCAAAACCACAGTTAATTTAAGAAGTAAAACATTTTCTCCCCTTCTTCCTTTCATTTTTTTTAATGGTTTTGGGGACTTGGTTTGGGGATTATTTTTTTTTTTTTGCTAGAGATTAGAACTGAGTAGTTGAATCCTGAGTTCTGGAATGACATAACGTTATTAAAACTGAAGAAGAGAGATGTCATTTTTCATAATATCACATCATCCACAAAGTTCTTTGTTTTCTTCCAGGTAACAAATAAAAAGCCTATAACAGTACTTGACATACTTGAAAAAATCCGCCTGCATGTCTCAGTGCCACAGTGTGATGTGTTTGGATACTTGAGCATAGAATCCGAGATTGTGATTCTCATCATTCCTGTGGATCAGAACCCCAAGCCATTGCAGGTAGGCTGTGTTATTATTTTGCTTACCCAGCATGATTTTACTTCATTTTTATATGTGTACACTTTACTATTTTCAACACAGAATTTTTTAAATTGTGCGTTTTCCTGTGTGCTGAGTACATGGGGCTTTCTCTAGTGACTCAAATCTGAATAGTCAGGATTATCGATGGTAAAACGTGTCTTGAGAATCCTGCTTTTCTGATAAGAGGGTTTTGAGTGTTGGTAATGAGAGGAGGGAGGTGAAGGAAGGCCAAGGATAGTGTAGTATGATTTGGGGTTTAAAGTTAATAAATGCAGAACCCTCAACTTTCTATGGCTAAAATAACAGACAATACAAACTAATGAAAATAAATAAATTACTGAATGACCTCTTAATTTACTATTCATTGGATATTAAATGCATACCTGCATATGAAATGGTACTCCTTTGTCTCTGGTTCAATGGTTAAAAGTAGATCGAGGTACATGTGATATTAGGCTGAAGTACATCATACATATTGATATCACAGTAATACGTTGTGCGCATTAAGGGCACGTGTTCAGCGGTAGTTTATAGCAAAGAGGATGTTCTGAGACCATTCTGGTTTTGATATTCCTTTCCACCGTATGGTGAAAAGTGCTAGGAGATCCCAAAATGCTATTACGACCTTAAAAAGGAAATAACATTACAATAAGCTTGCTAGTTCAAGCTAGCAAACAAGAACCTAACGCTCACGGTACTAAACTCTAAAGGTAAACCAACAAATGCAGCTCAAAGCTCTTACAGGATTTTTGTAGGAGCAATAGAAGAGCAATAGAAGTAAGGCTTTGGCTGTGTATTGCATTGTCACTGTCTTGGAGCTGTTGCTTCATTTTTACTTTCTGCTTATTAACCTGTGCAAGACCAGTGAGGGTATCTTCTTCCTATTAAAAGGAACATAATTCTTTGCCATCTTAGTTGTTTCTAATAGTCTTGCCTGGCCCCGCTGACAGCGCTTTATAATGAAGTCCCTTTGGAGATCAGGTGATCTGACTGGTTCGTTCTGTTACCTGACACGCTGATGTGTACTACTGTGAAATGAAGGATTTAGCTTTGAAAAGGAAGGGGAGAGAAAACCTGCCCACAATCTCTCTCTTCTCTTTTACAATACAAACAATTCAGGCAGGTTCACTTCCTTGTTGTTTATTTTGTATTGATGGCTGCTTCCCATTTCCATTTTATTTCTGCAGTCTAATTTTGCAAGCTCAGTATTGCTTCTGGGATGAGCTAAAGTTATGGTATAGTGTGAAGGGGTAGAATCACTGCCATAAACTTTGCAAGCTGCAGTATCTAATAGGGTAACCGTTTCTCAGCCAGCTATATTGTGTGTATTTTGCTTGCCCGTGCTACTGGAGCAACTCCGTTAGTCCAACTCAGCTGCAACTCGTGTCTCCCTCTTTAGCAGAAATAGCCCAAAATGTTACCAGGACTTAGGAAACAAGGTCTTGAGCCTTGCAGGTTTGGTCAGCTCTCGCTCCGTCTGTAGCAGCTGCTGTCAGAGTCCTGGGGAGAGGAGGACTCTCTGAAATCAGAGAGGCCACCTGAAACCAGGGAGAAGCTGCTCATCTCACTGGTGATGCCCCTTGCCCGTTCCTCAACTTTCAAAGCTTTGAGTGTCCACATATTAAGTTTGTCAAATTAAAACTTCACCAGAGGCAGCTTCCAGAGCTGTTAAAGAGACTTAGGAGACTGGAGACTTAATCCAATTGATTCCTGGGTTGCAGTAGAAGGTAAGGTGGAAAAAGTGGAAAAAATGGATTTTCTAACAAATTCATCCTTATAATTATATCAGTGGGGGAATGGAAACCTGAGTTTTCTCAGGTTTTCTTGTTGCTTCCATTCTTCTCTTTCCTTCCCGTAAAAGAAATCCATTTTCCCTGATTTAGAAGAAAAAGCTCAGTAAGCCAAAAATCCTGATGTTTTCAGTGTCGCAGACTTCAAGGCAGTATCTTGGTCAATCAGGAAGGAAGTCCTCAGTTTTAGAGGTAGTTACTTTGGTTATAATTTATTGTGAGCTTTTTGGCATCAACATTCAAACCACATCACCCACTATAACTTGTATGTAGCTTCCTCCCTTCCCTTTTGCTACCACTTGGGGCTTCCACAGTAGTTTTTGTAGTACCAAAGTCTACGATAAGTGCTCCAATATGTTTTCTAAGAAATACTCCCCAAAATTATACAAATCTTATGTGCTGATAGGAATAACTGAGATTTTCTTTCCTGAATTTGGTTATCGAGCAACATTTTTGCATTACCATGGCAAGAAGAGAAATAATAACTTTTTTTTTCCTTAGATTGAAGCCTGCAATAAAGAAGCAGAAAAAATAGAGTCACTGATAAATTCAGACAGTCCAACATTAGCATCACACGTACCGCTGTCAGCTCTAATTGCATCTCAAGTGCAAGTTTCATTTAGCATTTCTTCTCCTTCTGTTAAAGTGGTGCCCCTTCTGCACTCCCTGTTCATAAGCCTTTTATTCACCTTGTCGGGATTAATATATTATATATAACTGCGTAGAAAATATGCGTGAGTGGTGGTGGTTTATATTGTGAAGGACATTCAGAATTGTTGCTCACTGAACCAGGAAACAAAAATTGTAGATTGGATGAACTAACGTTTTTCAATGAAGAACTAAAAGTATTTGGAGTAATGTGAAAAGATTATTCTTTTATTCATTACTAGTCAGCTGACTGTTTCAGCGCAATTGGATTGTTTTCCATTGATCCTGGAAACCTAAAAATACTCTGGAAGGTTCTGACATTATGGATCTATGACTTTTGCAAGAAGGGATCTTATAGGGGTCTTTTTAGCAATGAACAAAATAGTGTTTTGAGTTTATTGAAGAATGTTAATTTTATATTATTCAGATGCATATCAGTGACAATGAAAAGCATGCACCTATTTTAAACATCATTTTTGGAAGAAACAAGTTGCTGCTACTTAACTGCCTTACCAAAAATTTAAGAGTATTCTTGTGTAAATATGCTTTTGTATTTTATTATGAAGAAAACTAACTAGCCCTGGGCCTATTTCAGTAGACGTCTTTACTTGGACTAGTGAAGATTTGCAGGACATTGGGCTCAATGCTTGTAAAATGACAATCAAGCTCTATACTTGTACCTGACTTCAATGAAGAAATATGTTCTTTTTATAGTTTTGTACATTTCAGAATCTCATATTGGATGCAAAATTATAAAGAATCTCAGTATCTGTATTTAAGTGCCATTTAAAATATTGCAGTATTTGCATGTTATCTAATGAAATTTATACTTTAAATGTTTATACAAACAGTACGTATACTTATTGTATTTTATGCACCTGACCTTAGTCTACATGAAGTATTTTATATCAGTATTATGATAGCCAACTTCTGAAGTATATAAAGAAAAACTTATTTTTGCCAAAATGCTGAACTTTGAAAGCACTGAAAACTTTTTGAACGTGTATGTTGTTGTAGCATGTTTGTAGCAATTATTTTCTGCTAAATCTTTTAAATGCAAAAGTATTAAAGCTTTTTATTTTAATAAAACACTGTCATGTGTCCTTGCATATGAATGCAAACTTCATAGAATTCTGCAATACCGTGTATATTTTTCTTTCTCAAATCAACACTTAAAACTAACTGCAATTACATTCATTGGTGACTCACACGGTTTAATGTTTCCAAATAAAGTACATTTCAAGGGGGCTTTTACCAAATCTGGGTCATGTGTATGTAAGTTTGTTATGAGCATCAGACTCGATTAACTACAGAAGAGTGTAGATGTCTTTACGGGACCCTCTGGGGTAAGGTCACAGTCATCCTCAGTTTTGATTTGGAAGCTGGAAATCCACACAAATGTTAAGGACAGAACCACTCCCTACAGTCATCCTCAGTTTTGATTTGGAAGAGACTTCTCTCACCCACAGCTGGAAATCCACACAAATGTGGACAGAACTACTCCCCTATTTGTACCTAAACTTTAAGACTCAGCCTCCTCCACAGCAAACTGAGTGACCAGATGCGTATACGTGCAAGCTGACACAGCAAGTGTCTTTGAGACCTCCATCAGTTGCTTTTCTAAGCGTGACCTCTCCGTTGTTTGTTGTCTCTCAATGAGTGAAGAGCACTTTTATATTTTAAATGCAGTTATACTCTGTATATAGTTTCTGAGTACTTTTGGTAGAGGAGTACAATACAGATAATCTTTGGAAGTGTTCTTGCCAAAAAAACTCCAGGAAGACTCATGCACATAATCGTCAGTCTGGATACAAAAAGCTCATTGAATATGTTGATAATCCATCTGTTTCTGAAATTTCTTCTGTGGATTCTTTAGAAACTTGGACACAAGAGCATAATGAACGCATTTGAAAAGCTTTTTGAACTGAAATGGCTTAGATGATCTCACCAGAAACTGCAAGCAATTCAGATGGTTTATTGAATTCCTGATTTTTTCCAAATCATTAGCAAGTATTTCTTCAGCATGTAGCCTGTTAACTTGCTTAGCATTTAGCTGAAGCAATCCAATGCCTACTAAAATGAAAGGAATTTTAAATGTCTTAAGAAAATAAATATGCACATATGCAGACACACACACACACATATATATATATATGCCACACTGGAGAAATTAGCTAAGAGCTTAAAAACTTTTGTGGAACAGAATACATAGTGATGATTTTTTTTTCAGCTGTGAAGATTTACTTCAATGAAAGATAATAACAAAAAAGTTGCCTCAAATTTGTATGATGAATCTGGAAAAAGCAGACTTTAAGCCCAGAGTTTTTTTCATTCTCATGTGAGTATCCAATACTTGCTAGAAAAGAGTGAAGATTTTGAGTGGTTATGTTAAATAGGTGCAGAACCAATGAAATTTTGTATAGTCCTAAATTCTTGATCATAAGTCCAGCATCCAAAGTGTAGAGGGCTTAGGTTCTTTTTGCTGGATGAACAAAAGTACTAAAGTATTTTCTAGGTTTGCTCAAGATGACCTCAAATGAATGAAGAAACTATTTACTTATGGTTTTGAATTCAAATGAACTAGGAGAAAAGATGGAAGAAACCAAGCCCGGTTTTACTTTCCAGTTATGAAATTTGAACCTAATGGGGACAAATTTGATACAGGTGTCAGATGAATTTTCCATATAAGTACTAATGATCTGTCACCATCTCTGTGGAAATCTGGGTTAGCTTAAGAAGGAATGCAGACAGCAGAAGGGCACTTCAGAGCAGCACAAGCCTGTTTGTTGCTTTTATAACAGGACTCAGCTGAAACATTTACAAAACATTATTTTCTTGTCTGCTGAAAACCAGAGTTAAGGTCAGTAATTGGCTGCAGAGAGATGCTTCAGTTCTGTTTCAGTTCATTTAGTTTGGCTCTTCTCAACAGGGTGGCAGTGCAGTGGAGATGCCACCAGTACCTGTTTATACACCCCTGGGAGTGGGTCAACCACGGAGGCAAATATAAAGAGGAAAGGATTTCTGGCTTACGCTTTCTGCTGAGTTTTGAGTCCAGCAGGAGCTGGGAGCTCTGAATCTCAGAGAAGGTAATAATAGTTCTGCCAGAGGGCATGAAATCAGCACTTAGAAGTGCAGTGTCACTTCATAGCCCCGCTCTTCTTTCATGCTCTAGTTTGATACTGCTTTACCCAGCGTCATAACTTGGATATTTGCACGTATGTATCTTGCTTGAAAGATAAAGTGTTATTTATACATCTTCACTGAGTTTTATGACACTTTTCCAGGTCTTCCTTTCACACACAACAAAGTATATTTCAAAACTTTTCAACACTACCACTATTTCTAGGAAGCCCTGGGAGCATGAGTTTACCGCTTTAGACAGCCTTTGTCACAACATATACATTAAAGCCTTTAGAATATATTTAAATACACTGTTACAAGTTTTCTTTAAATTATGAACAATAAAATAGACTTCTGCAAGCATAACATAGCAACAGCTTTTAGAATTAATAAGTTCTTTATCTTCTACTTGGACTCTTCCAAGTAGATGAGGGAGGAAAAAAATCAAACTTTTACATTAGTCCATTATTCTCAAACTACTGGCTACTGTTATTTAGAAACAGATCCATGTATTTTACGTACATGTAGTTTTAGCATATCACTGCTACACAATCCTATGCACTGAACATCCCGCTCCCCCCTGCGTTCTTCAATGATAACAAAGTTATGGTGAAAAACATATTCATTCTAGACATTTTGAAGGACACTTAACCCAAAGGGCAACAGTAAAATTGTTAAAAAGTAAAAGCTCTTGTAAAAGGGTGGGGTTTTTTCCTTACAATTCCTAGGGCATAAAAGGGAATTAAAATAAAGGATAACCTTATCATGAGTTATATAAAGAAATGTTGTTAACTGTGAATTTTTCATTAAATGATCAGAACTTAGCTCTTCAACGTATATCTAACAGCACAATTCTGATTATTTTATACAGGTATGTATAACACATCTATGAACATATAAATGACGTTCCAATTTGTTATACTAACAGATACCTGTTAATCAGATCCCAGTCCATTTTTAAAACAGAATAAATCTATTCTTCCCCCAAAAGCATTCTCTGATTTGCTTTCCTCAAAGCTGGTTTCTGTTTCATTTGGCCCTGTCCAGTTAAGGAGAGTAACCTGAGCCAAAGGGTGTTGATGCTTCCGTAATTCTGACAGTACGTAATAATCCGATAGATTCTTGCTGTAAAGAGCCACCCTTGTGTTTTGGCAAATGCTTTCTGTTGTATTTGGCAAGATTTCTCAGTTTACTTCTTTGTGCTTGGATCTCAGCATCATCTGCCAATATATCCAAAGGTTTTCAATCTGTGTTTTCAGTTCTGATTCTCCTCCTAAGTAAGTTAGCATTCTTCTAAAGCAGTTCTGAAGAATCCTAGAGGGTTAAATTATTTAATTAGCAGGTTAGGATATACAGCAGAACTGGAGGGTTTTTGTAAAGCCTTCTCACCAGTGCTAGTGGGGCAAGTTTCAAATTAAAGCCTGCTCTTCGACTTGGTGATCTACAATTCTGCACCTTCACTGACAGTGGATTGAGTGGATGGGTTATTACTACTGTTCGGTGTATAAATTTACTTTTTAATCAATTTTTGAACCGCAGCAGCAGGGGTAACGTCAGTAAATACATATAAAGATATAGTCACATGCACATATATATGTATATACACATATATAGGTATAAATATATTTATCTCACAATGCACTGTCTCAGGCTCTGTATCAGCCTCTTCAGGAAGAGCACATTTGGCCATTGTGGAGAATTTAGTGATTTATTTTAGCAAAGAATCCAAATTCTGGGAGTTAATACTTTGAACATTGGATTTCAAGTACAAACGGCAATCAAAGTTGCGAGATCAAACTCTTTGATTTGTTATGTAATTTGTACGCGGTGTTGTCTAGCTGTAACTGTGCAAAAAAGGTTAAAAGGACGTCTCTGGGTTGTTGCATTCTAAAATGCACCCATTGACCGCCGTTCATTTTCCTCTGAGTTAGCAACACTCCGGTTCCTTCCTCCTGGCCAGGCCAGTAAGAGCATCTTCCATGTACCAGTGCAAGTGCTGACATTAGGAGCAGCTATCAACCACTGACCACCAGCAGAAGTTCGGCTCCTCTGGCATGAGAAAGTAAGTTTAAATATTTGCAGCTGTTACTTCCTTGCAGAAACTGAGCTGTTGCCAGTGAGGCTGTGGCTGTGTTGCCATTAGCAATGGCTGTGTGCACAACCGGCTCGTCTGAGTGCTGAGTTCATCCGGCTCAGAAGTAGGCACATGACTACGTGCTCCCGACTTGGCCAGAACACAAGATCCAGCGAGCTGCTCGTCTGGTTTTTATGCTGGAAAACAAATGCTGTCATAAACACATTCCCTGTGCATGTGTTAAATCTGTCAGGTTGTGCATTTTGCTTTTCTTAACAGATTTGAAGTGGCAATGTAAACTCCGGATCGGCAGCTCATGTCTTTTCATGGTGTTTTCCTGAGTGCAGCTCCGACCTGTAATGCTGGACTTACTCTGTCCCTGAAACACAGCTTTAAGAGCTCACGCAAGACCCAGATGAGTCAAAGAAGATGTGAGAAATGCAAATACACATTTCAAAACTAGAAAAAAATAAAGCTATGGTATTTTTAACTCCGTTTAGCTAAGTCAGAACAGTCATGAAGACGAAGTAACGGGTTTTAACTTTCCAAAGCAACATGGAGAGGATGTGTGTCTTTGATCTTTGACTGCAGTCTAAGACAACACGGACCCTCAATTCCAGTGCTGTGTTACACAACTTATCAATAGCAGCACCCTCTGCTGTGCTCAGCATGGAAATTGTCAGTGTCTCGTCAAGTAACTAAAGTGTTGGCTAGAATGATGTATTAAAAAAATTATCCGATGTGGCCTTCTCTGTGCAATGGAAAACCAGTAGATTCCTTGTTTTCATAAATCTAATTTCATTGAAACTTGATTTTCCTAAAGGCACAGGATACCACCACAAAACCAGAAGTTGGCGTTTACAAAGCTTTTAGAACTGAATTTTCTAGGGTGTTTTTGTTCTTCTTGTTGTTGTTGGTTTTACTCCCCAAAAGAAAAATGTTTTTTGGAATTGCTGATTATTTCTTCAGCCTATGGTTAACATAGGGCAGTCTGTAAAAATAAATTACATGCTACGTCCCTTAATCGCTCCTCCTTGGTACTGTATGCTTTGTTGCAGCATAGTGAAGTCTATGGGCACTGAAAAAAATTAGAGTTGCTCATAGAGTTCATTACAGTCATTTTAAGAATATGAAAATAGACGGATATCTTTTTTTTCCATATTCTTGGAATATTTCTGCAATTTCTACCATTACGTAGCTCCGTACCATCATTTCCAGCTTATTTTTGCTTTTTCCATTAGTTGCAGTAACTGTGACTTGAACATTTACTTGCCAGTACAAACGAACACAGCACTTAAAAAAATTACAAAAAACTTTGGCTATGTGGTTTTTACAGCAATTTAGAAAAAACTGTTCTTTAAAAACAGAAATAAGTTTTTGATCTCCTCTTTAGCAGAGTGCACTCCTCTGATGACAATACAATTGTGTGCTCCATTACTTTGTCTTACATGAGCTAACTAACCTGATGTTACAGTATAAATAATGGATATGTCCTCTGTATCTGGCATATATGAGTGCTACCTTTTTAACTGGCTGCACAGTACTGTGTATAGAAATGTTTTATTTCCACAGCAGCTCTTTTCCTGTGTCCCATTAAATTAATTTGAAAATCGCAGAATATTTAACTAAAAGTAAAATACCTATCTTACCTCCAAACTGCAATGAAAGCTTGTGTAGCATTGCTAGTGTATCTGTAGTTGCGTGGCACAGTATATTTCGCTATTGAATCCCACATTGCAAGTCATGAATTAAGTTTTCCAAGTTGTTTTTTGGGGTTGTTGTTTTTTTTTTTTTCCTCCAAAAGAAACAACTGCCGTGGTTTCACAACTGCCTGTTTGAATTCTGGTGCCAGATGTAGACTTCCCCTGGTTACGGGGGTAAAAAAAAAAAGGAATTCAGTCAGCTGTCTTCCAGTGTTTATCTCAACACAGCTAGCAATTCTTGATGTATTTAAAACATAGTATCACAGTAACAGATGCCTACTTCTTCTGTGCAGTGCAAGGTACATTGTTCTCATTATTTTACAACTAATGACCACCATGGTATTAACAGGGTATATAGAGTTGTGACGCATCAAATGCGCAGCTGAACCTGAAGTTGGGGTAACCTGCCTGCCATTTAGATATTCAAACCATAGAGGTCTGCAGCTGAACTAGCCATCCATGTTTCCTATATTGCCCATGGACAGAAATAAGCACTGTAAGGATGAATCATCTGCTGCATTTTAAATATGTGTTGTAGGGTAAGAATGATTGCCCTCTAGAAACGCCTGTCTGGTCAGAGGAGAGCTGCTCTCACTGACCTAAGAAACAGTGCACAGAGTAACTCCTCAACAGTGGTACACACAACCAGGACGCAGTTCAATATTCTTAGAATGATTGTTAGCCAGGTTGAAGTATACTCAAAAATACATGAGGGCCTGATTACAATCTGGTAATACGCATCCGTCATGTTCATGGAGAGCAGTTTCTCTTGGCAAGCGCTTAAAAACTTCAGAGGCAAACAACATGGGTGTGGGCAAAGGCCAGAGACTCAGAAAATCTCTTTGAACTTTTCACATCATTGTTATTGCATCAAGGATACATGTGGTACAGAAGCGCTGCTTGAAGCACAAAAATGTTACCACTGCTGTGACGCTTCTTGCTCTGATGGTGTAACTCATGACCCATTATACCTCATACTCATTTTCTGGTTTGCAGTTAGAAGCAGCACACTCACACTTGCACTCAACAGGTAAATAAAATAAAATAGAAAATGCCCACATTAGTAAGCAGACTGAGTTCACATCACTGGAACAAACTCTGGAAGTGAATTAATTACTCAGTACTTGTTCTCAATGCCATAATAAAATTTCCAAAACTGAAGAGTTCACCTGAGTTTCCTTTGTACAGCACTGTTGTATGTCAGACAATAAATTGACCCAGACGAAGACAAAGTCATTGGCAGCATGCACATAGCAACTGTGTCATCCCGTGATACTCTGACCTTTAACAGCAGAGTAGATGCTTCATACCAGACCATAGCAGAAACATTTACTCTTAGTACATGCACGTGCAGCTGCTGCCGATCTTTGATAAAGTTACTGCACACTGCAATAGACTTACATTTTTATTGACAGATGCCAGTTTTCCAAGGACACATTCATAATCTGGCAAGGGATGTGAAGGGCAACCAAAAATGTTTCTACAAGTACACAAAGAGTAAAAGGAAGACTAGGGAAAATGTGTCCCCTCTGCTAAACGCAGCATGGAGGGGCTTGGTGACACAGGACACAGACAAGGCCGAAGTACTCAAGGCCTTCTTCACCTCAGACTTTACTGGTAAGACTGGGCTTCAGAAATCCCGGGTGCCTGAGATCAGAGGGGAGGTGTGTAGCAGGGAAGACTTCATCCTCCTTGGTGGAGGAGGACCCAGCTAGGGCACGTTTAAACACAGTGGACATAACATTAGACGATAGGCCTGGAGGGGTTGCACCCATGAGCATGGTGGAACTGGCAGATGCCAGTGTGATGAAGGGGCTGGAGCATCTCACCTTTGAGGAAAGGCTGAGAGAGCAGGGACTGTTCAGCCTGGAGAAGGCTGAAGGCGGGGAGGGAGCACACCAATGTGTGTGGATGCCTGGAAGGAGGGAATGGAGAAGTGAGAGCCAATGTTGTCTTCGCAGAGCCTCCTGACAGGACAAGAGGCCATGGGCACAAATGAGAAACCTCAAAGTCCATCTGAACACAAGAAAACAGATTGGTCAGACACTGGCACAAGTTGCCCGGAGAGGCTGAATATATCTTCCCTCCTTGAAGATATCCAACGCATGATTGGCCATAGGCCCGGGCTCTAGGCGGCCCTGCTTTGAGCAGTGGTTGGATTAGATGATCTGAGGAGGTCTCTTCCCACCTCAGCCATTCTGTGATTCTGTAATAAAGCTATGAGTAGCTGAAAAGTAGCACTATACATGCTAACCATTTTGCTGGTCTCCTCGCTTATTTTACATTTTAAAAATGTGTCTATTTCCAGCATTTGAAGTTCTAATCCATGCCATATCATCTCTTTGCAAGTTAATTCCAGATCAACAATTCCACTGCAGCAACACATATCATGTAACAAGTATCAAAGACCTTTGAAATGTTTTACTTTGTGCATCCAACCCACCTGTAGCCATTCCACAGCGCTGTGCTGCATCCACCATGCAGGTATTTGACACCTTAGGAAAAAAAAAAGGGCACTGAGTCAGCAAGAAGGTTGAATTTGTCCAGTCCCTGCCTGTCAAAGTAAAAGTGGCTACACACCCAGCAGCCCTCTTGACTTGAACAAAAGCTCTGTGTATTACTTGGGGAATTCAAGCCACAATTTATTAACAATAGTTCTGTGGTTGAAAAAAGTCAAGTGAGTTGAAAATGTATTATATAGATATTACATATTTCTCAAAGGTACATCTTTTTCCTCATCTATTATGGCCTTTCCGGCACTGTGGAATGAAAGGTCTTGCCTCAAATTCACAGGTTAGTGAAAGACTCACAGCCATAACCCAGATGTCTCTACTTTGAATGTTTAAAACCCAGATCACTTGTCTAGGGTTTAGGATGTTCACTTTGGACTATTTGTGTTAAAATTTTGGATTTATTTTTTAAGGTTTGTTTTTATTTATGGCTTCAAAATGCTAACCTCTTAATACAGAAATATTCTACTCTCCAAAACATGTATCATTTTCACAGCTTCAAAATCACTGCTGTTATGTCTTCAGTAACTCAAAATAGCACGTATGACTTCGATGATTTTTTACAAGACAGACCTAGTATTTGCTAAGGGTCTTTTTAGAAATGCTTCTGCAGACTGTAACAGGAACTGAAAGTGGTTCATAATTTGTATGAGGTGTTTGGCTCAGATTTGTATTTGCTGAAGGCAGTATACCAAAGTTTCTGAGAAGGAATACAACTTTCCTTGAATTAAATACAGAAATAGCTACATAGAGTGTGGGAAACATTTGATAGACTCAGGGGCACATCATGCTCTTGTGGTTTCAAAACAAAACAACCCCAAGTTTAAAAATCTAAACGCTGTGGCCAGGGTTGTGTTCCCCACAGAAATCCTGTAGGTGGCATCATGGCACAAGTTTAATTACATTCCAGCTGCTTTTAATTTAGAAGGAATGCAACTGGTTTGGGGTTTTTTCGCTTTTTTTTTTTTGTTGTTTTAAAAGCTAGCACTTTTCTACAGCTTCAGCTCTATCTTCTGTGCCACTTCATTCTCAAACTCAAATATGCACAGGCCTGATAAGTCTCTCTCACTTTACAGAAATTTACTTTCTTCTGCCGATGGCCATCAGGAAGTATTCAGGACTGCTCCAAGAATGTCATTCTCCGGTACATAAACTGGCATGTTGCTTTTGAATGGTTTTTGAGAAGCATACCTGACATCAAGGACATGTATGGATGTATTAAATTGTTGGGATGGAAATGAGCCAAATTCATAACAGTAATCTTTGTCACTAGCAATCTACAAAGTTAATTTAATTGGGTATTTCAAGAGGCTAATCAGACACAGACATATACACACACCCCCCCTCAAGGCTTCAACCCTCATGAGCAAAGAAGTGACTATTTTTAAGATTCTTGAAAAACCCTGGTTGTTCAAGGAACTCGTGCGCACAGACATGAAAATATCACAAATTATAGTAAATTCAGCATTATTGCCTTAATTCAGAAGAGGGAAAACCAGCAAATGAGGAAACCAAGTTATAGCTGGAGATGCCACCAGAGAAGACCAGAAAGGACGAGAGAAGCTAAACCTTCCACAGTGTATTTGGCAATGTCGCAAGCTACCGGACCGTTTGGCTATCATTCAGAAAGGACATTATGTATTAATAGTACATTAACATCTGAATAATAACCAGTAGATGTCAGCACCATTCTTTTCTCTGATATCAGGGGCCTCCGCAAGGGGAGGACTGAGAGAATTAGGGAGGAGCCAAGGCGCGCGCAATCCAGCCCCAGTTCACGAAGCTGAACATCCTGCCCCGGCTGATGACCGTCAGGGCACAGCGCCCCTCGTTGAATTGTTTGATGTGAAACCACCTGGGCACAATGTATATAATCTGCTGTTGAAAGAAAAGAAAAAGGATGTAAGTTGAGGGAGGGATGTCCTTGGGCTGAGCCTCAACTACATGCCTGACCCGACCCGACCCTCTGCTTCTCCCTTGCAGCTCTCCGCGTGGTTTCTGGGGCTCCGTGCACTGGTTGCAGTGTAAGTGGATCATTCCCTGTCATGTTCGCTCTGAACGCCCCCTCAGCTACATGCACATTGAGTCTTGGATTAAAGCAGCACCCAGTATTGCTCCCAACTGTTCTCCAGGCATATTCTCCAGAGAAGGTCTGTCCTCTCAGGGACCTCTGACCCAGCTTCTGGAGGTCTCAGGCTGCAGACCCCCAGTGTTATGGACAGCAGCTCAGACCCCTCACGGACATAGGATAGGTGAGCAGAAGCTGACTTGTCATACAAGCACAAATAATGTATTTTTATTTAGCAGTATGGAGGGAAGGGAAAGGAGGGGGGGGAAAAAAAATAACACCCTTGCAGGGTTTATCGCCCTGCTCAGGGCTTGTCACCAACACGGTATTTGCAGCACAGCTCATCCTTCCTATCTCAGCTGGGTCTGCTTAAATGGTTTGTGAATTCCTCTGTCTAAAACGGCCTGTGTAAATCTTCACCCTTCTAATTCCTTTAAAAATCCACCTTCTTCCACCCACAGAGAGAGAGAACAGGGCTGGCCTCACCAGCTAAACATCTTCTAATAGCAACATCACTGTAAAAGTTTTATGGCTGCAGATTTCCCAAAGAGAAACATACATTTCTCAGCATGATGCAAATACTCCATCTACAGCATGAAAATCTGACCAGCAAAACCAAGTAGATCTAACAACGTTCAGTCACCAAGCAGTACAAAGCAAAAGTTACACGAATAACAGATCTTGCAGGCAGTTACCACTTCTCTTCCACCTACTCCAAAACCAGACCGAAAGTGGATAGAAAGTGTGAAAACCACATTAATACTTTCAGGTATTTCTATGAGTAGTGGACCTCATTGCCCCAGAGGTACATGTGACTTAGGGCAACAGAAGTAGTAGGAAGCACATAGAAGCATCTGCTCTGAGAAAATGCCTTTTTTTTTAATATATCTTTTTGCTAAGTTCTGTTCCCCCTGGAGCCTTGAACACGTTTTTATTGCTGTTGCTGTTCTGGGTCCTCCCTTCCTCCCCCCCCCCCGCCAAACTAAAGCAATACGAATAGTA
>NW_009646939.1:436452-461660 GCF_000708025.1 Charadrius vociferus | reverse complement strand
CCGCCAAACTAAAGCATTCAGAATTGTACATGCAATTTTTAAAATAGTTTTTATTAGAATATTTTAAAATTTTAGGTAAGTATTTCACCTTTAATTTCTTAGAAGAATAATATTTTTGAATAATTTTTATTAGAAAGCCTCTGGTCTAAGCTAATATACCCAATAAAGAACAGAAATGGTATCAGAAGAATCTGGTGGCAGAGGTCTTGCTTGCAAGAAGGACCTCTGGTTTGCCCGAGGAGACGTGGACCCCCGGCAGCCCCGGGCCCCTTTGGTGCAGTGGCACTGGCCAGCTTGGCCTCCTGCCGCAGAGGGGCCCTGGAGAGGCTCCCCCATAGCACTGCCCACTCCTGCAGCCCCCCAGCCTCTCCCCTCTGCAGGGACCTGCTCAAACCCGCCTCCGGTCAAGGCCACGTTCAGCAAAACCCAGGCCCTTCCAAACACATCCCCGAAAGAGCGAGCCAGGGTGATGCACAACCCCCAGCCCTCACAGACGTTTCGGAAATTCACCCGCAGCAGCCATCCCTCACACAATTTTTAACAGGGAGCTCCCACTCCCCTTCGTAACGCGGAGGTGAAGTGCGCCTGCATGTCCTGACCACAGCAACCACCCTGCCCGCGTCAGCAGGACTTTCAGCCTGCCACCAGGCCAGTTCTTTTGGCAGGAATCAGCAGGTACTGGTTCCCACAGAAGCTGCCCTGCACAGTGCTACGCTCGCTACCCGCTCATTTCTCTCTTTACTTTCTGGCACTTGGGCGCAGGCATCCTCTGCAGATTCCCAGAGGGAAAAACAGCACCCAAAATGCTCGGCGCGAAGCCTCTGGCGGCCTGGCCGTGGGTGGCCACTCAGCCAGGTGGACACCATCCAAAGAGGGTGGACAGAACAGCTCAGTTGGTGGGAGAGGCCCCCACCGCTCACACCTGGAGGAAGGGCTCACGTCTCCACCGGTGCTGCTGCCAGGAATACTCGCCCACCAAAACGCGGGAAGCCAGGCCCCAAGCCTGTGCGGCCACCTCCTTTCTACCAGGTGCAGCCACATCCCACACCTCCCCTCAGCTAAAGTGCTCCTGTTCATCTCAAAGCCCGCTTTCTGCCCAAACCACACTGGTTGCTTCTGAATCTCATGGCCCTGACCCAAGCGCTGGTTTTGTATGATCCCACACTGAATGCATGGAGTGGTCACATTTCAACCTCTGCTTGTGCCAAGGGTACCACCGGCCTTCAGCAGAGGCAGCCAAGTAGGTGAGTCTATGGTGGCTAAGCTTTGTGCATGTGCATTTATAAATCATGATGACGTCGTACTAAATCCCAGCCCTCAAGTACAATACTGGCTCTTCTCTACACCAATGCTGCCTGACAGCTTTTCTTCCATTAACAAGTTTGGTTAATAGATTTGTACTTTTCATATCATTAATAACATTAATAAGATTTGTCCCAACAGCTACCTTAAAATGAGCTCTTATTCCAAAACAAGCAAGCAAACAAAACATAGATTCAGTCGCACTGCTCATGCTCTGCCTTCCTTCTCTGCCAACACACGGTGCTACATGTAGTATTGTTGTTGATCAGCCCACCTTACACTTTTAGCTCCACTGAGGATCACATGTAGCCACCATAGCATTAATCAAACTGAACTTGATCACGTGCATGGTCACACACACAGCAGACCACCAATGCTTTCAAAGGCAACTACTTGTTTTGGTGTAAGCAATGCCCTTGCAACCCTAATTCTTGGCTCAGATAAGGAGAGGAGACTGTTCTGAGAGCTCTGAAAAGCTTGTAATTTGTTTCTTTAACAAATGAAGTTGTTACGGGCACTTGCCCTTCATGACTCAGAAATGATTTCACAATGTATGTTCCAGAACTAGGTCCTTATGTGCCAAAGACAGTATCTCAGAGGCTCCAATAGCATCCATTCTCTATCATCTTCTCTAAAAGGTGATGCTGGCTGGCATACCACATGCTGACGGTACAGCTAACAAGCCCAGTCCACAAGAGAAAGTCTTCCACACCTCATACATGTTTTGGGATCTGGGACACAAGTAAAAAGAGAAATGGTCACAACTGCAGCTTGCTGGTCAAGTCAGAACAGCTGAAATGAAAAACGAGATATTTGCACTTAAGCAAAGTGTCAGGTCAGACTTTAAATGTAGCACCACAAACTTCTGCTTCATTCATTAATACCCTCAATTTGCCCTTTTCACATTTTGCACAGGAAGGAGCAAAAATTCTTCTGACCTTTAAAACAAGCCATGCACATTTTCTAAAGGTTTTTTTTGTGGGTTTTTTTTTCCACTTGCTATTAGACTGCAGCTTTCTTTCTCCATGTATCTGTACTTTGCTACTTAGCATCAAGTATCTTTCCTAGAAAAATGTGCCCACAGCTAAGTTTGATAAATGTATGTTTGAAAATGGCACAGCCAGCTACAGTAGAATTACAGTTTTATAGAGATACTTGTTGGGAATTGCACATCCAAAATTATATTTAACAGCTACCTAAGTAAGCCCCTAAGGTTTCCTGAATAACTTAAAACAGTGAAGGGAGAGAAAAGTTTGATGCGATGCTGAACTGTAGTATTCTACACAAGAATACAGTACTGAAAACCAATCACAAGGGGGTTGTGGTTTTTGTCCCCTCCCAACACATCAGTTTAGCAAACAGTATTAACTTAACTCCCAGCACATTTATACAGAAGAAACATGACCAAGGCACATTATAATAATACTTCCTACTACATATCAAATAATGTTATCAGACTATTTCATAAGCACAATTTTTCTGCTCAGAAACTCAAGACACCACAACAAAATATTTCTCGAACACAGAGACTTCTCCAGACCAATACATTTCCGAAGCAGAATACATGCAGGTTTTTTATTCCTAGAAGGAACAAGTACTTGCTACAATCATCCTGCAAACCAACCAGTATTCTTCCCAACTGGACTTCTTTTACAGTGGTCCAGAGCTTCATCCATGTGCTTTAAGGACTTGCTTAGACTTGGAAAAGTCTGCTGCACAGGGCAGCTCCTTTGGTAATTTGTTTTCCCCAACAGCATATACCAGGAGTGTTTGGGTCTGCCTGTAGAAAAGTGTCAGAGAGGCATTTACCACACTGCCCGCACGTAGCCCTACAGGGGCAGCAGCATCTTTCCAGACTAACACGTTCTAACTGAATGACTTCACATGTGAGAAGCCTGCAGGAAAAGCCTAATTAAGTTAAAGCCACTGATTTAACTTGGCTGTTTTCAGGCTCTTTGGCTTTTCTGAAAACAAGGAACATACTGTGTCTCAGTCACTACTTTCACATTTCAAAATTCATCTGGGTTTTGTTTGTTTCTCCAGTCCTCATGTAATGAGAGGAGCATTTAGTGATAGCAAATTAGTACCGCAATTTAAGAACATCAGTCTCTAGGAAAATATAGAGCTGCCGCTATCTGAGATATTAAAAGCTATTACTATAATGCACTAAGGTCTACCTAAACCATCTGGATCTAAGTTCTTGGTCTTACTTTCCTTTTGTGCCTTTCAACAGCTATTTTGCACCAAAAGAAACTGTCACATCAAGTTCCCTGAATATATTAAAACGGGGGCGGAGAACAGATAATCATTTGCTCACGCACCCAAGAGAAAGTTAGAAGGCAGGTTTACTTGAAACTGTGAAATCAAAGTCCAATAAATAGAATGCTTAACATCACCACTAGACACTATGTAGGAAAACTCTGGTAAGACTGGACTGCTCCCTTGGCTCCCCAAGCACGGATGAACCCTAAAATGACTTCCCAGCTCCTCACTCCATGCCATGCTGTTATCTCAAAAACAATCTTTGACCGTTCACGGCAAGCCTTCTGCACACTGCCTCCCTGCTGAAGTTTTGTCGATACCAGCAGAACTACCCCAAAGATGACCGGCCTCAGAGTATCAAGGTTTTAATAGTGAAAGAGTGCCTAGATTTCAGAGCTTCTATAGAACATCCCTCTTCTTGCCTCAGAGCCCTTCAAACTCTTTCATGAACAGTGCTATGCCCAATTTTTTTTTTTTTTTAAATGAGCTATTATTAGGCTATAATAACACACTGCTTCTAACTCACTATCACTCTTTGGGGTGAGGCATGTGGCCAATCCCATAAATGGTGCTCATGTTTGTTCAACACTGCTATGAAATGATTAGGTTTTCCCAAATAGCACATTGTCTCACTTTAAGTTAACTGCATGTTACACATACGTTAAAATTCTTTGAAGTTATCAATATGAAAATATCAAGATTGTATCCAAAACAGAATTTCAAACCGCTTATAGAACCTTAGGTGGACAGTCACCAAATTCTGCTAACAATGTCATGCCCTTTTAAAAACAGCACAAAAACCAATTCTGTATCTGCTTTAAAAAAACTATTGCACAGGGAAGAAGTATGCTTACCACTTAAAAAGATGGAAATAAGCTTGGGCATGTCACCCTTTCCTTGTAACACTGGCACTACTGAACTGACAGAAGAGCCCGCTTTTTTTTTTTTTTCTGGGAAAGAAGGGTAGGGAGAGGGGGATGAAGAGTACAAAGAAAAAATAATGTGTATTATAACTGGCTGTTAAAGAATATCGGAGGCACTGTTTGACAAGCCACATGAAACCAAGCACATGCAGAAAGAAAGGATTGTGCTAAACAAGGCCTCAGTGTGGCCACCACTACTGTTGTTTGTTCTTCAACTCAAGTGAAACTTTCCAACAGCTCTTCTGTAATCTGTAACGGGGATGGTAGTCCATACTGAACAAGATAGTCTGTTTGGGTTTTACGCTATTCTATGCTCTCTATAGGACAATAAAAAACAATCACTACATGAGTATCATTGGTTCAGGTACTCCTGGTGCTACCAATTTATCCCATTTCAGTTTCTACAATTTCTAACTTAAAGCACTTCAAGCCATGTATCTAATTTGCTGGGGAGGAGGCACTGCTCAGTTACTACCTTATGCAACAGCAATTTAAAATAAAAACCAGATTTTTCACCAAACTTCAGTAATATTTGGATAGGGCTTCTACAGATAAGTGATGTGCATAGTAGTCATACACTCCACGTATCAAAGCAATCCAACGCTCTCCAAAGTTTTGCTTCTTGGAAAAGAAACAAAACCAAATGCTGCTACCAAGCTTTGAACAATAGGTATTTAAACAACCAGGCTTCAACACCAACAAAAAGAGTAAACACTTCTGGTTAGCAAGATCTATTTAACAGATAATAACACAACCATTTCAAGTCAGTTAATTATAACACTTCAATAGGCACCCCCAAGACCCTCAATCCCCACCATGTTAATACTAGTTAGATACTACAAGTTACCAGACTTAACTGGCACAGGTATTTTGACTGAGAAAAGAAAAAAGATTGCCATGTATTTTATTGCTACCAGTGCACTGGGATTTGAACGGGCAATGGATGCAAAGGCTACAATCACCTCTTCAGTAGATAAAACAAAAATAGGTTATAAGAATTAGGACTTATAACGACAAATAGTCAAATAGATGTTTTTCACATAGCTTACCTCAGTATTTTAACCAACATTATACATTTTATTGTTTAGAAAAGATGACGACATTGCAGAAAAATAAAATAAAATTTGTTTTTAACAGGACAAATGTTTTACATGGTGGTATAAAAAGTGTAATGGGAGCCTGGAGGGGAAGAAAGGGAAACGGAACAAAAAAAAAAAAACAAAACCACCAACCCAAAAAACCCACTAGTCCAGAAAAAGTAAAAAGCTAAAACAAATTCCAGATGGGCAAGTCTGAAGGTTTTAGCTTTTTCAAATACACAACTACGTGTGCCTTTCACAATAACAGTCACAACCGAACGAGACTTTTTGTACTACTGCACCCTTCAACAGGCCAGTCTACAAGTTAAAACAAGTAATACAATAAACTGCTAAATCGATAAGTATGCAATTATGGATTGCTTTTAGCTGTTATAAAAAGCTTGTTTACATATCTAATGGTTCATCTTTTATATTCAAACTGTGCTTAATATTTTTTAGTTCAGACATACTGAAACCCAGCAGCACAGATGGTTTGCGATTATTTATCGCTTTTAAGCATATATTCCTCCTTTTTCCAAAGAATGATGCAACATCAATTTTCCACCCATATAGCAGTGAGGAAAGTAATTCCATCTCTTTTTTAGAAGGATATGGCCTCTCGTGAAAGTAGTCTGTCAAAAACTGGGTTTGAGCCTCATACGAATTGTGATCATACTGTTTAGGATCTACTGCTAGAATGCGAAGATCCTCACTAGAAGGAAGCTTCTTCACCTCAGTCCTAGTATTAATCTTTTGTCGTTTGAAAGGCACTACCCCTGAATTCACTTCTCTTTCTGGAGATAGAGCTATGCCAGTACTTAAGCTCAGAGGCTGCTGTTCCTTATTCCTTTGGTCTTCTGCAACAAAGCAGGAATCTGATTGCTTTCTTTTCAGTATCACAGAATCATGCTTTTCACCATTCACAAACAGTAGCTCTTTCTTCTCAGTACACTCAAGCTGCATCTTCACACTTGAGTTGCTGTCTTTGGGAGCACTTCTACAACGGAGCAAGTGTACAGCAATAGCTGTTAGAGTCATATTTCCAGTGTACACACCACAACAGTGGATGCACTTGAAAGCAGGAGACTTCAAAATTGTATGTACAGTTGGCATTATATGATGCCGCTCTTTCAAATGCATTTCATAGGTTTCTTTACTAACAAATGTACCAAAGCAAAAGGGACAGGTTAACACTTTTTTGTTGCATCTGTTGTTCACTTCTGCTGTCTGAGGTTTCACTTTGATGTAAACAGGGACAAGTGTCCTTGAATTTAGTCCAGCAAGCACTGCCAAATGTACTTCTCTTTCACCAACATCTTCTTTTGGTAACACTGTACTGAAATCGAAGTGTGGAAATACAAGGTCACCCTGAGCATCATTACCTAGTTGAAATCCTCTGTTGCTATAATCTGCATGTAACTGCTTTTTCCCATTGTGTGTAGTTTTATTGTGCTCCACAAGGCTTTTTAAGTCATGGAAAGTAACTGTGCAAAACAAGCAAGCTAAGCCATGCATCAAGAGATGTTTCATGAGCTCTTCCTCACAGAGAAAACATTTACAAGAAAAGCACCGGACTGTCTTTTCTGTCATCCACCTTAGAAAGGGGGCGCAAGCTGCAAGTTTGTCAGGTTCCAGGGCTTCCTCCATTTTTACTTCACCATGTTTGTGGGCCACCTCCATGTGCACCTGGTAGACATTCGATGGAAAGAGCTCATTGCAAACAGGGCAAGTCTTCCACTGCTTAGCCTGTCTGACAGCATGACTTGTTTCAGGACCTGGGGGGGAGGCTTGTAATGATATATTCTGAGACGTTAAAACCACCGGAGGAGAGGGTGCACCAGGTGGTGGCTGGGACAACTGAGTTACTGTCCCAGACTGCATTAGTTGGATGGGCACTTGCGGTGGCGTAACAGTTGCTACTCCACCACCAGGAGGTACAGGCAAAGTAACTGAAACTGGGGCAAGTGTGTATGTAGGTATCCCATTAACCTGCTTACCAGTTGGAATCAACTGCCTAAGTATAGAACCTGCAGTCAAAAAAGTTGTGTTTTGAGAAACTGCAGGTTGAACTGGCTGATTTACTGGTATAACTGCTGGGGCAACAGGTTGATTAAGCTGAAGAAACCCAGGTCTGACAGGCTGTCTGACAGGAACAACTCCAGAGGCAACAGGCTGGTTAAGCTGGAGAACCCCTGACGCAACTGTCTGCGCCACAGGAAGGACACTGGGACCGATGGGTCTATTCACACTCCCAAGCGACTGGTTGACAGAGAGAACTCCTGGTGCAACCGGTTGATTCACAGGGAGGACTCCTGCTGCAACCGGTCGATTTACAGGGCTGACAGGCTGAGTAACAGGTAGCGCTCCAGCTGCAACCGGACCAGTTATAGTACCAATGGGTTGATTAATAGGAAAAAGACCGGGCCTGACAGGTTGATTAAGAGGAAGGACTGCAGGGGCTACAGTTCTATTTACAGTCCCAACAGAATGGTTAAGAGGAATAGCTCCAGTTCTCACAGGCTGATTAAGGGGGAGCCCATGGGAAACAATGATAGGCTGAGAAGGTGATGGCTGAATACTAACGTTATTCTGACCTACAGGAAGATTACTAGATACAAGAGTAACATGCGACGGGGTAGCAACTGGAGCAGAAGTTGTATGTGGAAGGCTACCAGAGGCACTTGGAACAGTCAGCGATCTGACTGTGTTTTGAACTGCTTTTGGCTGCACCACACTCTGGTTCTGATTATTCTGTGGAAATGCAAGCTGGATGCAAGCCGGAGCTGTGATGGAACCTGCTGGGGCAGCGGCAGGGCCTGCAGATGGAGCAGCCACTGCCACACCTTGGGGAGGCTTTGGAGCAATATGCATTTGTTTCACCAGTCCTGGCTTCTTAATATGTTCTGAAATCACAGACCGAAGTTTGTTCTCCAGGTCTCGGTGTGTTTCAGCTGTCAAGACATGATACATTAAAGAATCCTGGCTGTTTGCAGAAGCATTACATTTTTTACAGTAGTGCTCAACAGAATTCTCTTTACTTTCATCAGGTTTCTGGCCAAAATACGTACTTATTAAGTTTTGAAAATGGTTCATCAGCACATGTTTCTTCATATTGTAATACAATGTGTCTGTAAAGTGACATTTTAGACATGTAAAGTTGATGATGTCACTCCTGAATTGTTTCATGCCATCCAAAATGCTGACTGTATAGTTCTGTATTCTTTTATTAGATGAATGAAACATCCGGATATGTTTCCCCACTATTTTGGGATCAGAAGCAAATGCACATTTTGGGCAAGGAACCACTTCATGAAGGTCCATTTCATCCTCATGGTAGCGATGCAAGTGATTCTTGAATGAAGTAAGCAATTTTGACGAGAACTTGCATAAGCTACAGCAGTACGGCTTTGTTCTGTATCTCTGCAAACAAAACAAAAACATCCACTTAGAAACTGCCAGTTCCTAAATCCCTGTTATCTGTTTGAAAGTAAGTCTGCACTATCACCTGTTAAAAATGCCTTCATTGGATGTATAGCACGTATCTTCTCAGTTTCATGGAGATCTGTTTTTGAAAAGCAGACTTAAAGATGACTTACTTAAAGGGAGGAACATTTGTGCCCTTTTTGCATCTTTAAAATTTATTAAGAAGCCTTAAGCGAGTTCATTTCTACTCCAGTTCACCGGAAGTAATTCTGAAGCCTGTTTTTAAAGATGGGAATCACACAACAAGCTAAGAAAAACTTGTATGCCACAGCACGTAAGAGGTGAAGCCTCAGCCCTTTTAACATAACACTTTTAAAGTCTTATTTAGTTCAGGGCCACCTCCTATCTACTGGAGGAAAAAAAAAAAAATGACAGGGTGGTTTGTTTGGGTTTTGGTGGGGTTTTTTTGTGTATTTCAATACCCCACCCTTCACTGAAAGTTCTCCACAAACAAGCATTGCAGTATACCACTAAAACCACCCCAGTACCTGCATACTGGTAAATCTAGGGCAAGTTCCTCTCCCAGCAAAGCCACAAAAGACTAATATAAGAATATTCTTTTGGAGCCAGATTAATAATCGAAAGAGAAAGGAATAAAAACCCCTTTTATGACAGAGCAGCAATGACCTCTTCATATTATCACAACATACTGGACATCCCATTACAGCAATGTTGGGTTTTTTGTTTTTGTTTTTTTTTTTTTAAAAAAACATTTCCTCTAGCACACATTATGAACTATATAGATTCTTCTCAGAAAAATATTTTAACTGTATAAAAATAAACATATCTATCTTCTACTAAACAGTGGTTTGCTCCCTCAATCACATGTCACTTGCAACATTGCTTTTTGCATCCATATGAACTTTATTTGCTCTTTCTGAAAAACTGGTAGCCCTATCAACCATTTTTTCTTACCAACTTCCTATGAAGTTAACCCTGGCCCCTACCAGAAACTACAGAATCAGTCACAGCAACATTCAGGTGAGACAAATCTGCACTCTCAAACATCTAGCAGAACTTGTCTGTTCCCTCAGATGTGTTTTTTACCTTACCGACTTCTGCCTCTTATGAAATACCATCAAAGGGAGCAAGCTGTTGCTCCACTACAGCATCCAGCCTAGCTAGATCACACACATACATGTGAGACACGTTATGAAGAACTGCAGCAAAAATTTGTGCAGTTATTTTTTGTCATTTCAAATAGTCATGAAGGTGTAATCTATTAGCAGTACTAGAAGAATCTCGTGATGATTACCAAAATCAAACCTCCAAATTCAAAAGACTGGGTCAGATAAAGCCACTGGCTGGCTAAGGCTGCTGCTGAGTACAGTGTGATGTATCAGTGAATTATCCACTACTTACACTCTTCAGGTGTCTGGTCTCAGCTGCTAGTAAACAGCACCACAGCAAATCAGAAGAAGCTTCAATCTTACTTTTAAAGTATACTGAGTAGAGAAAGGCCACCGGCACTACCGAACTAATGAAGCATACAGAGCACCATTAAAAGTTGAACCTCACTAGCTTTACTTCTGGAGGAGTCAGGTGACAAAGAGGTGACTGCTTATTTTAATTGGTTGTCTGAGGCTTAGAAAAGCTTATATGCTTTTAAATACTGGGCCCACACACTCTTTACTTCCACCCACCCCCACTTCTGGTTTGGGTCTTTCCACCCCATAAACTTATACACTGCAAATATTTCCTTGCTGTCAAGTCTGAACAATTGTTGTCAGGTGCAGTGAGAACGCTATACTTTAGAAGTGGTCCAAGGGATGAAGTAATTTACTATTCCTCAGTAACAATGTTTTTACTTCTTATATAAACAAGTATTGCAGTATACCGAGAAGAAACCACCCCCCAGTACATGCATACTGGTAAGTCTAGGGGAAATAATGTTATCTGCCTTCTTAGATAATTCATTTTTTGATGGAAATAAAAATTGTGAGACCAGCAACAGAAAAAGAGTTCTGTACTTTACGTTCTAACAAATGAGGATGAATCCTAAATCCCACTAGGTTCAAAAAACCCCAACAACAAAAAATCCCCCAAGAAAATCTGTTTCAGCAGAACAGAAGTATGTGAAAGTCTGCTACTTTGATGTTTTCTGTATGAAATAGAGCACTTCCACACAGACACGTTAGAAAATCATTTCATCACCATGTTCTTCTTGCATATGCATCTAAGCTGCTTTTTATGCCTGCAAGTGCTACTACAGTCTACTAATGGCATCTCAGTTTTACAGAAGATTTGACAAAATCAGAATTCTAAGCCACTTAGGAAAAATGAAGCATCTTGGAAATTGGGCAACACAACCCTAAACTGTATAAATGGAATGCAAAAAGGCTTATTAGAGACATTTAGGAAAACTCAATTAGTCCCACTCTAAAGAACATACCCCAGAACACAGTAACGCTTTCCACTGTGTAGCCTCACATTCCCCACAACCTACAGGCAAGCGGAAAGACACAACACGCTCCAAAAACCAAAGTTCTTCCAGATTTATTAAAGTCTCCCTAAAAATAGTACTAATGGTAGAAACCACCAACTCATCCAAAAAGATACTTTCTCCAGTCTGAGTTTCCAATGTAGCTCAAACAACTTATTTTCCCCTTATGGCAACAACTTTGTAATAAACATCCTGAAGGACCAGCTTCTTTTCTCCCAGATCTAGGCAGCGTGAGGCCAAGATATGCAAATGATATCAAGGAACCATGGTTGTTTAAAGAAAATGGATAAGTTTAGTATCCAGAAGACATAGTTTGGCAAATCTGTTCCACAGCAACACATTACAAACTCTACACTGAAGTTCATCAGATCAGATTCCAATCTTATTTTTTGACAGCTAGATGCTACTGGTCATGGTGACTAGCTGAGTCAGATCTGTATTTTTTTCCTTCTGGTAAGGGATAAAGCCCCTCTGCCTGGTCTCTCTCCAGTCTTCTTTCATAGGGATGAAAGAAGATTCCCTCTCTAGTGAATGATTTTTAGTTCTTTTCCTTTTTCACTGAAGTGGCTAATCATTTTTCCTAAAGGACTGTGGCAGACAGACAGAAAAAAAAAAAAAAACACCTTCATCTTAAGTTTTAAAAAGAAGGCTTCACTTGCTCAGTCTTTATCCTTCTTTTCCCTGTTTCATGTCTGGGAAGGAAGGATAACCTCCCCCTACTTATGTAGCACAGAAGATCTCCCAACACTGAATTTCTTTTTTTACTCAGAAGGTGGAAGAAAAGGCAAAAAAGACAAAATCAGCAAGGCTAGAGCTCAGACAACATGCTGACTGGAGCCAGGACACCTGGTAAAAGGAGTTTTCCACATGCGTAAAGAAGAAATATACAAGGAGACAAAAAAAGAGAAAGGCCATCATAATTACCATGATTTATTCCCTTCACCTAAACTAAAGGTAGTCTAAACAAAGTAACTGTAAGCCTTATCTGTAGTGGCACTAAGTGGCTAGATGTAATCTGTCTCTACAGACATAGTCAAACAAGTCACATTTGACTCTTTCATCCACAAATTCACATGAACAGATGAACCTCCAGTCTTAAATGTGCAAACCTAAGTTCAGGAATGGACTACTGCACTTGATAGGCTCAGTTTGTTTTAAAGATGGTAAAGGCAGACAAAAAAAACTCCTGGCAAACCACTGCCACACTAAATCACTACCTTTGGATTCAGGATGAAAAGAGCAGAACTACCACTGTTTACGTGCCTTCCCCATGAAAGCAATCAGGAGACTTAAGACTCTTCAACAATATTCAGAAGAGACTACCTTTTCTTCTGGATATACTCCTGGGCTCTACATAGTAACTTAGAAAGTTGGTGGAATATAAAATGGTAGAAATCCTTTGGTTTGTTCATCTCAACCCTCCCTTTCTTGTAGATTCTAGCTTCACACAAGATTCCAGCTATATAGAACTAAAAGCTGTTTCACATACCCAAACTTAACTGGAATATGTTTTCCACTGCAACCCTATCCCAAGCTGCTAATGGTAATTTCAGTTTGATCCACTCACATCTACGCAGTGACGTTTTCACCCTTCCAATGAAACAAGAAGCATGTTTGTACACAAAAGTATGTTAAGACTACACATGAGATTATGATAAAAAAGCAGAACATTAGTGTGACGTCTTAAATAGTTATGTTCAAAGTTGTATCCTAAGAGACACAAAACGGCATATATAGTCCTTATAACCTTATAACACTACAGGGAGGAACACAGAAGAAATGAAGGATTATTCCCTGACTAATAGTATTTAGAAAACAGATGTTAAAGCTTTCTTTTTTTTTTTACCATAAAAATGTGTATTTTAACTTTTCCAGGACTTCTGAAAGTGATAAAATTCAGCAACTCCACATACACATCCACCCAGAATTTCTAACACAAATATACATACCTTCCTTTTGCCCACAGACTCCCAAGGAGAGACATCACTCCATGAAGTGTTACAAAAGTGTTTTTCACCTGGGTCAAAACTTTTAAGATTCTAAAAGAAAAAAGAAAACAAGAAATAATCTGCTTTTGCAGTCTGTTCTGAACACAAGTATGTCTCAATACAGAGCAAGAAAAAAGGAAAAACAGCACAGAGAGAATGAATGGAAAATCCATCCAGTATTCAGATAAAAGTCTCAAAACTCAGCTCAAAGAAATTACTTCTTTCACCCTTCCTTGACTGATTTTTACCTTAAACACTTGTTTATATGACTGCTTCATAATACAGTAGGAACTCCAAACACTTCTTAGTTACTGAAAAATAATACAGGCATGAAAATATTTATCCTTTAACTCCATTGCTTCTAACCAAGTTCACAGTGAACACTGACAGATATTTTGTCCTTTTACTTTCCTCCTCCTAAATCTGTAATATTTCACAATTTACTTTCCATTTAGTAACTTAACACTACGGTTTACTTTGCAACAGGTTTTTATATTAAATCTTCTTTTAACTTGGAAAAATGAAGACTTCAAAGATACTTTTCCTCAAGCTGTAAAACCAACAATATTATTGCGTCAGGAACAGCCGTGTCAGGGTAAACAACTTTCCCTATAGCATTCTTCTAACCAATCGCATCAGAGCAGTTTATGTTCCTCAGGCCAAAGCCAGATACTGCTCTAAAAATCCTAAGTTCCTCTCCAGTTTTCTGAGGCCCACACATAACCAAACACAAACTTGATGGCAAAAAAGTAACTAGATTTGTGTTTGCTACGCATTTCTGAAGACCCTAGGCTAGCTTCAACAGCCCACTAGAGTATTTTAGATGAAACACAGGCTACAAATCCATGCTTAACCCACAGAAAACTAGCATCTCTTCTCCCCTCACATTCTCCTTCCCTTTCACAAATCCCTCTTCACTCAAAATTCTGCAAGATGCTTAGAGAGTGCGAGATGTTTTCACCTCTGCACCATACCCCACTGCAACAGCAGAAGCAAGTAATAAAGAGCATTTAAGATTAGATCATCAACAGAAGTGAAATTCATAAATCTAATAGTTTGTGGTCAAAATACCAATGCAGTATTTATGGGAAATTTACAACCAACACAGGATATACTCGCAACAAAAAGAAACAAAGCCTCTAGCAGTAAAACAAATACACAATCTTACTTAATGCATTAAGCTCCTGTCCACACTGTGCAAATGTGAGCATTCCCGTGTAACAGATTGCAGTGAGCCAGAAGGTCATGCCAGTGATAATTTGATTTAAATTAAGTTAGCTACGTTTTCCTAAATTATTGATTAAGTTTGCAATAAGCTTTCTAGCCTTTCCAACTTTCAAGTTTCCCCAAGGAGAATCCTGAAGAACTCAGGGCAATAATAAACAAACCCCTTCCACTCTAAATCAACATGTAGGCACTGAATGAGTAATCTATTTACCCTTTAGCCAAACCTTAAAAAAAAACCCCACACACCTTAGAAAGAGCCCTAAAAAAAAAAAAAAACCAACACACACCTTAGAAAGAGCCTTTGCATGAAATAAGAGAAATCCCACAGCCTTAAAGAACACAACGCTTCTCTTAAAAAAAAAAAATTATTTTTTTTGGTAGAGAAAACAAAGAGACTTAAGATTTACAAACAGTTCTTCAGCTGAACACATTGGAGGGAATTACACACTGTTAAAAAGCTTTCTTGAAGTTTATGGTCTACCTCAAACATGTTCTGCTTTTGGTTCAAGTACTCTCCACCAAGAGAGGCTCCTAGACTTGAACACCTGATTCCTACAAGTGAAACGTGCATGACAGTAACTCTAAATAATTTTGCTGAAATGGCTATTTCCTACAGAGAAATATCCACACATAGAAAGCTAACCATTCTTATCACTACAATTAGTCAGTGCTGCAAACAGCTGTTCTGAACTCTTGCTTAAAATGAAGATCCACCTTAATGTCCCAGAAGCAAGCTAACTTGCTTATGCACTTCCCACATTTCTCACTTCAAGGAGGGGAGGAAAACAGGAGAAGGGAAAAGTAACAAGAAGGGGAAAAAAAACTCTCCAAGAAGCCTGCTTAATCCTGATGCATAGTGGGTATTTCTAAGTTTAAGATTAAAACATTCTACATCTAAGAATTGTGCTCCCTTCTGTATCACTTACCATCACCATTTTCCAGAACAAAAAGATAAAATGCCCAGAGTTTAAACAAAGACTTAAAGATCACAATAAGAAGCTAAAATAGTTTACTAAAGGCAAGACTGACATTACAGTATACTTAAAAGTACTACTTTGAGAACCAAACTAGTAATCTAGCACAAAAGGCTCGTGTTTTCTTCCTAGCAGAGATCAATTAAGAACTTTTAGCCTAAAAACTAATCCATTTGGTCTCCAAGTTACAAAGAGATACTAGTTGTACATGAAATTCCTTCACCTTCCTCACAAACTATTGTTCATTATCATAACTTATTAGAACAATTTAAGGCCAATTTTAAGAACAGATGGTAGGTGAAATTTGTACCATATCATTTCATACCTTTTCCTAAATTGTCCAGCCTCCTCACGAGGACAATGTCCAGAAATCAAACTTACTATTTGAGAAAAACAACCCTTAAGCTACTTCTCACCTGTTAAGACATCACACACCCTATTATACAAAAAAAATACCGTCATCATATAAGCCAAGTACAAACTAAGTTCTAAAAACCATTCTTCATGCTGCTAAAGCAAGAAGAAACCAGTCCCAGATTACCTGGAAAAAACAAACTGAAGTTATGAACGTGGTTGAGGGAAAATTATTTGCAAAAATAATACAATGGTATTTTTTGGCCCACATTTCACATAGCTTTTTCCAGAATGGAAATGTTCACGGGGTTCCCCACCACCACCATTTACTAAAAATGAAACAAAACCAAACACAGACCACCCCCATCCCCCAAAAAACAACCAACCACAAAACACCTTATTCCTCATTCACCACTAAACACCATACTGCAATCAAAAAGTTAAACTGCAATCAATTTCATAGCAAAAAACTAGCATCAAAACATTTCTGCTTCAAAGGGTTAGAACAGAACAGCTTCTGACTTGAGATTTAATTATAAAGCAATATACAACACAATAAAAACAGTAAGTAAACGGAAATTACTAGACAAACACAGTTTTCCCTGAGCTCCTATGACATTTATTTAGATATATCAAACACTGTACAACTGCAATAACCAAGAATGTTCCAGAATTAGTTTTGCATGTAGATCTTAAGCATTTTTTCCAAATCATTTACTTATACAGTTTCATAAAAAAGAAAAACACACCACAAAAAACACAATAGCATACCTACAGAGAGTTAACTTACATTAATACCATCATACAAAATTAATACAAATTCCTGACTACGGCCAATTTGAAGTCACAAACATAATGAACAGCCAAAAGCACCTGTGTACCAGCTGGCTGAAATACACTACCGTTTAGTCACTGAGTTATATGACTGTGTTTGCATTTTTTCTGAAAACAACAACAACAAAAAAAAAACGACTTGCCAATCTGATGGTGTGAATTCCTCCTGTTTGTTGCACAATACTTTCTCCTGAAAGTGGCAACAAAGGTACTAGGTTCATCTTGATCACTCCAGTCCACCTGCATATACTTTTTAAAATGCAGAACTGAACTACAACTCAATAAGCCGAGTCTGGTATTTTTCCCTGGACAAAAAGTTTAAAGGTCTGCATCAAGATTATTGAGTCCAATTGCTTGTACTTCAGAAATACTGACAATTTGTATATCCTTCAGAGACTTGCCCTTAATATGTGACGGGATGCCTTTGAGTAGACTCAAGTCTTCATCTGCTTATGATTTTAAAAGAATCACAGGAGTTGCACACAAATAATGTTTCGTTAGTCTGTGGTGTTTTTCCTAAAGCTGTACTGTTCCATTTTGTTGAAATATTAATAGAAGAGAATACGTAGCACCATCTAGAACACATCTTGCTGAGAAACAGAGTTTCTTTCACTGTTATGTACTAGAACACTAAATTTCACCTCTGGCATATGAGTAGCCAGTCATGAGTAATCTTTCAAGTAAAGACCCCACCATAAAGACCTATGGCAGAGGAGTATCATATATACACTGAAGAGTGAAATAATTTTCAAGGGTTTACATATCAGATTGGTTTACATTACTTCAAAAGCTTTACCTTCAACAATTCCCTGCAGCTGTCAAGCCCAAGATCCACAAGAATGTCCTTCACCTTTTTTCGAGCCTTCCTGATATTATCAAGATTTTGAACAGGAATTTGAAACATTTTGCACTTTTCCTGAAAAAGAAATACAAAACAAAGCAATGGAATACTTGAACACAGGCACTTGCATTTAACAGCATTAGAACAAAAACTAAAGTCTGAAACATGTATTCTTAAATACGAAAACCCAGAAGCCTTGAGCCAAAGAACTGGTCTTATTTATATTTCCCAGTACATCACTTGCTTCGTTTTAAAGAAAACGGATTCTGACGGGGAGGGAGGAAATCCTTTACATTTCTTCTCTCCTATCTCCATAAAACTCCAAGTTTTTCTTTCAGATCTTTGTGTCTATATGGCAGCTACACAGGTTTTTGTGGGGTTTTTTTTGTAACACCAGAATTTTACCAAGTTCTAGTTAGAAAGTTACTACCATCTCATTTAGGAAGGAGGAATTCAACACCTTTCACTTTGAATGTTAGTGTCAAAATGAAAAGTCTCTTTGATAATCTGGTTTGTTGATATGTATGTATGTACATGCTTAAAATATGATTGCTAGTAAAATCTAAACTTCCTGCAGAAGTTCCTGCTGCTGTAAGCTGATATGGACCTTCACATAAAACAAGCTACTACAATATTAATGCAGTAGAATGAAAATGTAATTAATGTATGGCAGTGATAGCTAAGTATGCTGAAGTGGGACAGATTTTTAATACCCATATGCTCCTCCTCTAAAGAAGTATATATACCTCTATCACCTTTCCCCTACTCCAGAATTTGGATTTACCCTGCTCGCTCCAGTAAGCTGTTATAGCTGGTGTCCAACATACAGAGGAGGATGACAATTACAGCAAGATTATAGAAAGACTGATTATCTGCTGTGGGTCATCTGTTTTAAGGGTTGTTGTGCAGCATGGCTGCCCATCTGTCTAGAACATATCACCAGGAACGGCCTAATGCTTCCCCAACAGCTAGGCTTTTATCACTCCTCATGCAGCTGGGCTATGGATGCAACCATTGCTTATCTTCAGCTCCCAGGACATCGTAAGGTATCCCCATTGGCTTAGCTTTAGAAGTATGTGCCTTTATCACCCTCTCCCTAAATTAGAGCAAAATGCAATTTAGACTGAGATTTAAGAAACTTAAATGGGCACAGAATTCACTGGAAAAAGGTCACTGGGAGCTTCACAGGTATTTCTTTGTTCTTAAATAACTGGCAGAGGATCCAATAGAGTTTAAAGATCTGAGTCCTTACTGCTAAACAATTCATCCATCCAGGACAAGTTCTAACAAGAAAAAAAAAAAGAGAGAGAGAAAATACCCAAACAGTACTTCAGCCTTGATGGTCTTGAAAAGCTATACTTCTCAAAAGAAAAAAAAGCAAGACCACTGTCAACATGAAATCTTTGCCTTGAAAGGCAAGAGTTTCCTATAAACAGTTGAAAAAGCCCCTCCCACATAAGACAGAAGCGACAAGCTAAGCCTCACCAAAAGAAAAAAACACAACACTTCCTACTTTGTATGTCTTCACTCAAGAAGAAAAAAAACTTAATTTATGTACAAAGCATACAACTGAGTGGTTTTTTAAATTAAAATTCAAACAACTCACATGCTATGCTCCTCTTCTTCTCCCCCCAAAGGAAAGGTGTGTAGAGAGAAATGGAGAGGGAGCCCCATTTGACAGATGCTAGTCTTGTTTTCTAATGTTTTTTACCAGTAAGAAGTCTGGAAGACATTCTGACACCATTGAGGTGGGTGTGGAACAGCAACCTATACAGAATGGAATAAATCAGCGTAAGTAGTCTGGCATTCTATCAAAATCCAAGGAGTAAAATGAACGTTTTACATCTTAATCTTCTTTTAAAAGTGAAATGAACCATAATTTGTATAGTCTCTCATTAAAGCTTTATGATCAGTCTATCTATGACAGCAGGTTATGTGCACCAACCCCATGGTACACTGCAGGTAACGACAGAGCTGACAGGATGTCACCATGCTCCAATCAGCCAGAAGGAGATGTGGTTCACAGAATCATAGAATGGTTTGGGTTTGAGGGGACCTTAAAGATCATCCAGTTCCAAGCCCCTGACATGGGCAGGGACACCTTCCACTAGACCGGGTTGTCCAAAGCCCCACCCAACTTGCCCTCAAACACTTCCAGGTATCCACAACTTCTCTGTGCAACCTCTTCCAGTGTCTCACCGTAAAGTGAGAATTAAATTACTCACAGTAAAGTCTGTGCAACCTCTTCCAGTGTCTCACCATAAAGTGAGAATTAAATTTCTCACAGTAAAGAATTTCTTCCTAACATCTAATTTAAATCTACCCACTTTCACTTTAAACTGTTACCCCTCATCCTATCACTACATGCCCTTGTAAAAAGTCCCTCTCCAGCCTTCCTTCCCCTTCAGAAACTGGAAAGTTGCTATAAGGTCTCCCCAGAGCCTTCTCTTCTCCAGGCTGCATAACCTCAACTCTCTCAGCCTGTCCTCATAGGAGAGGTGCTACGGCCCTCCTCTGGGCTCATTCCAACAGATCCATACCCTTCTTGTGTTGGGGGCTCCAGAGCTGGACGCAGTACGCCAGGGGGTGTCTCATGAGAGTGGAGTACAGGGGCAGAGTCACCTCCCTCAGCCTGCTGGCTACACTTCTTTTGGTGCAGCCCAGGATATGGTTGGCCTTCTGGGCTGCAAGCATACATTGCCAGCTCACGTTCAGCTCCTCATCCACCAACATCCCCCAAGTCCTCCTCAGGGGTTCTCCCAATCCAGTCTCCGCCCAGCCTGTATTTGTGCTTGAGATTGCCCCAACCCACATGCAGGACCTTGTACTTCAATATGTTAGGCTCCACTGGAAACTGTCTCAGTCCTTTAACCGATACACTGATGCTAGTGAAGAAGGTCCAGGACATTTCTTGAGGCATGTCTATCTCACAAGAAGGAAACATTAGTCTACAAAGGTGGTATAGTAAGTAACATCCATGTATCTCAAGGGTTTTCTTAACCAGTAATCCTTCTGAAATTAAAGATACTAATCCAGGAGAAAAAGAAAAAAAAAAACAAAAAACAAAAACACAGAGCAACAATAAAAAAGAAACCTGAATACAAATCAGTTATTTTCCAGTTTTCAGGTAGCTGGTCTTCAATCCAATAAGATGTGTATTTCTCTATCACGTGCAAGGTTATTCAGCTGGTCTTTAAAAAAAGCTGACTGGGAGTAAAACTCAAAGTTACTCATCTAACATTCTCTCTATCCATTAGACCAGCAATGGCCCATCATAAAGGTCACAAAATTTCAAACTTCTAAGCTTATCGCCTCAAGCCCTCAATTTAATTCCTGATTACTATACATACTTTTTTACTACTAATTTCTCTTGTATTTTGGACATTCTTCAAGCCTTAGTTTGCACTTTGTTTCCATGCATAACTACATCCAATCTTTTGTTGGTACGCATCCCATTCTTAACCAGCAAATTCAACATGAAATCACTATGATAAAATTAAACCTGAATTACTCTAGCCCAAGAGTCTTAGATCCTTTTAGTGCACTGACTACGTAAATGACAAATTTATCTTAAACTACTTTTAATTGTACTTTCCAAAAAACTGATAATCCATTGAGTTTTCACAGAGAGTACCTGTTCCTAAGCAGAACCAAGGCAAGTTAACAGCAAAATAAAAATATCACTGTAGCAGCTGATGTCCCAAACTCCGTTCTAAAAAGGTCATTCAACCCTCAGCTCAGGCATTTTTTCCATCGATCTATCCCTGCATCTACAGTTCATTTATATAACACTTGCATAACAATATAGCAAACTGGAGTTTATGCAGCACTAAAGGTTCCCTTCACTTCAACATTTGTAATCATATATTATAACATCCAAATATATTCAGCTTCTCAACAAAGATACAAATGCAACTCTTGCCTTCCAGTAGTACTGTAGTATTTTAACACTCGTCTAAACAACAAGCTAACAGTCTGGACAGTACCTTACTAGTCCAATACTAGTAGTTTGCCAAGTAACTGTACTTGACTATAATTCCTCTGCATTAAAAAAACAAAAATATTAACAATTCACCTTGTCAAAGTGAAAAGTCATCACAAAATGGAAAGTTCCTATTTGCCTTCCTTTTAGTCTACTTCTTAGAACAAGAGTCATTAATCTTGGAAGGGACCTCAAGAGGAGGTCCAGACTCCTATTCAAAGCAGGCTCAACAATGAATTGCAACCAGGGTACTCTACATCTTGGCCAGTCAGGTCCTGAAAACCTCCACAGACAGAGGTTTGACAGCCTCTCTGCGCAACCTCTTCCAGTGATGGACTGTGCTCACAGTGAAAGGTTTTTTCCTTACATCAAATCAGCAGCATTTCAGTTTGTGTTCCTAAGGAAACTAGGCATACACAAGCAAATTAAGTATGAAGCTGGGATGGAGCTGGAGCAAGCATACAAATACATCCAGCAAAATCCAACAGTAAACTACATAATCAGGTATTTCTAGAGATTTCATGAAAACAGGCAGCTAGAGAGAAACCCTACTAGAAGAGCCACAGAGGAAAAAAGCTGCAATGTAACCCTTTTTAGGCACCAGATAATCTAGACAGAAGCCAGATCTCCAGATGTGTTCCTAGGAAGCTGGCTTTCGCTAGTCTCTTGCTGATAGAAACACTTACAGTAGGGAAATTATGAGTGTCTTATGGAATTTTGTCCTTTCATATTATCTGCTTTGGAAATTCAATCATTCTTAGTTTTTATACCTTTTTTATCTAGTGAACTGTCATTAGTAACTCTGAAAGACATTTTTATAAAGATTTTCAGGTTTGAGGATATTTGGGTGTGAGTATTCTTAAAGGCTTGTTCACCAACTTATATTTCAGCAGTTATCAGAGTTGACAAGCACCAACAAAGAAAAGAATTCTTTATATTCATTTTAGTAAACTCATTAGAGGTTGATAATTCAATATTAGTTGAGAAAACAATAACAACTGCTTTATTCCTGAAAATTAAATAAGAGCACATGATCTACTGATTATCAGAATCTAAAGAACAAGAACACTGGATGGCAAAGACAGCAGCTAGGAGGACAGGCATGCTGAGAAACCGCCTAGAAGAATATGAGTTCAGCTGACCATGCCAAGTTTTACTCTCATCAGTTCTGTACTGTTTCTGATACGCTTAAAAGCCCTCCAAGAATTCATACCTGGATATCTGCTTAACTGCATATTACACATACAGTTCCATTCCCTGGACTCTTATCTCTGCCTTCTGAGAAAAATCTAACTGGATTTAAGAGTATGTTGGCACGATCAAAGCTTATTCAGCTTTTGCAGGGAGGGGGAAGAAATGCATATAGCTTCCTATCAACTTCCCTAGGTGTTTTCACAGCTTTGAAAGATTTGACTCCTGGAAAGAAAAAACAGTCAATTGATTAGAATGGACGACACTCTTGTTTATTATTTCATTTCTTGTAAATTAAAATTAAACTGAGTACAGAAAAAATAGAACAATAAAACTTACTAAGAGTACTTCTGGTCAACAAAATAATGCTACTTTATCTTCTTAAATTCCAATTTCCATCCAAGTGCAACTTGATAGAAGTCTCAGGTTAAAAAGAAACAACCTTATTTTGTGCAACTAAATCAGAAATCTTTAGGAGTCTCAAATTAAAGATCTCAGTCACAATAACTTTGCTCTTTTCTTGGCTATATATCACATATCCATTAAAACAGCCACTTAATCCAACACAAAGGTGGCCATCATTCCACAGTTGCTAACACGGTAAAAAGTATTAAGGTATGTGATTACACAGATAAAGATACAGCGCATCAACCTGCATCTTACCTAAAAAGTCAAATCAAAGCAAATTTAGATCACTAACTTTAGTTAGCGTGGTTTAAATGTGATGCTTCATTAATACACAATCAAGTCTCTGTTATCCAAGACTAGTTAGAAGAGAAGAAGTGACTATACCATTCAAATTCACAGAGCCTTCCTGGAGCACTGCGACACACAGAGCTTAACTCCCTTGGGGATCAGCACTAGCCAGAAATTGAACCCAGCAGGACCCAAGCTCATTCTAGATGACTTTAGCATCTACATGGAACCTACTCAAATCCCGCAGGACTTATCAGCCCTATACATACATGAGCAGAAAAGTCACACACCGAGCCCAGCTACTCCAGGAAGAGGTACAACTGCGTTTGTACTGCACTGGTCAGCCTGTTATGACTCAAAGACATTTCATACAGATGTACAGAACAGTCCACAGCACAAATAACCCACAACCTGAATAATTCAGCATGGGGACAGAACTGAAAAAAAAAATAATAAGGCTGTGCTACAGGTTTCAGCAGAAGGACTGAAGTGTTTAAACACAAGGCAGCTCTACCAGTGGTCAACAAGTTTTAACTCAAGGAGTTCCCAGTGGTAAAACATAAGGCATTATAAAAATGTTTGTGTAAAAACGTGTTTGCCCAAACCATGAGATGCTCTTCATTGTGTATGAAGATTTGCTATATTTTGGGGTGTTTTGTTGTGGGTTTTTTTTCCCCCCACAAAACTTCCATGACATGGACTATATAGCATATTTAGTACACAGAGGTTGTCTAAAATTGCTCTAAATAAATCCCTTTTTTTTGTTCAAAATTAAACTGAAAGTTTGTTAAAAGGAGCACCAAGATTTCTAGGATATAGATTGGATTTGGGATCCCAAGAGTGAGTCTTTATAAGTATTTCACTCTAAGTCTTTAAAACTTTTAGGCAGACATGTATTTTTGATGACAGAAAACTGTTAAGTAAAACAACCAATTCCCCCTCAGTAGTTACCTGTCAGAACTTAAGTATTTATCAACTGAAAGGAACCTGTTCATAATTTTGACAGTGCAGAACTATGAACTGTTGCAGCAGAAATCAAATGCCCATCTTTCATTCCATTTACAGATCAGGACAAAAACCTTCCTACTCATTGCTCTTAAGCACAAGGCAAGCATATTCAAATGGGTTTAGTGATTTGCATTGTATGGGTTATGTTTGTTTACACTATTCTTTAAACTTTTTTATTTTTTCAGAAACTTATGCATTGCTGAAGTACCACAAGAATATGTAACAGAATTCAGCATTCCATTAACATTTTAGTTCTAATTGTACATGCATACTATTCCCGTGCACATTAGTCTGCCATAAACCATTTCAAACACCTGCATTGCCTAGAAGTAATTCAGATTCTTCATCCACAGACTTTAACACAACCTGCTAAATTGGTTCCTTTGGTACTCAAACGCTTAAGTATTGACAGAAATTAAAAAAAAAAAGTGGTCCAAAGCAACTGTTTAGCAAACAGTAGTCATGAAGCCGCAAGTCTTCCCCGTGTCAAAACGCCTCATTAGGCTAATTTCTACTTCCGATCATGGGCAAGCCCGGAAGTCCCTCCTCCACCCGAGTGGGCTGCAGGCACGGGAAGGGGCATCGCTCCCACGAGGGACGGCTGCAGGGGAGAACGGCGGG
>NW_009646939.1:422803-435330 GCF_000708025.1 Charadrius vociferus | reverse complement strand
CCCATTGGCTCCCCAGAGGAGCTGGGCGCGGCTGGGGGCGGGGCCTCACGTGGCGGGGGCCCCTTCGGCCCCGGGGCTCACCTGCCCCCTTGTCACCTGTCCCTCCTGCCTTCGCCCTCCAAGGGGCACCACTGGGGGCTCTCGCGAGAGCTGGAGGCGTGACATCATCCCGGAGTGGGAGGAGCCTGATGACATCGTGCCCATCACGTGAGGTCACGACGTGCCCACCCAGCAGCACCCTCCTGATTTGCATGGAATGTTGGGTGAAGACTCATTTGATTCTGGGGGGGGGGGGGGTTTTTTTTTATAGGCAAGGTGAGGCCTGGCAGGCAGGCTGCCCATTGGAGGAGACCCCACCTGGCACCTCCAAGCGTGGCTCACACCTCCCCATGCTGAGGGTCCTCTGCCAGGCCTGACCGCCATGGTGTGGTTGGGGCTGGGGCACCATGGTGAGGATCCGTGGGAGCTGTGGTGCGGGTCCTGGGCAGAGGAGCCCCACCAGACACCCCTCCGGTCATGTTGTCTGGGAGCATGGTGGTATCACACCTGTGGTGCTGGAAGGTGCCACGGTCTGATGAAAGGTGGATCTGTAGGTCAGTCCCTTCAGCTGTGTCTACCAGATGTATCCATGTTGAGCAGCAAACACAGTTCTTACTCCTACCATGGTGGCAGATGGCTTCTAATGAACACAAGATGGAAACAGAAGTGATGCCCTGTGCTGGCAGGTACCAGCCATGCCACAAGCACCAAGACAACCAGCCACATCAGCAGCACGAGTGGCTCTCCACTGCTGAGATGCCTGCTGTGGCTCTGTGGCCGGAGCAGTCAGGAGGTAGGTCATGGCAGGAGGTTCGCTGCAGTGGAGGCACGTGGGGCCATGCTGGATCCCTTCCTCGGCCCACCAGGACCTCCTCCCTGCCATCCCTGCCATCTTCCTGGCATAGCTTTTAGTCTTCCCCACAAGGTTGTCCTGGTTTTGCTCAGGTCATCTCCAAAGGGTGTGCAAACTACCTACTTCAAAGAGTTTTCTCAAGTGTTCACCGTGTGAGTGAAGTGCTTATCACATGGAAGCCAAGGGGAATTTTGCCATTGGCCTTGGTCATACAATTTCACTGTTTGTCTACATACAGCTCACACGCAGGTCAATGTGTTGGCCAACTCCCATCAAAGAAGGCCACAGCAGCAGAATGACTGGTACCCTGTCAAAAAGTAATACTAATAAAATATTCACATGGGTGCAAAATTATTCTGATTTTTTTTTTTTTTTACAGTAATGGCCACAAAGATTCTTTACCTTGTAGTCAACACTCCCATAAGTGCATTGAAACCTAATTAGTTCTAAGTTTTTTTGGGTGATAACTTTCTGTTATTAAAAATTTGTATGATATAAATTCATTAGCCATGTACTTTTTGCACCATTGTATATGCAATAAGGGTATAGGTAAGTCAAGACTCAAAAATATTAATGGAACCAAGGGCAGCCATCTATGAAAGATTAATTATTCATAGTAGATATATGACCACAATATAAAAAATTGTTATTACGGAGTGCGAGGAGGGATTTGTCCTAGTTAGGTAAAAGGTAGCATTTGAAATAAAGTTATTAGCTGCTGTCTAATAATACATAAAGTAAAATAACTAAATATGGTTCTGCCAAAATGGAAAGACCCAATGGCTCCCACATAATCAACAACATTAAACGTCTGTTGCAACCAAGCATCACCAAATAATTGTGGAGTGTTTCAAACAACGGATGTGTTAAAAAGATTAAGCATAACATTGAGATTAAGGGAAAACAGTTGTGAAAGGGTCTTTCACGGCTGAAGATTGCAGCTAAACTGTGGAACATCTCCGGATTTCCACAGAACCATAGAATGGCTGATGAGGGAAGGGACCCCTGGAGGACATCTGGTCCAGCCCCACCTGCTCAAGCAGGGCCACCCAGAGCCAGTTGCCCAGGATCATGTCCAGACAGCTTTTGAAATCAACCAGGGTTTTCTATCACGGTAGTAAAAATAGGAGCTACTTCATAAAGTGCTTAAATCAAATATACCTACGTAACGACTTTAGTTGTAAATCTGTTGTCTGTTTATCTCCAGCTCTCAAACTCAGGTCCTATTTGAATGAGGTGGACTTAGCACTCATTCACTTGGGAAAGGAGGTTACATTTTTGCATCGTGGGACCAGCATTAAATCGTACACATTAGAAGTAGGTCCATCAGCCTCCAGTACGTGCTTAAGACTTTCCAAAGTGAAAACTGTGACTAGACTTCAAATTCCTCCCTTTGTAAAAAACAAATAGGATAGCAAGATACAAAATTAATTTAAGGGGAAGACTTGGAACAAGAAAAATGGATAAGGTTAAAAGCGAGGAACAATGTACGTATTCATTTTTCCCATAAGTCAACAATTTAGAAATCTAAAAATAAGTGGGATGAGGACAACAGAGTGAAGAAACACACAATGTAAAGAGTAAAAAGTAAAAAGATCAGTTAGTTTTTCTTAGATAAATGTAATAGCTTTGATCAACTAAATCCAATGGGATTAGTCATTTGCATTGGAAACGTATTTCAAGACAAGTACTTCTGCAACTAGGGGACATCAAGAAATTTGGTGATTGTGTTTTAATTACATGTAGCTTTGCTGTCATATGGGAGTTACATATTTGTTTAGTTAGTTACGCCCTTTAAGTAACATTTTAAGTAACATTTGACAGTAACTTATTAAGTAATATTTTTCCGTATACTGTTGGACAGTTCAGGTCTGGAGGAAGTGACAACAGCAAGAGAGAGCTTTGGCAGCTCACAGTGACTTGTGAGTGCCTTCGCCCCGTCTTCTCCTTCCTGTGGGGGAGATTCACAACGTCAGCTCTTTCCCGTTAACGTTAACTTCTATTCTAGAAGTATAAAGATTAATGTAATTGCTTTACAAAAGCTCTTCCTGACAAACAGAAGTTACAGGTTCTCCCTTTGCAGAGTCCGTATGTTTAATTTGCCAGAAAAAAGGTGTTTCATTGATTGTTGTAGTGTTACCATGATTCTGGAGAAATGGGAGAGCTGGGAAGTGTTTCCGAAGGACCCATGTGCCGCTTTCCCACTGCCACCCCATTCTTCTGCTCCCTGGAGGAGACCTTCTCTAATCCATCCTTCGTAAGTAACAGTACCCTATGGTTACAACTCCAGAATTATTTAGTTAAATATATATATATTATATTAAAATTTTATAATATAAAATTTTATTTATTTTATAATAAAAATATTATTTATTTTATCATAAAATCTTATTAAAATAAAATAAATGTTCAGATATAAGGTATTTTTCACTTAAGTCCAATTGAAATAGCAGGATATCTACTGTGCTCAGGGTTTGGTGATGCAAGCTGGTACAGCCCATTCCTTTCAATCAGCCCCAAATTCCACTGAAATCTAGAAAGCCTCTTACTGAATGCACGCAAGTTTTTATCGAGAATGAAGGAGCTTCTTTTCTAGAAGAGGAAAAGGAAGCCAAGAAACAAAACACAAAGAAGAGGCAAAGCACAATGCCAGGCAAGCAGAAGTTATGCAAGAAGTAACCATATTCAAAAAGTCTGGCTGTTTTTACAGCTTAAAGGACATTGTTGAGTCAGTGCTGGAGAAATGAAAAGGATGACAGAGTTAAAAAACTATCATTGTAAAATAAAAAACGGATAGAGAAGCTGTCTGCCAGGGAGCTTCTCTCATTTACCATAATAAAATTTTTTAATCACAACTTCCTGTTTTCACTCTCTGCTGAGACGCTGTCATAGCTAGGTGGCACTAGACTTACTTGAGAATTCTTTAAAACCCAAGGTCTCATTGGGAAGGTGCATAATGGGTCTTAATTTCTGTGCTGAAATTAGACACATTAATATCGGTAATATACACGTTACGCAGTCTCTGGCCTCAGTCTTCATTAGGTAATATTAACAAAAACAATAGATCATGTCATATGCCAAAATACAATATCTAGGCCAAATTAACTTGTCCTTGATATTTATCCCTACATCAGTTGTATTAGTTTGGATATTTAATGAAATTACCTCTCCTCATATTCTATGTGAATATTTTTTTTATATGAGCATAATGTAAAGATTTCCAGAGGAAAAATTTATTGCAATTAGTTGTTGATTGTAGCTGAAGCAAGATCACTTTCTTTACTAAAGAAAACAATGTTTATCAAGATGTTTTTACCCACAAAAATAGATTTAAAATTGGTTTTATACTATGTCACTTATTTGGCTAAAAGAAATATGGATCTTAAAAGTCCAGGTCATGTTGTAGAAAATAATTAATAATTCAGACAAACTAAGAAGTAAAGGTAACCAGAAAAGAACAAGGAATCTTTCCAAATCTATCCACTAATTAGCATCTCAGGCACTAGTTTACATGCAAAATTAATCAAATTAATTTTAGAAATAATCTACTATTTCTGAATTTCAAATATCAACAAATTTTCATTTTCGTTTATGTTAGAAGCACTTTAGCCAAATTTGGAAAAAAAGTATGTCTAGAAATATTAAATCTATCTGGTCAAAAAAAATTTAATCATAAAATGTGCACAGTGATGCCGGAAATCAATTCCTCAGTAGGTGCAAATATTTCTACTTAGAGAATTTCATTGGGACACAATTCGGTCTACTTTTCATAATTTCTAAAGTCTGGAAATGTAAACAAGAAAATGTTAGAAAAAATCACTACTGCTTTTGCCAACACTTTGTACATTACAATTCTAATATTTTATTTTTCAGATATTCCCTATTTTTAGGAAATAAATTAAAAACCAATTATAACAATGTATTAGGTGTTGCCTTTTTAATGTAAATTATCCCTTGAAGTTTGGCCCAATTTTCCATAGGTCATTCTGGAAGTACAAGGGTGTATGTACAAGGTTCTGCACGAGTCGGGGCAATCCCAAGCACAAATACAGGCTGGGCAGAGAGTGGGTTGAGAGCAGCCCTGAGAAGGATTTGTTGGTGTTGGTTGATGAGAAGCTCAACGTGAGCCAGCAATGTGCGGTCACAGCACAGAAGGTCAACTGTATCCTGGGCTGCATCAAAAGGAGCATGGCCAGCAGGTTGAGGGAGGTGACTCTGCCCCTCTACTCCACTCTCATGAGACCCCACCTGGCGTCCTGTGTCCAGCTCTGGAGCCCCCAACATAAGAAGGATATGGATCTGTTGGAGTGAGTCCAGAGGCGGGCCACAGAGATGATCAGAGGGCTGTAGCACCTCTCCTATGAGGACAGGCTGAGAGAGTTGGGGTTGTTCAGCCTGGAGAAGGTTCCAGGGAGACCTTATAGGAGCTTTCCGTACCTAAAGGGGTCCTACAGAAAAGATGGAGAGAGACTCTTTATCAGGGAGTGTAGTGATAGGACAAGGGGTAACAGTTTTAAACTGAAAGTGGGAAGACTTAGATTAGATATTAGGAAGAAATTCTTTACTGTGAGAGTGGTGAGACACTGGAAGAGGTTGCCCAGGGAAGTTGTGGAAGCCCCATCCCTGGAAGTGTTCAAGGCCAAGTTGGATGAGACTTTAAGCAACCTGATCTAGTGGAAGGTGTCCCTGCCCATGGCAGGGCAGTTGCAACTAGGTCCCTTCCAACTCTAACCATTTTATGAATCTATGATTGTATGTCTACCAACATCAAAGGGGGCTGAATAACTCTATAGGAGTACATGTTCGGTTCACACAGTAGGGCTAATAATGAAATCTACTAGAACTTCAACATTTCTACATTATTTTGAACTTTATTAAACTGGAGAATATATTCAAAGAATAAGCTATATTTTTCTCACCTGTATTTTCTCCTTGTTTAAATTTTATCAGCAAATGTTTCCTATAGTGCTTGATGTCACATGTAATTTGCGTGATAAGTAAGTATTTATACATTCAGATTCTTGTGGGAGACCTCGGCTGGTCCGAGGAATCAAAATACAAGTTTAACACTGACCCTGAACAGATATCCGTGTACCCTTGAGGAGACAGAAGAATCCTGAGAAGATCCGAGCAAACAAGAGAAGGGGTGGCAAACATCCTGGCTTTTCCCAGAGCATGAACAGTGCGTGATCAACAATTGTATTGGCTGAATGGTGTGTGATGTGAGAGTGGATTGGGCAAAAGTAGAATGTTAGAATATATGCACAGATAAGCAACCAGCTAAGAGGATATAAAAGAGCACTGCTTGTAAAATAAAGGAGAAGGATTGCTGTAACTGGATATTGAGTGTCGTGTCCGTCTCTACAACGACAGATTCTTATTAACCTACTCAGCCTTTCTCCTATGTTCCGCTAAAGACAGTGTTTCCATCAAGCATATTTAGATGATATTCTGAGACTGCCTTTTGTTTTGGTTTTGGCTGCCTGCACCCAAGGCCAACTCTCACCCAGCACAGGTGTGTACCCAGGGTTCGACTGCTGGGAGACCTGGGACAAGCGACCAAGGTAAGGTCCTCACCCCTGCTAGGCTGTAGGTATACCTCCGCCAGGAATGATACCTTGCTGACTTGCTCTTCTGGCTTGACCTCAGACCTGCCTCATCCCTGTGGCCCGCTGGAACACAGCTGCCTGTGGTTACCATCATGAACCCTGATCTGCTTTTCTTGCTCAAGTGCTGTGAGACCATGTCCTGCTGGGGAGCCCTGCCTGCCTCACTCACTGTCCCCCTCAGCTCTGTGAAGCTGCGCTGCTCTGGCTGTGCTCTGATCCTCAGCTCAGACAGCTCGATTGTGACAGACTTGTCCTTGTCAGGGTCTGTGATGGGGGAAATATGTGAACTAAGCTCAAGACAAAAATTGTAAGACCTGAGGGCAGGAGTCTTGTTTTCCACTACTGCCATCCTTTGTAGCAGAGCTTCTGAAGAAGGAAAGACATCTACCAGAGGTTAGGCACCTTCTCTAACTTCTAGTGTCTCCAACAACAGAGGAAAACAGTTAAATTCTGCAGATACCTGTTGGGCCTCTCATAAAATCCCTGGAGAGTCTGGTGTTCAGGGAGTGTTCCTCTATCCCTCAACATGACAGGTAGCTTTCCTAACTCATCTTGGTCACTTTTAGATTTCTTTTTATCACTCAGATCTCTGCATTATCTGCTCCCGGACTGGCTCAATGAGCTCAGATAGAGACCCACACATCAGTCATTCAGGTACGGTGCTCTGTATCATAGTCCAGATTCCCAGTGAAAAGGCTTGCTATCTCCTCAGAGGAGAGGACTCTCAAGGTACCAATTTCAAATCACTCCAGCCAGTTAAAACAAACAGAGGATTTATTTGCAAGATCTAAGAAAGACAACACAAACACAAGTCTTGTAAGTGTCGTAACTAAAGAAAAATGTGCTTTATCTGCCTCCACTCAGAAGAAAACTGAAAGGTCTCTCTTTTTCTCCTTCTAGCCAGCTGATAACACCAGGGACCAGCCTCTTACCTAATCCATGTGGTCTGTGACTGAGTCCTCTTGCATTTCCCCTCCTCCATTGGCAGAACAGGCTATTTTTAGACCCACACAGTCCAGCCACATTCTCTTCCTCCTCCCAGAGATTACTGAGATATAATAATGCTGGGGAGGTAATTTTAATGCTTTTAATACTTTTCCTTTATGTAATTGACAGCTTTCACCTCTTTAGAAATGCTCACATCCCTTTGGCATAGTTAAAAGTGATGGATACCTATCTGGACAGTATATGTAGTCACTCAGCAGTTTCCCTAGTGCTTAGTTAAGCTGCAAGCAAATCCCTAACCCACTGAGGAGATAATGTCCTTTTGCTCTGCATGGGACCCAATGAAGTTCACTGAGGGAAGTTTGTTTATCCTCAGAACCACATACATAACATAAAACATACGACTTGATAAATACACTTTACATAACCACAAGCAAGGGAGAGCAGCCCTGTAGCCCTTTTCCCTCAGTGAGACTTTGGCAAGGCAATAGAGGTAGAGTATGGCCTGGGCCAGTGCCTCCAAGTCTTTCCCACTCACTGCAGTTTCCTGCTTCCTATTTCTTGTGTTGGACCACTGCTGCTACTCTGTTATATGCAGGCAAGCACTCATGCTTTTAACATGCTCTGACCTGAGAGTCTCCCCTGCATCCCATTCCCCTGTACTTGATTCTATCAGCAGCCACTTCCTACCATGGGCTCTGTCCTGTTCCTTACTTCAGGTGCAGACCTGCCTGCGTGTTGGGTAAGAAGGATCCAGAGGGCCTGCAAAGGCTAATTTCTCATCCTACCTTTTTCATTCACTCACCACATGGTGTTTCAATTAGCAATTTCTGTCCATTTGCCTCCTGAAAAATGAGACAATTCTCTCCAGGGTGGAATTTCAAACCTTGGACTGACTAGGCTCCTACAAACAACACAGAGAGAACTGGAGTCCTCACAAGGCAATCCAGATGTGATCAGTGTCCATGAGCAGGGGACACTGTAGAGCTATCCAATAAACCTTGGTTTGATTTACAGAAGTCTGTTCTGTCGGTAGACAGAACCACTGCGCTTAGCGTAGTCTCTCTTACACACTTTGAAATATGACGACATTTCTCGGCCACCCACACTCCCATCACCACTTTTGTGTCTGGTCTTCAACACGAGCCAGAAATGTGCTATGTGCATTAATTCTAGACATGGTTGTAAAAGACATGGTTGCAAATAATACAGGGTTCATATAAAAGTTTTGACCAGGAGTTGAATAATGCTCAAGAAATTCTGTTCCACAGTGGGCTAACAAACTGCTTAGGAGAGAGGCAGACGTTATCTGGTCAGTTATTAGCAAACTCAGGTTTGTGGTACACTAAGTGCTCTAACAGTGGAACCAGACAGTCCCTCATTATTTAGGACAAAGCTCAAAAATCCTTTGTAGTTAATGGAAGGATTAAGAAATTCTCCAAAGAACTGCAGAAGATGTAAATCTAAGTAACTGTAACCATTTCTAGAGCACAAAAAGAAGTGGCAATCCCTAATTCCAGATCATCTCCCATCAAGGGTAACCTAAGGGTGCAGAATTGCTGACTGGCTTATCAGTCAGGAGGTTGTGAACAGCCCATCACCTTCAAAATGGGAGGAAGCTTAGATGCTGAAGGAAGAAACAGAAGTGGCAAAGCTCTCTTCTCATTTGTTTTTGATTGTTTCTGTAGATTCTGCAGCTCCTGCGTTTGTACGTACATTTTGTCAGGAGATTGCTTTCTTCACATATACCTTAACCTTAAAACTGAAGGGTGGTTTCAGGGAATGGGAGGGAGTTACAGTGCTTAGTTCTTCCATGATGCCAATACTTGTAACTGTGATAGGTGACCACTGATGTGCTTCCCCCAGGCATTCAGCCAGTGAAAGGATGCTCATCTACTTAGCTGCATGGGAAGGGAACTGGAAGGGAAGATTGTTCTGTGGAGGAACTATTGTCTAGGGGTACCAGGTGTTTCCTGGCTGCAGCTGTCTATTGGGGAAAATAAGTAAATTTTGAGGGGCTTTTGACGGAGTTGCATTGTTGGACTAAGTACCAGCAGTTCTTCAAAATGAAGGATGCGAAATCTATGAATAGAAAACAATGTTTTCAGGTTACTTGGGCTTCTACCACAATTAGTTCAATATGCACAGTGCCGTTATGGATCTAAAACCTTTCTTACATCGTCAGGTGGGTCATGAAGCCAGCAGGCTGTCTATAGCTATAAACTGTGTTGGTTTTTTCATATTTGTCCCTGCTAGCATGAGCCAGTTTAGAAATCAGTCCAGTGCAAACATGTGTCCATTCAGGCACACATTTGGATGGTCTAACCAGCTCTAAGCCTGCACAGAAATAAGCATCTTTGCTAGCACCTTTCGGGAATAATGCAACAATGCTATTCTAACCAACTAGGCAGTTAGGCTGGTTTTTCATCAACGTTAACCTTTAGACTTCAGCTGAGTATTTATCCCAACTTCACTGAGGTCTGCTCCTGCCCATGAAAAATCAAAGCACAGACGTGCTGTGTATCAAGACTGAGAAACTAATTTTTTAAATATTTTAATTACTTAGAAGCTGCACTTTAAAAGGCCCAGACCTTTTAAAGAGAAATAGAGAATAGCTTTTCTTTTCAGCTTTATAAGCACTCCTGCAGCTTGCTTGTCTCCCTTTCCAACATCTTTTCCTAAACAAAGACCCCAGTGGATCCTGACAGATAGTGATTGCTCACACTTTTCCGTGCTGGAATAACTGTGTTGGGGAATTGTATTGGCATGGCAGTCAGATAGCTACATAGGAAGGGCTGCGGAAAATTAAATTGCTTTCTAAGTAACACAATTGTATCTGTTGATACTGACTTTTAAGTATCGCTAATCATCTGCTGAGCCCAGAGCAGCTTTTACATTTGCCCCGCTAGTCAGAGACTTTGTAACTTAGTGTAAATAAATGGATCAACATTTCTGATCCTGTCTTGAATTAGATTTTTAGAGTGCTACTAATAATACACTCAACACATGCATAAATATATATATACACACACATATATATGTACGTCTGCCCGTGAATAGCAGGGCACTTGGTACACTGTGACATGGGAGACCTGCTGGCTGAGAGTCTCTGCCTCAAAATCAGAATGCAAAGTAACATTGTGGTGGAGTTTCTTACAGCTTGTCTGACTAAGAAGATGAAGTGGATGAGCTATAAACAGCTATCAGAAGCCCCTCAATTGCAAGCCCTCGCCCTCATGTGGAATTGCAATCATCCAGGTTTCTTCTAGGACAGTAAAATAGGACTATGCAAGCAGTCCATGAGTTCCCTAGGCTCCGCTCATGACAATTTCTGAATGCAGATGCTAGATAAGCTCACCTCGTAATGTGCTACTTGACCTGCTTCTCACAAACAGGGAAGAAGTGATGGCAAATACGGCTGTAGACAGCAGTTTGGGTTGCTGAGACCACCAGGTGATCAAATTGAGGATCTGGAGAAAGGCTAGGAAGGTAAGCAGCGGACTTGGAGCTTGGACTCTGGGGGAGCAGACGTTGGCTTATTACCTCAAACTAGGACATTAGGGTAGAAAAGAAGCAGTGTAGGTAGGGCTCCCTGCTTTGCAATTGAACTGAAAGGCAAAAAGAGAGAGCACAAGAGGGGAAGAAATGGCAGGCAGAAAAGGAAAAGTGTAAGTGCAAGGGTATTCTTGATGAAATCAAGAAGGCCAAAGCCAAGCTGGAACTAAAACTTTCTAGGGGTAAATAGTTCAACAGGAAGGATTTCTGCCAGTATATCAGCAGCGGGGAGGTCAAGAGAAAATACGTATCCATTGATGAATGGTGCATACAACTTATTGGCAGACAACATGGGAAAAGCTGAAGTGCTCAATGTCATTTAACCTCACTCTTCCCAACTGAAGTCTCCTCTCAGACTTACGTGCACAGTTCCGGAAGGCGAGGGACAGCAAAACAGCAACTACTTAGAGAAGCTAGATGTCAAATCTGTGGTGCTGAATAGGGTACGCCCAAGATGTGAGAAGGCTAGGTTGGCTCAGTCTGGTGAAGAGGATCCTGAGGACAATCTAGTAGCAGTTTAGAGCTACTTCAAGGTTAATTACGAAGATGACAGAACCAAATGCTTCTTAATAGTGGCAGATGGTGAAATGAAGGACAATGGCCACAAGTTCCAGGTCAGGATGTTGGAATTGATCATTGAGAAATATTTTTTAATATGAAGGTGTCCCAACCCTGGAACTGACCTGGGGAAGTTGTTGCATAAGTTAACATGGCATTCACAGTAAGTATTTTGCAACTTAGGATCTAAAATGCAATCATGCAATTGAGTTCCTTTTTTTTAAAGATACATGTACATAGACTGATATATGCAGAGCAAAGTACAAATAACAACATGTCTCATGATGACATTTATTGTTTTAGTTGTATACACACCCATCTTAAGACCTGTTAGGTTTAATATTTTAAACTGTCTATTTAATATGCACCAAACTAACCCTACAGCAGGACAGTGCCAGGGTTGCAGTTGCAGGTTTGCCCCTCTGCCCATTCCCCATTAAGCAAAGACAGTATTATCTTGGGTCTCATTCTGCCTCACGTAGACAAGTTTGTCCATTCCTTTCATTATTCTTTTCCTGTTGCTCACCTTCTGTCCTATAATCACCTATGATTTCACTCCTTTTATTTTATTCCCTGTCAAACAGCAGGGAGTCAGCTTTCTTTTGTTGTTGTTAATTTTGTGGTCAGTTCCTAGTTCAACCACATCAGGTACAGTTAGGCTGAAAGGGGTAGGATGCAAGCAGCAGTAGAATAAGAGTAACAAAAGCAAAGGGATGGATCAGTTTTCTAATCCTGTTGCTATGGAATTCCAGTCTGCTCTTCTGCAAACAGAGCTTTCTAGGTAATTCTACAGAGCACAACACTGCAGGATTTTCTGATAGTCAGCAACCACTCATAGGTGTACTAAAAAGCTGCAAAGCACTTTTCTAAGGTTTTTGTGTTGTCGCCACTGACCTAGACAGTGTCAATCCAAGCAGTGGCAGACCTCAGGGGTATGCGAGGGGTAAGGGGGGGAAATTCATGTGGTC
>NW_009646939.1:414126-422768 GCF_000708025.1 Charadrius vociferus | reverse complement strand
GGTATCTTGCATAAGTGAGTGAATCACACACCAGGGCAAGGCTTTATGGCATTTAAAATTATTTGTGTTTTTATCAGTGTGTGAGAGATCTGAGAAAAGGTTGTAGGGATGGCCATTTGAGAACAGAAATAATTTGAGCAAAGTTGTGTAGAGCCTCTCTAAACACAACTGGTACAATCCTAGTTGTCATTAGTGTTCCTGAGAAGAAACAACTGGTGGAATCTCTTTGCTGGATCATCACCTACCTAAAAAAACAAAAACAAAACAAAACAAACAAACAAAAAACTAAAACCAAAACAAAACCAAAAACACACACACAAAAAACCCAGTAAGGAGTGGAGAGGGCAAGTCCATGGGTTCTCCTGAATGTAAGTTACTTGCATTCACAATCTTCTCAGTCACCCAAGCATGCTAGTTGAGCACACCTCATTTACATGTTTATTGCTCTGCTTCAAGACTACTGAACTGAGACCAATGGAGAGCATTAGCAGTGTTATCTATAGCTCATCAAACAGAACTGACACTTCCAGCAAAAAAAGATAACAATAGACAGATACAACAATAAAAGTAATAATCAAGTTTAAGAGTAAGACACTTAACATGCTAATCCTGCAGGTTACTGCAATTCTCACTTTCAGCTCACCAGCCACCATACTCAGAATATAACTATCAGGATTAGGCTAATGGTCTTGGGAAGTTACACTGTGTTGAATTTTTTTTTTTTAATGGAAGACTCTGTTTTGAAACAAAATTGTTGTATCAATATACTTCATAAAGTAAACCTGTTCATCAAAGCCTTTCTTTCTGTTATTGTACTCTGATTCTCCACCTAAAGGAACTTTGCTGTCTCATAACTCATGACCAACAGTCAAAGACTGTAACACAGACATTGGCCCCCTGAATGTTAGGCCTTCAACTTCTGCATATTCTGCATAATATTTATCCTAATGTTTCTGCAATCATGACAGGTAGCTGTAGTACAGTGTATTGACTGTAATTTGGTAAGTATATGACTACATCACAGCTGTCTGACTAATCTGGTGTTTTTCCTGTCTAATCTGGTAGCCTTCTGCGATGGAGTGAATGCATCAGTGGACAAGGAAAGAACAACTGATATCATCTACCTTGACTTCTGTAGGGCCTTTGACGTGGTCCCACACAACATCTCTAAGTTAGAGAGATATGGATTCAATGGATGGACTGTTCAGTGGACAAGGAAGTGGCTGGATGGTGTTATCCAAAAAGTTGCAGTCAATGGCTCAGTGTCCAAATGGACATCAGCAAGAAGTGATGTCCCTGAGGGGTCTGTACTGGAACCTATACTATTCAATATCTTTAGTGATGCCATTGACAGTGGGATTGAGTGCACCCTCAGCAAGTTTGCAGATGACACAAGGCTGAATGGTGCAGCTGTTTGTCTAGAGGGATAGGATGCCATCCAGAGGGTCCTTAACAGGCTGAAGAAGTGAGCCCATGTTAGCCTCACGAAGTTCAACAAGGCAAGGTCATGCACCTGGGTCCAAGCAATCACCAGTATCAGTACAGACTGGAGGATGAGAGGATTGAGAGCAACTCTGTGTAGAAGGACTTGAGGATACTAGTGGACAAAAAGTTGGACGTGACCTGACAATGTGCACTCACAGACCTGGGCTGCACCAAAAGAAGCATGGCCAGCAGGTCAAGGGAGGTGATTCTCTCTCTCTACTCTGCTCTCACGAGACCCCACTTGGAGAACTGCATCCAGCTCTGGGGCCCTCAGCCCAAGAAAGATATGGACCTCTTGGAGCGGGTCCAGAGGAGGGCCATGAAGATGATCAGAGGGTTGGATCACCTCTTGTATGAAGTAAAGCAGAGAGGGTTGGGGCCACCTAGCCTGGAGAAGAGAAGGCTCTGGGAGATGTTATTGCAGCTTTTCAATATATAAAGAGGGCTTACAAGAAAGAAAGAGAGACTTTTTACCAGGCTTTTCACAATGGAATGGAATGGAATGGAATGGAATAGAATAGAATACTTGAGTTGGAAGGGACCTTCAATGATCATTGAATCCAACTGCCTGACCACTTCAGGGATGATCAAAAGTTAAAGCATGTTTTTAAGGGCATTGTCCAAATGCCTTTTCAATGCTGACAGGCATGGGGCATTGAGCACCTCTCTAGGAAGCCTGTTGCAGGGTTTGAGCACCCTCTCGGTAAAGAAACGCTTTCTCATGTCAAGTATAAACCTCCCCAACGGATGCAACTTTGAGCCATTCCCATGTGTCCTGGCACTGAATCCCAGGGAGAAGAGATCAGCACCTCCCTCTCCACTTCCCCTCCGCAGGAAGCAGAGAGCAATGAGGTCACCCCTGAGCCTCCTTCTCTCCAAACTACACGAAGCCAGTGTCCTCAGCCACTCCTCAGACCACATGCCTTCTAGCCCCTTCACCAGCCTTGGTGTCATCCTCTGGATGCGTTCAAGGACCTTAACATCCCTTTGAAAGCGTGGGGCCCAATTTACAGGATTGCATTCCCATACTGTGTTCCCACACAGTGCAAGGATGCAATTAGCTATAGCAACTTATTTCAGACTGTGGTACTTCAGTATGCATTTGCCTTGTGGGGCCCTTTGCAAAGAGGAAAGCATGGTCTGAAAAGGCACTGGCTACCAGTTCATAACTCAAAGCGGAGGTTTTAGCTTACAAGCTCCATGTTGTTTGAAATCCTTGCTCCTTAAAGACTGTATTCTTCCTAAAAGCCCTCTGGACAGGAGGCACTCCTGGCAAGGGAATTCATACCTTACTGTGCCTGCTGATCCACCAGATCCATGTTTGAACTGGCACCAATATGTTGTGAACAGACATACACTGGCAGCTTTCTGCACTAATTGCACCAGTTTTGCAAACTAGTTACCAAGCGTGTGCTAGAAGAGTGTTTTTCACAATGAAGTTCCTTTTTATCTGAATAATGTCATCAGTAATTTCATCACACCGACATTCTCAGGTGGTTTCAGGTGGGTGTATAAAAAGCAGAATCCTCAGTTTTTCTTCCACAGAATCACAGAATGGTAGGGGTTGGAAGGGACCTCTGGAGATTGTCCAGTCCAACCTCCCTATTAAAGCAAGGTTCACCTAGAACAGGTTGCACAGGATTGCATTAGGGTGGGTTTTGAATATCTCCAGAGAAGGAGACTCCACAACCTCTCTGGGCAGCCTGTTCCAGTGCTCTGCCACCCTCAAAATAAAGAATTTTTTCCTCATGTTCAGACAGAATTTCCTGTGTTCCAGTTTGTGCCTGTTGCCTCTTGTCCTGTCACTGGGCACCACTGAAGAGTCCGGTCCCATCCTCTTGACACCCATCCTTTACATATTTATAAGCATTGATAATATCCCTTCTCAGTCTTCTCCACGCTAAACAAATTGAGGTCTCTCGGCCTTTCCTCATAAGAAAGGTGCTCCATTCCCTTGATCATCTTCCTAGCCCTCCACTGGCCTCTCTCCTTGTCTTTCTTGAACTGGGGAGCCCAGAAGGACACAGTACTCCAGATGTGGCCTCACCAGGGTAGAACAGAGGGGGAGGATAACCTCCCTCAACCTGCTGGCCACGTTTTTTTTAAGGCATCCCAGGATACCATTGGCCTTCTTGGCCACAAGGGAACATTGCTGGCTCACGGTCAACCTCTTGTCTCCCAGAACCACCAGGTCCCTTTCCAGAGCTGCTTTCCAGCAGATCAACCCCTAACCTGTACTGGTGCATGCAGTATTCCTCCCCAAGTGCAGGACCCTACACTTGCCCTTGTTGAACTTCATTAGGTTGCTCTCTGCCCAGCTCTCTAGCCTGTCCAGGTCTTGCTGAAGGGTGGCACAGCCTTCCGGTGTCAGCCACTCCTCCAAGTTTTGAACAAGCCTGGACCCAGTACTGACCCCTGGGGAACACCACTAGCTACAGGCCTCCCACTAGACTCTGTACCACTGACCACAACCCTCTGAGCTCTGCCATTTAGCCAGATCTCAGTTCCACCTCACTGTCCACTCATCTAACCCACAGTTCCTAAGCTTACCTGTGAGAATGTTATGGGGGACCGTGTCAAAAGCCTTGCTGAAGTCGAGGTAGACAACATCCACTGCTCTCCCCTCATCTACCCAGACAGTCATGCCATCATAGAAGGCTATCAGGTTGGTCAAGCATGATTTCCCCTTGGTGAATCCACGTTGACCACTCCCAATAACCTTCTCTTCCTCTACATTCTTAGAGATGGCATGCAGAATGAGCTATTCCATCACCTTTCCAGGGATGGAGGTGAGGCTGACTGGCCTATAGTTTCCCGGGTCCTCTTTCTTGCCCTTTTTGAAGACCAACATGACATTGGCTTTCCTCCAGCCCTCAGGCACCTCTCCTGTTCTCCATGACCTTTCAAAGATGATGGAGAGTGGCTTCACCATAACATCTGCCAGCTCCCTCAGCACTTGTGGGTGCATCCCATCAGGGCCCATGGATTTGTGGGTGTCAGGTTTGCCTAGATGATCTCTAACCTTATCCTCCTCAACCAAGGGAAAGTCTTCCTTTCTCCAGGCTCTCTCTCTTACCTCCAGGGTTTGGGATTCCTGGGAGATGGCCTTAGCAAGAAAGACTGTAGCAAAGAAGGCATTCAGTAACTCCGCCTTCTCTGCATCCTCCATCACCAGGGCACCCACCTCATTCAGCAGCGGGCCCACATTTTCCCTAGAAATTCTTTGCAGCTATCTTCCAGGTGTGTAGGGACTCTTAAAGACAGGCAGTTGCCTTTCAGTATTGGATGGCCACCTGGCCAGCCAACTCCTTACCCACATCAGCATCATCTGCGACAATGTTCCTCTTCATCAAATACCTGCAGAATTCATTTAAAAACTCAGCAACCTGTATTCACACTCCTGGAGAGTAAAGCTTATCCCCACAGACAACAGTGCCATGAACTACATTGACCTACCAGTATTTTGTATCTTGGAGCTTTTTCAGCATCTGGCACTTTCTCCAAGGAAACTTCCAAAATGGAAGCTCAGTTGATTCCAGCTGTGGCTATTTCCTTCCCTAGGAGGAGACATCCATTTCTAAAGTGACTGGACTGACACCACCAGCTTCATGTTGGGAGCCCACCCACACATTGCCCAGCCAGCTGGTGGAGGGCTGGATCTACTGGCTGTGACTGCATGGAGCTGCACTTCAGCAGGGTGAAAGCCTCCTTAAGACATCTCTTGGGCTCCATCCTTCAGGCTTTGATGCTATCAAATGTATGAAAGGGTGAAGTTCATGGTCAGGTCTTTTGAATGTAGATTGTAGAAAAGCATCATTCAAGAAATGTAGGATTCCTTGTTTACATCATATTCTGGATTTTGTGTCATCCGTGAACCAGAAACAGCTGTATCTCATGGTCTATTTCTTCGGACCCCCATACTCCATACCAGCTGAAGTTCTGACAGAAGAGGTAGCCCCTACATCAAGAAACCATGCATGAAGAACTGCACTGTAGAAATAGGTAACACAACACCAGATTGAGAACCATGGGTTTCTGGTTCAGTCTGGAAACATGGGAGTAGGCAAATGTTCCTGGAAGCATGAGCAGATCACAGGGTGTCTATGAGCCACCAATGTGATACAGGCAAACGCCTTCTTGTGTGTTAGGCAAGATATTTCCGTAGGAAAGGCAAGCACTATGCAAAGCCCCAGTGAGAACTCACCTGTACCACTACAGAGATTTGTCATTCCTCAGGTTACAGACAGAGAAATTTAATTTGGGGTGAAGGCAGATAAAGACTAAGCAGTTGATTAGGGGCATGGAGGGCCTACTGAAGAAGACAATGACTAGAAGGAGCAAGACAAAGACTGAGAGAGCTGCCATCACTTTCAAGAAAGGTAGCAAGGATGAAGGCCAAAGAAGGAAAAGAACTACTGAAGTGCAATGAAAAAGATGGTCAAGTGACGAGAGAAACTGGACTTCACACGATCCAATGCGAATCATACGGAAGCCACTTTATTGATATTCTACTGTCCCTTATATCCAATTTATCTATCCCTACACACGTTCACGCATTAGTTGATTGGTTAACAGTCCTGTGCATGAGGTGAGCATGCAGCTCAGCTTCTTTCTTGATTGGTTCATCTAATCTCTGTTTTTCCACCTGCTCGTCCGACTCCTCCAGGCCTGCTTGTCTGACTCCTCCAGGCCTGCTTGTCCGACTCCTCCAGGCTTGTTTTCTCAATTTGTGGTGAAACAATCACTATCGCTCCTATTTTTCTCTCCTCAAGGTGACTTCAAGGACAAAGGCCTACAGCCAGTCTGCTTCCTCACATGGCTGGTTCAATATATGTCCATTATCTCTTAAGTACACTCCCACAATCAAGAACGCAAATCAATTCAGTACTTCTTTCCAAGAGGAAAATGTCACTATCAACACTGTAGTAGCAAGTGTCCCTTGGTGGATTGCTAAGGAATGGTGAGGAAATCATGCATGCTCTCTACGGCTCTACAAAGTCCACCCAGAGGGAGCCAAACCCCTTCCTTTCACCTCTGGCATCACCACAACCAAATGAATGTCTGTGGTAGAGATGCCCTTATTTACATTGCCTGAATGTACACACCAGTTTTGGCACCAACATACAAAATGACAAGAATAGTACCTTACCTCCTCTTTCAGGGCTCCAAATACAAAATCCAAAAGGAAAAAGAGGTTTGTCAGGCTTTTAGATAAGATCTGAGCATCTTTGCACAAATGGAGGTAGGCAAATAACTCTCAGAAAGATCAAAGTCACCAATGCTGAAAGTTTTACCCTGTGTCTGAAGTGCATTTTGTATCCCATATAAACACAGCCAGCTGTGCAGTTGGGTTTCAGTGGGAAAAGGGGATGTGAGGGTGATAGCAGCAATGGGCTATATTTACAGTTTGTAAGAATGATTGTTTTCTTGGCTGTATTTTGGGCACAGATCCAAATGTTCTAGGTCTGACAACGACCAGCTTTTCCACCACACCAGTGTAATCTGCGCTCCCTTGTTTTTGAAAGCCTGTGTTATTTCCATGGTGGTCTCTTGGCACTATCCAACCCAACCTATGACTCTGGTTACACTTTGGCTTTCCTCCAGGCTGTGGCTGCTGAAATCACCTGCCTTGCACTCCCAGGAAAGGGTTTGTGTCCAGCCAGATCAAGTGCCTGGTCCTCCTCGCTGCTTGACCTCATGGGTGCTAGCTCTGGCGCAGAGAGGGGATGGCTGATAGGGGTGGTTTCTGGGCTGCAGGGTTGGTTTCTGACATGGCCTGAGAGAAGAATAACAACACAGGTTTTATCCTTGGGAGCCAAGTGGCAGAGGATGCGTCAGGGACGCCCAGCAGCTGTGCCCTGTGCATAGCCACCAAGGGCAGGGACAGCCCCTGGGGCACAGGGACTGGCCTCGTGGCCAGCACCCCAAAGGCCTTCTGAAGCTCTGTGGCTTGCCTTTGCCAGACTGCAAGGGATGTTTTGTCAAACAAAACTGACCTGCTCCTGGTTATACGTGCATGTTGTGTTAATGCTTGTCAGTTTTGGCTGTGAAACAGATTCAGAAAAATAACATAAAATTACATAAAATAAAATCACATAAAATAAAATTGCATAAAATTGCATAAAATAAAATAAAGTATAAAAACAAAATCCTGTTTCCACTTGTAACCTTTCTGATCTGTGATCTTGAAAGTGTTTTTGGAGCTGAAACCACCTTGACATTTCAGGCAAATAACAGTCTTATTGTTATTCAGCTAATGGTGAGCACAGGGAATAGAATAGAATAGAATAGAATAGAATAGAATAGAATAGAATAGAATAGAATAGAATAGAATAGTTATGCTTTGTTATGCATACAGTTACGCAGGACAAGCTATGACCTAGACCTAAGGGGTCCATTCAGGAGAGCAGCTCTCTGCAGTGCAGGTCCCAGCTCCATCCAGGAGAGAAGGGCAGAGATGGGCACACTTACAACAACATCACTCAGGCAGGGACGTGAAGGCCCCAGGCTAAGCTAAGACACGTGCCCTCGGCCCTTGACAGGAGACGGTGGGGGTGGGGGTCCCAGGCGAGGCCGGTCCCAGCCATTGAGACCCATGAGCACCCCCAGGACCTTGGTAGAAGTAGACCTGCACTGTTCATATGCCCTCCTTTAGACATTTATGGTTAGCCACTTGGGAGACAGAGTATTGGGCCAGGTGGACCTTCACTCTGATGGAGAACTGTTGTTGTCTGGCTCTTTTGTTTTAGCATGTTTTTCCAAGTGAAACAGCTCAGGCATTTCTAAAAATGAGTATAGGGAAAAATAAAATCTGCGGGGAAATGATCAAGTATTGCTTACATCAAAAAGGTTTGCAACCATTTAGTTCCAGAACACTTCCTGCTTCTTTGAGCATCAGTGGTGTCAGAGACGTGGGGTTTTGCCATCTTCTGGAAACCCAGCTAAACTGGATGAACATAGAAGGTTTTCAAAGGCTGCAGTTCCCACGTGCTTTTTGCAAATTTGTTCAGGTTATCAAATGATCTTGAAATGATCCACAGCTCTCACCCCCATCAGAAGGTACATGCCTCCTTCCCACAAAGTGACAGAGCCAACGCCTAGGATGGGGCATGATTACCCACTCAATCCCTTCTGCTAGGAGGGAGGGAGGAAATGTT
>NW_009646939.1:394227-414096 GCF_000708025.1 Charadrius vociferus | reverse complement strand
GAAAGAAGGAGGGAGGCAGAAGGATTGAATCAAATTGAATTGAATAGAATCAAAGAGTTGAGTTGGATCAATGATCATCAAGTCTAACTGCCTGACCACTTCAGGGGTGACCAAAAGTTAAAGCATGTTATTAATGTCTTTTCAACACTGACTGGTATGGGGCATTGACCACCTCTCTAGGAAGCCTGTTGCAGGGTTTGAACACCCTCTCGGTAAAGAAATGCTTCCTCATGTCACGTCCAAATCTCCCCTGACGGATGCAGCTTTGTGCCATTTCCATGTGTCCTGGCACTGAATCCCAGGGAGAAGAGATCAGCACCTCTCTTCTCCACGTCCCCTCCTCAGGAAGCAGAGAGCAATGAGGTCACCCCTGAGCCTCCTTCTCTCCAAACTACACAAACCCAGTGTCCTCAGCTGCTCCTCAGACCACGTGCCTTCTAGCCCCTTCACCAGCCTTGGTATCATCCTATGGACACATTCAAGCACTTTAACATCCCTTTGAAATGGTAGAGCCCAGAACTGCAGGTGGTACTCAGGGTGAGGCTGCACAAGTTCTAAATACAATGTGGTAATCACCTCTTTGAAACGGCTGGTTATACTGTGTTTGATGCATCCCAGGATGTGGTTTGCCCTCTTGGCTGCCAGGGCACAGTGCTGACTCACACTGAGCCTGCTGGCAACCAACACCTCCAGACTCCTTTCTGCAGGGATGCTCTCCAGCCATTACTCTGTCCCACCTGCAGAATCCAGCATTTGTTCCTGTTCAGTTTCATGTCACTGGTGATTGCCCAGTGATCCAGTCTATCTAGATCCCTCTGCAAGGCCTCTTCTCCCTCAAGTGAGTCAACAGCACCTCTCAGTTTAGTATCATCAGCAACCTTGCTAATGGTGCATTCAACCCCTGCATCCAGATCACTGATAAAAATATTGAACAGAACTGGCCCTCGGATTGAGCCCTGGGGAACACCACTGGTGACCGGTCACCAGCCAGATGTAGCCACATTCACTACAACCTTTTGAGCCCTGCTGTTCAGCCAGTTCTTCAGGCAACACATTGTCTACCTGCTCATCTCGCAGTTGGACAGCTAGTCCAGAAGGATGCTGTGAGGGACAGTATCAAAAGTCTTACTAAAATCCAGAAAAACTATGTCCACCACCATTCCTTCGTCCACTAGGCAGGTGACCTTATCATAGAAAGATATTAAATTAATTAAACAGGACTTTCCCTTTGTAAACCCACATTGACTGTGCCTGATGATTGCACTATTCTTTAAATGTAGTGGTAGGACAAGGTGTAGTGGTTTTAAATTGGAAGAGGGTAGATTTACGTTAGATATTAGGAAGAAATTCTTCACTGTGAGGGTGGTGAGACACTGGAAGAGGTTGCATAGGGAAGTTGTGAATATCCCATCCCTGGAAGTGTTCAAAGCCAGGTTGGACAGGGCTTTGAGCAACCTGATCTAGTGGAAGATGTCCCTGCCCATGGCAGGGGTTGGACTAGATGATCTTTGAGGTCCCTTCCAACCCAAATCATTCTATGATTCTATGTAATAAAAGCTGTGTTCATACCCAATAAGTAATGCTGTAAAAGTCCTGACTGATAGCGTAAAGATAACACTCCTAAAAAATTTTGTCTCATGCCACATGACTACGTAGTTCTCTAAATATACACCATCTACTGGTATAATGCAGATGGAGATATTAGAAAAACTTGAAAAAGTTCTACCAGTTTGATTTAATGTTTTAGTTGACAGGTGTATGCCCCTGTAAAACTTATACAACGACCTAATGAAGAAATGGCACCTCTTTTCCCACTCTCTCCCCAGTCCTTTCGTACGTTTTCAGATCATACTTGTAAAATGTCATGTTATGTTTATTATATCTAACTCTGCTCTGCAAAGCAGTCACAGCTAAGCGCATCCTACACTGCTTCATTGACCCATTTCCTGCAGCAGCAGCAGATCCCACAGATGGCAGAGAGGACCACGCACAACCTCAGGGAATAGGGAAGCCTCTGCCTGTGCCACTGATCTGAAACAGAACATCTGTAGATTAAACAGATCTTGAACTTGTTATCTAATACCACAGCAATAAGTGTGGACAAGATAACCCGTACTAATCCCATGTGAACTCTCTTTGAGCTGCTGTTACTCAGAGAACTTTTTCATTTTTTTGAACAGGCTGCATGGCAGGTGAATGAAAGCAGTGGTTTGAAGTGCATTCTCCTTTTTCTCTTCTAGTATACAGCCATATATCATCAACTCTTTCACAATGTCTGGCTTCTCTTGAAATTGCTGACCTGTCTGAGGAGAGAAAAGAAAAATAAATACTGTCAAAGCCAGTCATGTGTAAAGATCAGGTAAGGTGGGAATGTAGCCTCAAAAACAAAAAGGCTGAAAAACAGAGTTACATGAAGTAAGTGTGAAACAATGTTGTTTGGGCACTATCAAACAAAACTTTGTAACAGCTAAGAATCATCCAGGAGATGGCAGATATTCAGCTATCAAAAACACTAGGAGCTGGAGATCAGAAATGAATACAACAGCACCAGACAGTGTTGTTTTACAGACCAGTTCTGTTCTGCCTCTGCTCATCTCGTCTCACTTCACTGGGATTGCAGCATCCCATCCCACTCTTAAACCTGCTGGAAATTTCCCCAGAAAGATCAAAAAGCCAAAGTGATTGCATAGTTCATAAAACAAAAAGGCAAAACCTATGGGGAAAAGCAGAAGCAAATTTGACTGTGCTTGCTAATTGCAACGTTTATTTACCGTGACAAGTGTCTTATGAGTCTGCCAGCAAACAGCTTATCAACATAAATAAAAATGAGAATTTGATAAGGGATGCACTCAGAATAACAAATTTTAAGGATTTCCATCCCACAAATCTTAACATAAGAAGGAAACAATTACCGGGAGTCATACACCAAAGGCTAAATGGCAGCCTGAGTGTTTCAGGCTGACCAAGTGAGAGGCATTCATTTTTATTCTAACAGAAGCATTGACTCCTACTAACTTCTGCTGCTGTGGCAGAAATAGAAATGCACAAAATATCAAGCTCTTAAACAGAGCAATCAGCAGTACCAATGAGGAAGCTAAAGTTCAGGCACCCAAACCGGAGTGACACACAGAGAGTACCTGGCTGTCTTCTCTTAGCATTTTAATGCTAGTGAGTGCATAGAGCTTGTCCCAACCTGCTCCCTCACAGGTTTTTCTGCCATTCTTCGTTACAAACTGCCAATAATAATTTTTCTTTAAGAAAAAAGTCTAACGTCCAGTGGAAACTTTGCAAACAGAGGAGAGTTTGGGAGAGGAAAGACTGAAAGGCATTTCCCCTTTTCTTGCAACACATTTCAGTGGTGACTAGAAGAAAAATACTTGAACTGGCTTTCCATTGACGAAATATGCACAGTTTTGCTGCTTATCAGCTGCTGGAATCATGTTCTTCAACAAAGACTCTTTGAACTAGCTAAACTGCCAAATTTAGATTTCAGTTTTGCAGTAAGGCCTATGTTAGCAGGATTCAATAGCTCTGCAGCAGCCCCGCAGCCTGCCCCCCCCCACCACCACCTCCCTTCCCCCAGCAGAGGTGTGGTTGTCCCACAAGCCGGGCACTGGACCCCATTCCCACCTAGGAAAGGGGAGCTTTAGTATAGTTATTGTTCTCAGGCAGGGGTGAAATCTGAGTACAGATAATAACAATGGCATCTGGCCTGGAGAACACTCCTGTGCATTTTCTGCAAGACGCGTTACTTTCTTGCTTGTCCCCCAAAGTCTTCTGTAACAAAACTGTGCCCTGGGCAGTGTTTCCTCTCTTCTCTGCCAAAACTGATTGCTTTTTGATGGTAGCTGAAAAAGGCTCCCATTTGTGCTGTAAGTCTTCATAACACACTACAAGGGTATACAGTGGTGTTGCTCTCAGTTTCAGATGTTTTGGGCCCAATACCTACTTGCTGTGAAGCTGTTGAGTCCTGCTCGACACCTGCCAGGAGGGGTCCAGGGCTGCAAAGGTAAGAATGCCCACGTGGATGTCCTGTTCAGGGCTTGCCCACGCGTGTGGTGGCACGCAGGTGCTTGGTGCAGCACCTTGCAGCCAGGCCTAACTGTATTTGTGTGTCTGCTCTGAGCCCCACCAGCCACTTTCACACCCCGGGTTCTTACCAAGTTTCCTTCACTGTGTTTGAGGTCCTGACCGGTGGCAGACACCATGCGACACGAGTCAGCAGCAGTGATGAACAATTTGGCTCTCATGCCTCTTAATGAGGAGATGGTATCTGAGCATATCACTGCTTACTGTTTTACCTTTGAATATTCATTTAAGTTACTCAATACTTCTTTAGAGAGGTGCACACTCTATAGGCTGTAATAACCATGTAGAATCTACCAAGCAAAACTAGCACTGCCAGCAACAGGCATACCGGTCTGCATGTCAGCTCTTCAAATCTGTTTTGCTGCCTAGGGAAGGAAAATATTTTGTGACTCCTTCATTATATGTGAACTGCAAAAAGTTAGATGATGAAACATAGTGTTGATTTTGAAAAATTTGCCATCAATGCAGCTACCTCCATCTGGTCTGGCTTGACCGTTGCTCAGGAAAAATGACATGGTCTCCAGACAAGCACTCAGGCAAGGCGGATTTATTGCGTGAGCAGTAGTCACTCTGTGAATGAAGCTGCCTCATCTTCAACATACATTTCTCATTGATATTTGCCTGTTTAAAGACCTCAGGCTGGGACAAAAATGTCAGGCACTCCTTTTGGCACTCAGGTCAGCATTTAAGAAGGTACAAGATTTCTCTAGCACAGCTGATCCTTTCTTTCCATTGGTCTGTCAAATGAGAGACATGATTTTCTTTCCATACCATGGGATTTATGCTGGATAGTTATTTTGTTGCTTCAGTTCCAGATATTTTCTAGCCATAAGTTTGTAGTGGATAGGGATTTTTGTTATCTGTCCAGGTGTTCCCCAGAGTTCAGGAGTTAGTCAAGGACTGGGTTAAGTGCTTCTGCATTGTAGCATTTTTGCTTTGAATTGTCTACTTCATCTTTGGGAACACCATGCTCTAGAAAAGCTGCATGTATTTAGCAAGTCTTGTCTCCTCATTTAGCAAGTACTTAAACATAGGCTTGATATTAAGATGATCATTTATTTCAGTGTTATTAATTGTTCACAGGCACGGAGCATCTCTCACACAAGGGGAGACTGAGAGAGCTAGGATTATTCAGCTTCAAGAAGAGAGGGCTGAGAGGGACTTTAGCAGTGTTTATAAATATCTGGTAGGAGGTGCAGAGAAGACAAAGTGGCTCTTCTCAGTGCTGCCAAGTGACAGAAAAGGCAACAGGCAGAAACTGAAACATGGGAAATTTTGTCTGAACAAAAGAAAACACTCTTCTACTGTGGGGATGGTTGAACACTGGAGCAAGTCACTGAGAGAGGTCTTCTTCACTGGAGGTATTTGAAGCCTGACTGGACACAGCCATGGGCAACTTGTTGTAGCTGCCTTTGCTTTGGATTTGGAGGGTTGGATTTGACAGTCCATGGAGGTCCCTTCCCACCTCAACTGCTCTGTGATTTAGTGGTTGCCATTGTGGCTTGTCATCAGGCCAATAGGAGAAGAACCCAAGCTCCTTTGTGACAGGTTTTCTTTTGTCAGGAGCCACCCTGTGTTCCTAGAAGACTCTTTTTGGTCTGATTGCAGCCAAAGATGTATTAAGTTGCCTAAAGTCCAGCAGTAGCAGCTTCTCCTTCCTTTGTTGGTTTGAAGTCTCTCCTCAGAATTGGGTGATGATTTTCAATTGCAAGTTAGCAACATCAATAAAGTCATGTGAACCACAGCTGTGGACTGCTGCAAAATCCTGAACCAAAGTTTTCCACCAAACAAGTAAACAGTAGAAATAGAGAAGCCTCCCTCTCCTGAGACACACACCAGTGGAGACACAAACTTCTCAATCTAGCACCAAATCAACCACCTAGTGCTCTTGAAACTCTCATGTGAAAGAGAATAAACACTGACTTCTGGCTTTAGTGTGGGAGCCAGGAGCAAATATATATGCAATATTGCTTTATTTGGAAAGCCACTAACTCACCACCAATAACAAAAAAATTTATAAATCTTGCAACTGCAGATGGTTCAACAAAAGGCTACAAATATTGCTTGAACCTGCAGAATAAAATAATCATCACTTGAAATGATGCCAGGTTGTCCCAGGTAACTTGCTGAAAACTGTGACAGCCCATGGATGCCAGCCACAGAACTTGTCTCCTTTACAAGACACCACAGATCTCAACAAATCCGCTGTGGCTTTGTTTTCTCTCACTTGCTTTCCTTAGCTATTCCTTGGAGCCAGAGAGTAATTAACTGAAATTAATTACAAGTGTTGATTAGAATTTGTTTTCCAGTAAGTTTGAGCAGAGCCCACCAGGTAAGATGGACCTGAAGAACATACTACCCAAAAAAAGTCAGAAGTAATTACCACACTGGGCAAACATTTCTGCATTTTTATTCTTACAGTTTGAAGTTGATGCTTTGTTGGCTAGGTATTTATGAAAATGACTGGTCTTTCACCATAGTAGATTTTAAAGTACAAATGAGTGCAGTGCAGCAATATGCTATCAGCAGTGACTGAATGCAAGAAAAACACGCATGCAAGTCATTATTCCTAGTTGATTTTCTTCTGGTTTGATAGGGCACATTCTGTAGAGCCTTGAAATCTTAAACTAAACCATTTTGTCTTCACTTATCCTCTTGCGGACCTACATATAGGACAAAATGGCAAAGTGTTGGGCAATATACTAATTTCTTTCTCTCTGCTGAGCTTTTATTCTTCATTTCTTGGCTTTATATATGCAAGCGAGGTTCAGGGGTAGATTGGCTTTCATAACAAATAAGTAATACATTGGACAGAAAGTAAGATTTTGGTGAGATATGCATCTTGATTTTCTAACTTCCCTGGCCTGATACCATTTTTGTCAGTGGCTTTTCTGACTCACATGAGTAAGGACACTGTTGCCCTCCTTGAGTTACGTGTTTTGGAGAGGATGAGTAAACTTGTTGTCAGCCTGTCTGCAGCACAGCGCTGTTATGCAGCAATTCTGCTGGAGAAACACTTCTGTTTTGGAAAGACACAAAACACAAACATTTTCACGCAAGGTCTTAGAGGGGTCAGAGAAATCAAACTGATTGGCTAAAAAGAAGCAGAGGAACTATGTACCTTCATTTCCCCTTCAAAATTAGCACCTTATAGGACCACGTCTTCAGGAAAATAACCAGATTGGAGGGATAACTGAGGCATTTCTTTACTTTCAGTCTGCAACTTAGATCTGAACAATACACTTGCAGGGTCCCAGAGCATTTGGGAAGGCTTGAATTGACAGTCGTGGGAAGCAATGAAAGCTCTTCTGTTTTTTAAAACTGGCATTGACTAATCACACTGATTCAAACATGAGTGGTGTAGCACATGCTCATAGGGACACCAATCGCTTAAATTCAGTTGCACAGCTGATTCTGCCAATGTTAAATAACAATTACTCCCAGCTGCATATTCCTAACCAGGATTAACAGCTGAATACAGGACTGCAACAAGTGGCTACTATTAGAGGTAGGGGACCAGGTCTGAAGACCTTAGAAGTTCCTTTCCCATCTATGGTTATATATATAATACATAAAAACTAAATCAAGGTATTCTGCAGGTGATGATAGCTCCTATTGCACAGATAGACTGTAACATCCATTTATTGTCTTTTACAGCTTTAAAAGTCTTGAGGTTACCATTACACTGGTAGCATAGCAGAGATAACTTCCCACCATGCTTCCCTGGGAAGCCAGCAGAGGCTGAGGCAGAGCACTGATGAGGGGGAGGCCAGGTATGAGGATGAGGATGGGGACGCAGCTGCTCCCGCCCACCTGCTCTGGTGTCATTCTCCAGATATCCCCTAGGCCGCTTCTTCCTTCCAGTCCGTCCCACCTCATCATTTTTAAGATTTCCTTTTCCTCTAAATCGGGTTGCTTCTGCTTCATTTTCCTCATCAACAGGTTCAGAATGGCTGTTCCATCCCTGGACACCCTGAGTAAGCGCTAGGCCATCTCTCTTCTTGAACAAAGGCTGGTTCTGTGACATTAGCTGTGGCAAGCAAAGGAGGTCAACTGTCCTCGCTTGCTTAACAAGGGAGTAAAAGTACTAGGGATGACAGTGAGAATGGTTTTGGTCGGTTTTTAGATGAAATCTAATCTATAAACTACAAACCTAGTTTATAGATGTGCAAACTAAACAAGAAGCAGAGGTAATCAACTTTGTTCTCTTTGTTCTTTCAAAAGCCTAATACGTAGGTTGTTTGGGTGTTGGGTTTTTTTTTTCCTTTTTTTAACCTTTAGGTAGAGTCAGGACAGTCCCATATTTTATACAGCAGAAACTAAAGATGGAGACATTAGTATTCTGTGGATTCATTTAGAAAGTACCAATAAACAGGTTTCTGTCATTCATTCAAAAAGTTAAAAGCTCTGTTGCCAAGTTGCAACAAATTCATGGCTAGCTTTGATTGACAGTAATACTGCACATGAATAGTTTCTGATATGATAAATACCTTCACTCGCTGGAAAACAAACTAAAGCATCTACTTCAAAGTGGGTCTGTCCCGTGGAATTTAGGAAGAACTCCTGGAAAGCCCGACCAAGGCACACTGAAATTTGTGGGATTGTTCACCTACTTCAAGTTAGGCAAGTCCTAATGTGAGCTACACCTTCAACATGTATCTTAATAAAAGTGATGCATGCATTTATAAGATCCTCAGCCTTATTCAATACAAGCTCTAAACGGCTTATAGGAATATCCTAAGGACGTTCACAGCCCATATCCTCTCCATATTCTTAAAGGCAACCAATCTTCAGAATATGCTTCAAGGGAATTATTAAATAATCTACAGTGAATTTCAGTGTTGTTTGCTGACCTGAACTCCTCTCTTCAACCTAAAAATCCTTTAGACTATTTTTTATATTCTGGGGCTTATACTCACTGTCTTTTAAATCTTTCTGAAAAACTAGAGCAACATACTGTAGGACAACCTCCCCTGCATTGTCCTTATTTACTGTAGCACAACCTCCCCTGCATTGTCTTTCTTTACTTCCCCTTTTTACTACCTTGTTACATAATAGTAACTTCTTCAGCCCTTCTGACTTTGTACACTCATGCTATTATTTTTTACTTGCTTTGAGCCAGAAAGGTTTATTCTCTTTTTACATGACTCCCCATCCATTTCCAAATCTCAAGCGGTTACTGAAGCAGTCTTCCCTTGTAGGAAACTAACAGAAGACTGGTGAGGGGGATTGTAAACATGCTCAAGTGACTTGCAGCTGGGGTGTCGAAAAACACGTGTATCATACCAATCGTTGTTTGGCCTTGCGTGTTGGACAAGTGGAACATCTGTGTTTAGATAACAGGTCTGTGATAGACTCGGAGACACTTTGTTGAACGTCCTTGAGACTCCTGCCCTGTGGGAAAGATCAAAGCACAGTGGTAAATTACACGTGCGTGGTCTAAGCTCGGCGGCGCCTGCGCTCCCACTTCAGTGCCTCTGCCCGGGTGCTGCTTCAGGGATCCCCTGGTTGGTGAGGTAACGAAAATAAATCTACTCTTTGCATTTCATTCATGGTTTTGTGGTTGTTCCTGCATCCTGCCAGCACCAGCTCACACATCCCTGCTGCTTTTTCTCCACCTCTGAGTTTTTAATACATCTTTTCAGTCACGGTCAACGGTTTGCCCAATTTTACCCAACAGATGAGTTGTGGTTGTTCCTGCATCCTGCCTGCACCAGCTCACACATCCCTGCTGCTGTTTCTCCACCTCTGAGTTTCTAATACATCTTTCAGTCATGGTCAATGCTTTGCCCAATTTTACCCAACAGATGAACAGTTCTCCATTCTTTTCTGGTTGTAGTTCCCCTTGCACAACTGTAAATTTCTGAATATTAAAATAAATACATTTATTTTCTTTCGGGGTTGAACTTTACTGGCCATAATTTCAACGAGTTTCACCTTCTTGTGGAAAGAGTTCCCTCATTAGACTAAGTCCTCTACTCTGTCCTGGTCTTTGTGCACCGAAGGCTGCTTTTGAAGGCCACTGTCATTACTTTGCTTCCCCCTTCCTTCCTGACCTTAGAAAAACAGACACCATCACTTTGTGAGTATTTTTATCCAGATGACTAAAAAAAAAAAAAGACATTTTATTTCAACACAGAAATCATAATTTTATTGGAAATAATCAATAGAACTGCAAGAATTTTTAACTCAGTGCTGCACTATGTATATTTTGTTATTACAAAAATGCTTTCTGGTTGGAAGCCCTACAACTGCAGCAGCTTGAAAGCTGCTTAACAGAATGTCACAAATAGCATTTTTCTTTTTCTTACATACCTTGTGCTAGCAAACCTCTCCACGTGTGGCAAACCTACTAGTCAGAAAGAGGAAGTGGTAAACAGGCTGTAGAAAAATAATCTTTCAGTATCTATAGCAGTCTTTTTTTTTTTTTGCTATTGACAGCCTCCATCTTAAAGGCAGTGGATTTTTCACTTCATTTCAGTTTATCAGTAGGCTGACTTAGAGTTTTGCCATCATCTGCCTCCAATTCATTTACTTCTTCCTGTAATTCATCCTCCAGCTCATAGTCCGAGAATGATTCAGTATTATCATCCCAGTAATCAGCTTCGTATCTGTCGAGTAAGTATTTCTGTGGTGTAATGTCATCATCAGGAGGATTCTTTGCTTTTTTCTTTTTCATTTTCTTTTGAATCTTAGAAAGCTGCTGCTTCTGCTCTTCTGTCCAGGCAACGCTTTCTACATTTCTTGACACTTTCAGTCTTTTGTAGTCCATTATCTGCTTATTCAGCAGTTCATGATCAATACCAAAAAGATTAGACTGCATGGGTGAATCTGAAGATTGAGTTGCTGAAGAGAACACTTTACTGTGGAAAGAAAAACAAACGTCGTAGGTTTTTTCCCTGTGTATATTTTAAAGGGCAATGCTAATTGTGACAACTTGAGTAACATAGAAATAAACTTGGAGTTTTCAGTTTGACTTTATTAATGCATTGTGTTCAGCATTGTGCTCCCTATGGTAAGAAAGCAGAGATACCACCATACCATGTGTCCAAGGACAGGCTGTGTATAAGCCTGTCAGCGTGTCAACAGACTTAATGGGAGGAAGCCAATAAAGCAACTACATTCCAGATAAAACTGCTTGTTTCTGGGAAAAGGTGTGCATAGGTAACAGGGTGAGCACTGGACCTAGGAGCCCCAAGGAAGTTAGACTTCTCCCAGCTCTTCCAAGAAGTAAGAAGCAGCAGCCTGTGCCCAAAACACATCAGACAAACGTATGAATGACAGCGTATGGCACCTTAACCTGGACTGAAGCACTTCCACAAGACAGAAACAGAGGAAGATGTTAGGTGCCCTCTGGGAAATTCTATCACAACAATGATTTCCCCCAGTAAGTTATTTCTTATTTGCACCTGATGAACAGTCCTGTGAGATGTTAAGGCACAAAAGGGAATTTCCACCAACAGACTGCAGCACACAAGTGCAAGGCTGTTGGCTTTGAGAGCATCCAGTCCACAGAATCATTATTCCAATAGATTGTTCAGCCCTATCCCTCAATACCAAAAAAATCCCTCACAGAAGAATGTTAAATTAACTTACTTTTACTTTTTGTTAACTTAGGGAGATTTGTCAGTAAGCTGGTAACTCCCATATAACAAACCAAACTTACACCAGAAAAAAAATGGCCAAGTAAAGGTAGAGCTTTTTTCCTCATGAGAAAATTACCAGCAAGAAACAAATATTACTACTGAAAATTCAGCTATCACAAACACATTGAGTCTTGGATTCTTAGAAATTCTAAAAATACTTCCCTCGTAAAAGTAACGATACTAATACCAGAACAAGTATCGGGTATGCAAGTAACCAATCTGATGACTATGTCACTCAGAGTATAGACATCAAACAGCCAATTTCTAAGACTGTGTTCTGCTGTCACCTTATGGCTTAGCTGCCTCTTAAAGTGTATACACTCTGCTGTTACAAGTGACAATTCAGTCATTCTTCAGAGCTTAACAGAGGTCCACTTATATATAAAAAATAGACTTTCTCTTTCTGTATTTGCAAACCTGTGTTTTGCAGCAAGGTACCTGTGTACAAGAACCAATGACAAAATAGCCTATGAAAATGTGTCTGCACTAAAATATGAAAGTAAACCAGAGCATATATAATAAGACATATTTTCCCTTCATTTTAATAAATGGGTGTAAATTTGGTAAAGAAAGCTTAAGCCACAAAATAAAATGCCATCCTCTACATTTAATTTCTGGGACAATTACATATTAGTTTTGTCCTAGCCTATTCTGTAGCCTCTTCTGTCAATAAAAAGGCCCGACTGATCCTTTTAAAAGCTGAGATGACTTTTCAGTAATGTCTTCTAAAAAGTCTCTCTTCCGCTTTTATTTCCTCATAACACCATTTGCTCAACTTAGATAACAACAATGTACACATCTAATTAAAATATACTTTCTGTCATGCCAAATAATACCCAATTTAAGTTGGCCAACAGAGATGAAAAGGCACACTTGTACAATTCTGATTCAGAAAACGCACCTTGAATCGTTTTGAGATGTTTCTTCTTCTTCTTCTGGAGGTCCAAAATCAGCAATTGACAGTAATTCCTCAATCTGTAAAAACATGAAGACAATAAAGGTCCTATATTAAATTTACTTTATTTACCTACACAAGAAACAGACAAGTATCTAACGGCAAATATTTTATTTTATACATGTTTGGAATATTCAGCAAAACCATTTCAAAATAGCCTTTTCCTCTATTTACATGAAAACGCTTATACTTCTTGCCTGGCAACTTGTATCAAATAGCATCACTGATCCAAGGATTCCTACAAAGTTTTTTTGCCTTATGTACATTCTGAACAGTTGGCTGGGGATTGTATGACGTACATAATTTATTTGGTCTTACTTCAGTCTTGCAATCCTTTCTCATAACATTCTTACACTGAGATTTTTTTCACTTTTTCCTCCTTTCTGCAATTTTGTATTTGTATTACATGTAAATATTGAGTTTCTAACTCCCTTTTAACATAGCACCTAAACAGTAAATGCTATAAATCTAGTAGATTCAGTGCTTAGAGAGTGTACCTAATTGTGAAAATTCTATCTCATTTGAAATTTTTATTCCTACTTTTGTTTACATTACTTCCCTTCTAATTCAGCATATTATTCTAGGAGCTGAACTGGATGGTCCTTCCCTGCCTCCAATACTTAAAAATCAGGTTCAGCTACATTATTTCAAGCCCTTTTATTCGAATCTGTGGATTACATAAATCTGATGATCTGCAAAGTATGAAAAGGTGATTGTCCTGGTTTGAAGTAAAACAGGACCATTTTTGTTCAGTAACTTTGCTTCTTAGCTAAGCCTCTTCTAACTACTGAAATTTGCAGCATATTTTGCAGACACTGTTCTGAGAGTCGTAAGACCTATGTTTATAGCTGATGCCAAGGAATGGTATGCAGAGAGGCTCCTGCTTAGACTCACTGCTGTAACACCCAAGGGCAGCTCACTTGGTTATGTGCCCGTTGAAGGGTCGGAAGCGGAAAAGCATAGAGGGGTCACACCTGCAGGGAGGAGCAGACAGGACAGGTGATCCAAAACTGACCAACAGGGTATTCCATCCCATCTGCCTCATGCTCAGTAGAAAAGCTGAGGGATCAAAGGGTCAGGTATCTTTCCTCAATGGCCGGTGTCTGAGGAGGACTCTGTCTGTTCATCTGCCTGTGATCCTGATCCAGAATCCAGTTCCTGTCCATCACCGAGTCCAGCCTGGGACTTCCCCAGTGCCAGCCGGCGATGTGTCATCCTGGGAGCTTGATACGGTTTTGTATATATTTCATTATTTCCTTTTATTTTATTAGTAATATTTCATTAAAGTAGTTCAATTCCTTCTAAACTCGTAAGTCTTTTCCCCTCCTCTACCTCTCTCTTTGAAGAGAGGTGTGGGGGAGCATCTGTTGGTCTCATCTGGGGTGCCCCACATCGCCAGTGGCCGGTTCGGCCTAAACCATGACAGATTTATTGAGCCCTGCTTGTGCCGCACATTGGGGCATTTTAACAATTCACAGATGGAAAAAAGTTGAGGTAAAAAAAAAAAATAAAAATCACTGATTAGATTCAATGGAATTTTAAAACCACTTAACATTTAAAACGTGGAAGACAGCTCCTCAGACCTCATTTCAATAATCATGTATACCAGGCAACAGACAACTGCCTACCCTATATTATTCCTTAAAATTGTAATTTCATTGTTTAGGACTTTTTTATTGGCCTAATGATCTGGCCTACAAGCTTCTCTGAAAGCACCACTTCAGAAATTTTAATAGTAGCATCCAAAAAAGTTCATGAGGCAATAGCTACCGGGATTCTTTTACGTTGTATGCAAGCATCAGTCTTACTCAAGATTCTTTGCTAAAATGTTTTGGAACATGAAGCAGAAAGTGTATAGACAAGGACTGATATCTAATGTAGATTGGTAGAACACCTGAATGATCAGCTGTCTCCGAATTCCTAAGCATTGTGGTATGCTAAGTCACTATGTTTGCACATCATTATATTTGTACATTGAGTCAAAGATTACAATTACCTCTTTTACAGCTGCAGCTTCTTTGTCTTTTAGAAATACTATTGGGGGTACATTTCCTAGAATCTGCTGACTCGTCAGAAGGTACCTGGCAAAAATACAGCATTCACCACTATAAGTAACAGTACAACACTTCCAGGACAGATAAAATATGTTAAATTAATTCCAGCAGTACTGCAAATTTAAGGATATGGTTTGCAAAACTTACAGTCTGATGGGTATCCATTCAAGTTAGTGCTAAGCAATACATCACTAAAGAATCCCAGCTCTGAATGCGTAACATACTAGCTGCAGATCCCACTGAGTATTGATGATATTAGATTTGTCTCCTATATGGACAGGCCGGTGCAGGTCTTTGCCCACTTCATTTGGCTTCCTTATCCCCACTGTAGGGGTGAGAGCAGTTGAGGACAGAGCCTTCACAGCAGGGCAAGACTACTAGTCCTACACGCTAGCTGCAGGAAGGACTGACAAGGCTCCCCTCGTCTTCTTCCCAGCCAGCAACATTCCCTCTCAAAGAGTGGAAGCTGTTGGGAGTAGAAGAGAGCGTTGTGCTGGAGCGGGAATTACAATGCAGCCTAGGGAAACAGGAGGAAAGGAAATGGCTTTACAAGTATGCTTCAATGCCACCTTTCACATAGGGTGCAGTCCTGATCCTGCAACAGACTGGCTGGACAGCAGCCAGCCCAGGAAAGAGGGAGAGACAGAAATTTCTACGATATCCTCAAAACTCACTGGACCCTCTGTCAAAAATGGGTAAAAGCGTCACAATACATGGTAGCATCCTGACGTTAATTTTTTAGTATCAGTATTGCGAAGAATTTCTGTAATACCAGTCACCCCTTCTGGAGGTCCAAATTGTCCCTAGTGATCAGAATTGCCCAATGAATCTGTAAGGAAATACTTGTAATTGCCAGTCTTCTTGTGCAGCATCATATTCTGGCCTACTGTCGTGCACAGCATGTCTAGCCCACCATCACCAGTGCAATGCAGTGAAACTGCACCCAGGCTCCTCTTTCTTTCTTCTCAGCCCAGTCTGAAAGCACAGAAGCCAAATAAGCCAGCAGGACAATACACAGCTGGTCTGGTGCAGCCATCCTTCCCTGTGAGGCTCATCACAGGAGATGCACTAACTCCAAATATCTAAAAACCTAAATCAGATATAGACTGTTAGAAATACTTAAGAAATGGTACTAGTACATGGCTATGAAATTTATGAAGTCATCTAACTGTTTATCCCATAGCAGTACCGTATACGTGGAGCACTCTTCCGTAGTACACTTTCAACATAACTGTCTTTCTCCGTAGTAGCAGCAGGATTCCAGTACACACGACATGCTGAAAAGTTTGATGCCAGGGACACCTGCAAAAAGACAAATGTTTCTTTAAAATTTTATATACACACACACTTCATATACAACAAAGTCTCTAATTCATGAATAAGCATACAGTGACCCAAACTGGATACGTACATCCTTAGGAGAATCTCTTCTCCCATCCCTCTTAAGAACCATAAATTACACAATGCCATTATAGAGGTAGAGTTTAACACCAAATAAAATTTACATTCAGTACCTGAAAAGACTTTTTTTTTTTATTTAGGCAAGTCACTGCCTAATCTCCCTTTCAACTGAAATTAAACAGAGAAGTCTGTCAACACCTGTATGTTACTGACAGTGCTACATTTAGTCAATGCAATGGTGCTACCATCACAAATAGTCCAGAATGACAATTTATGGCACGCTGTTTCAGAACACAGTTGAAAGTGTAAGTTTCCGCTAAAGAAGGACCTGTGACACTGCCTGGTTTGTGGTCACCCAGAGTTTGGTTTTGATATTGACAGAAAAGAGGATGCCCACCATGCCACTGTAATGTAAGAGTCTCTCCAGTTCTAAAGCCTGCTAGGAACCTGCAGTGCCTCAGCCTCTAGCTCACTAACAGGTAACATTCATAGCTGTCATGCATGCAATTGAAAATGCGTGGTGTGCAGGGGCCAAAGCACAGGTGAGTTAGGCTGACGATCTTCCTTAAGAATAAACTTCTGAAACACAAATTGGCTTCTGAAAGATTGCTGAAACTGACATTCATTGCACCTCTCAGCATCTTACAGAACAGGTTCTCACTATGAGAGTACACTCAGCAGACTTCTGATAACCTATCTGGCTCAACCAAAGGAAGGAGATGAGGAAGAGGGAGGAGAAAGCATAAACTACCCATTGGAAGGCACAGTTCAGCGGTGATCTAGTCCAGAAACCAACTCTTCAAACAACCAGCTGTCTACATACATCAGCAGAAAAAGACAACTCCACCAGCATATTCCCACGAGTGAAAATTGCATCACAGTCTGCTGTTGACAGCGCTACTCCTTCCTAGGGCAATATGGACTGCCCCCAAAAACCAAAGTAGATACTGATTTTTTTCCACCACCAAATAATTCCTCCTTCAGGAAATCCACCACTCGTAAAAAAAACCCACCATGATCATTAACTGCCCGCTTCTACTGCAGGATCAACCCTCCCCAATTCCCACACTGAGTCTAATGTAAGCATATAAACAACCTTATCTAACACAAGCCATTTCTTCATCATCACATGAGTAATGTTATTGAGTGGATAGAAGTTTGATGTATCAGGCCTGAAGTATGATTCTCATCTGTATTACTATTATGTGATCTTAACTTCTGATACCAAAAAAACCCACAAATTCTGATGGATTGCAGAAAGCCTACTAGAAGATTTCTTTTGATAACAGAATTAACAATATTAGACCAGAATCAGCTCAAGAGTAAATCAGGACTGAGTCTCAGTCACATCCCAGTGCAGCACAAACACTAAGCACTACCCAGTTATAATAAAATCTGTACTATATTTGGAAGAAGGCCGTTTCTTTCTCTCTCTCGTGTTGTAAGTTTTTTCATTTACGTTAATGCCTCCTCAAAGTGCTGTGGCTTGCCTGCACCAGCCAGCATTTTTATGTGCAGACATGCCATCCGAGTTAGACAAGCAATCCTCAAAGCCCTAGAGAGAGAGAAATACTGTATGAAGGATACTGCACATATAGAGACAAAAGGTTCATCTTGCCCATGTAATTTTAATCACTTGCCTGAAGACAGAATGAATTCAGCTGGCAAAAACATCTGTTTCAATTATAAATAACAAACCCCTTGTCATGGATGCATCTATAAGGTGCAATTTTTTTCCATGCTTCTAACTAACAAAGCTAAGTCCATCAAGCTTTTATGCCAAATATTGGTATAATTTAATCTTAACAAAAGAGCAAATGTAGAAGAAAAAAAACTGCAGACAACAAACAAGAATGTGGAGAATTACTTAGTTCCTGAATCAGAGCTTCAACATCCCTTTCAACCCCAAGAATTATGACAACACTAGCTACAATTACATACAAATTCCAATTCTTTCTGGAGCCTTGCTTGCCAATGCCATTTTCTTAGGCTTGCCCTTTTTTTTTTAAACAAAGCTCATGTCCCACTTAAGTCTTCTGCCTGTGTAAGGATGCTATTGAAGGACACCATGAGGTATCAACTCTCCCACAGCTGCAAAAAGAAAAGACTCTTGGAAAGATACACTTATGTTGGTAAGACCAGGCTCCTCCTTCTGAAGGGGCAAGGCAAACAGTATGTGTCTGAGTAACAGGAAAAAAAAAAGAAGTCATACCAGGAGAATCACCATTTAGTTAGCCTAAGTTGCATTTGTATTATAGTGGCAAAGGTCTGCTAAGGCAGGTATAACAGTGGCAAAGTTCTCCTGGTGTACAAGGAGAATCCAGAGCATCATTGTGATGTGTTCTGCCACATCAAGAAGCACTGCAGTAAAACTCCTCCTGTACACATCACAACACCTAGGGAAGCTCCTTTGGCGTGCCATGCCGACCTCAAAGCATAGTCAGAGCGGGTCAACACAAGCTGTAGTTTTGGCACTTGCCTTGCAGATTTCCAGCTTGAGATCATAAAGTTCTTGATTAACTTCACAGGTAGTCAGCATCTCTGCCACAGCTTTATGAATAAGACCATTCAAGACTCTGCAGCGTATGTTATCTTCTTTCCTAGTTTTTGTCTGGTCATCAGTCATTAAAGAAGCCAACTTGGTTGGTTTATACATCTTTAAAACAAAAAAAACCCAACGCATTAATCAGTAGTTACAAACTTGTATTAGGCAAGTTTTGTGCAGTGTACTAAGCATGTTCTTAGAATGCCATTATTGCAGCTGTGATGGATTTATATAGGTCTTATGTACCAGGTGTCTCAATAAAGAATATTTCCGTTCACAAAATGTTTGATCTTCCTGTACTACAGCCAAGGTTTCTTAGTTTCTTTATTATCTTGTAGAAAGTTATACAGCTCAATAAGTCCATTTTCTAAAATACAGCATCTATTAACTGAAAAGCATTGCTTGTTTGAAAAAGAAACACAGAAACTTGTTTTCCATAAAAGTAAAAACTAAGCTAGTATACAGAAGTCTTAATCTGGATCAGTTCTCCGCTATGGGTTCAAGACTCTGCAAGAGAGCGTTGGTGCTGGTGCGGATGAAAGATCAGCACAGAAGAGGAAACGGCCGTGGGGAGCTGAAGGGCTTCTCCTGACAGCAGTCCGGGCACGTCATAGTGAAACTGGAGCCCTCCTGTTCATTCACAAAATTCTACTATTTCTCCACCAGAAAATGCTTTTTCCCCGAAGACAGACACAATGGCAGGAGCACAACCTTGTTCCTCCTGGCACAGATAAACACAGCACTTGAAAAGCCCACACTTACCATTTTAGATCCCAGGGCAGGACTGTCATACCAAAACTTCTTTCTTTTGGAAAAAATAAAAAAAAAAAAAGGAAGGGAAGGGAAGTCAGCTTTATCTTTCAGCAGCTCAGAGAAACAACAGGTTCCCTGTGTAACTAAACCACCACCCGCCGGATAGCACACCACACCGCCCCACACCACCCGGGTTTCCGTGCCCGCAATGGTGTCCCCGCAGCGGCGGCGGGGCGGGGAACGGAGCGGCTCCTCCCGCCCAAGACTGAGGCGGCGCCTGTGGCCGGCGCGGGGGAAGAACAACCCTACGGTGTCTGTAGCGATCGGGGTGACGGGGCACAACACCGAAGCACCGTTATCGGAGCCCCGCGGGCGCTGCTCGTAGGGCGGCTCGGGGTGGGGGGTTGGCTCTCCCCCACGCTACCG
>NW_009646939.1:388984-393764 GCF_000708025.1 Charadrius vociferus | reverse complement strand
GAGGGAAGGAGGGAAGGGGGGAGGCAGGGCTGCCCTCGGGCGCGGGCGTGAGGCGGGAGCGGGGAGCCTCGGGGCCCGGGCTGGGGGAAGACTCATGGACACGGCCAGGCAAGCCCCGGGCGGGCATACCTGCGCACAGGCGCTTTTGTCTGGACCATAGAATCATCATAGAATGGTTTAGGTTGGAAGGGACCTTGGAGATCATCGAGTTCCAACCCCCCTGTGAAAATGAAGCTGGTTGCTGTGTTTCCATCACAGGACTCCCCCAGCACAGGCCTTGCAAACTGTTCCCCAGAGATGGATGAGCGTTTTGCCGCCGGAGCGTCAGGAACGGCCGGTCCGAGGTACCCACTGCGGCCTGCCGCAACGGGTAGCGCGGCGGTGGCACTGGGATACGACTGAAACGTCCTGCGGTTTGGTGTTGCATCGATGGGCAACATCCATGATGTTACATCCATGCAAGACGCTGGACTCTTGAGTTTGCCGTTGAAGTTGGTGGCAAAATACTGCAGTTTTCCGCACAGAATCGCCTTTGGCTCTTTAAATAAACTAAACCCACACATTATGCTTACATATTTTATCTGTATGGCACACATGGGTTAGTTACATGAAGAGCGATCAAAATTGCTGTTTCCTTACACCAGGATAAACACTAATGGCATTAAAATTAATTGCTGGCCGTTTTACAGTAATACTTCGTTAGGGATAGGAAAACCAGTAAGACCTGCTTGTATGCTTTCCGTCATGTTTTCCATCATAAGGCGGCGTGTCTTTTTGGTGGCACTTCCAATGTGAGGAGTTATTATAACATTCTTCAGCTTTAACAAAGGGTGATCCCTGGGAAAGGAAAAGAAATACTGAGCTAGTCACTCACAGAGAATCTGTTATTTCGTTACTTGAAACAGAGCCGGGGAAATATTTAAAATAATAATTAAAAATAAAAACATGCATGATCCAAGCATACTCAGAGGAGTTGAAACTGCTGCCTAGCTTGCAGGTTTTTTATGCAACAAATCCTCCAAATGAGTCAGTGTGAATTTTGTTTGGCTAGGATGGAATGATTGGGGACATTGTTTCAGGAGGACTAGTGCCCATACATCATGTACTCCTACTAACAAAATGATGTAACTTCTCACATGCTCACAAACTTGTACTTAGTTTGAGCCACACATACACTCATTTATATTTAACTTAAACACGTGTCCTACCTTGGCAAAGGTTCAGGATATGTCACATCCAGAGCAGCTGCCTTAATAACTTTGTTGTGAAGGGCTTCCACCAAAGCATCCTGATCCACAACCAGACCTGGGTTACAGTAAGGAGGATACACTTATTGTCATATCCCGTACTGTTCTCTCACCATCCTTTTGGGCATGATGGTCAGGCAAATGGCAGGGCTAGCAATGTTCACAAAGCAGAAATGGCAGCAGAGAGAGGGTGGTGAAGCGGGAGGAGAAAGCTTGGGTACATGCAGCAGAGTTGGACAGTCAGGAATTTTTGAAGGTAGTCCGTACACCATAAAACAAAGTACAGTGCCAGACTTCAGGGTAGGCTGTGCCACCTTGATGTATGTTAGCAACAACACTGCTCTAAATAAATGAAAAGTGTAAATAGGAGATTATACAAATATACATGGTCTAATGCTCCGAGCTCACTAACATTTTAGAGACCTACTTGCTCATAATTGTGAAAATGCTTAAACGTTTTGCTGAGATATAACCACGGGCATTTAAATAATCTAGTAAACAGAGAATTTACTGAAAATTTCAGAGTGACAGACTCTATATTAGGGTTGGGCTCTCCCAGGACTTTTTATGCCAGTAAACCATAATGCAGCTCTGTTTATTCTGCACCCTACCTCTGCTGATATTAATGAGGGTAGCTGTGGGTTTCATCAGCTCCAGCTCTCTCTTCCCAATCAGTTTGTGTGTCTCTGCAGTCAGGTTCACAGACAGCAACACAAAATCAGACTGATGGAGCAAATCATCTATCTTCTTACAGTAAATAGCTCCAACAGCACTTTCTTCTTCCTTGTTTCTGGGGGGAAAAACTCAAAATTAAACTTCAACAGTAAGCAACAAGAAAAAGTTCATATGACCATTAGATAAAAGGTTTCTTAATTGTTTTCTTCACTCTGTAATGCAAAGCAGCTAGCCAGTTATCTGACTGAAACTCAGTAAAGAAAAATGTTAAGCTCTTTCCCACAATACCAAGTGCACTATACACAAATGTGCAGTAATATACCTGTGAGGATGCAAAGTAAGAAATGCGTATCATGTAAATGCACTGAATAAATAATAAAATAGATGCATTTGTGTCACAGCTTCTGGTTGTAACAGAGGCAAAATAGGCTTTCCATGGAGCTGCAACCAACTTTACCTCTGATTCCTGTTGTGGTACAAAATCTTCATTTCAAAGGCTTTGGCTCTCTCGGCCACTTTGTAGCCAATGGTGCCCATTCCCACGATCCCCAGGGTTGCCCCAGAAAGCTCAGCCCCCAGCCAGTCAGCCGGGAAATACTCTGTGTCGGGGGAGACTGCCATCTGATAGCCTTGGTGGAGGGAAAAGAAGGAAAAATGCCATGTAAAGGATTGCCTGATTCCTGGCATATGGTTGCTTTTTCCCTGCTTACTTGTTATTATAAGACAAGGCAGAAGCAGAGGAGCTGTAACCTAATGTTACTGTGTTTCTGGACAAGAAGTGAATAATGCTGCACTGTAAACACGACATCTGACATTGCTTTCTTGCTTAGGATAGAAACATATCCAGCCCCTTTTTGGCAAGGTGAGGCCAAAGCAGCAACCTCCCTTCGATGCACATTACACAACTGCCCATCATCTCTGCCTGCAGTACAGATTATCGTGCCATTGAAATGCACCTTGGCAACTCAGCTTCGTCCTCATGGTGGTTCATCAGCAAGGACCAATGAAACTGGCAGTGCCATGGACGTCACCTACACTGTAAACACTGAATGGTATCATCAAGACTTTCCATAAGGCCCAAATATGATTCCCAGACATCTTGCAGATACACCAAAGTTGTCAGGAAAAAGAAACACAGAGGATGGTGGACAGATTTCTGGACAGCTTGCTCGTAATGACTCAGATACATGTCAGCTTGGCAAAGACAGGTTTCAAACCTCCTTGAAAATATCTCCTTTTAATCCCCTTTTATTAAAACTTGAAAAGCAAGACTGCAGTGAACAAGTAGAACACCATGGTGGCTATGGGCTGAGGGAGAAGAGGCCTGAATTTAGGGCTGTCTGAAGAAGGAACACATCTACCTTGCTGATATGCCTGTTTGGAAGCGGTATGCGCTGTGTGCAAGTTATTGGCAACATGACAGATTTGCCTGAACTTTTTCCTCATCCCTGTATTCTCCTCTATTACTACGTTTAAGCTTACCTTTGCATCAGCAGACACTTTCTAACTGCGTCACCTTTCCTATAAAAGACTAAAATCATTTTGATTATTACCTTCCACAAGTCTCCTGGAAGAAGCCAGCATCAAAGCCATCCCCAGATCTGCAGTGTCAGTGGAAACAACAAACGGAGTGTTGGACAGTTTCACACCATAGCTGGAGAGGAGGCTCAGGTCCAAGTGATCTATTCCCACTCCAGAGCTTGCAACTATCTTCAAGTTAGGCAAGCTCTGGAGCAGCTCTTCATTAATAACTGGTTTGTGATACCACATATAAACAGCTCTGATCTTTTCACTGAGAAATTTTCTGTTTTCAAGATATTCTTTCATGGTGATGAGATGAAAATATTTCTCCAGAAATTCAATGTGGTCTTCATATACTCCATGCTTCCCTCCTATGCAGTCAATTAGCACATAAGGCAGTTCCTGACCCTCCATGCCCTACAAAAGCAATGAGAAACCAAAAGGATATCAAGTGATCCATTACATCTTTTTTCAAAAACCAGAATTGATTGGCTCCGTTACACGCTGTTTTCCCACTCGATGACAGAGTTGGCTAAATATATTCACTTTCACATGCAGAACTTTTCTTCTGTTCTTCCTGTGTTATTCAGAAGGATGTTCAATTTTTATATAATCTTGTTAATAAGACAAGAAAACATTGTTTCTGGCATACCAGCTATGCTAACACTTAAACAAAAGAGCTACCAGATGTAACTCCTGTTTGATATTTAAAGGCCAAAGTCTCGACAATTTAAGAATGTGGCCATGTGAGTGGAAGGGTATATTTTAGCCCCCAAGTTCTGCCTTTGGTTGCCACCATATTAAGCGATGATCATGAATGAGATTATCTCAGGAAAAGCCTTGTTTAATATAACAGCGCTATAATTTGTCACCTATGGGCTTCGGAGTTATCAATTTGCTTTCTGAATGTAAGTTTACACTTTTTTCCCTCCGTCTCCCTCAGTGTCTGGACAACTCTTCCCTCCGCCGACTCTGAAAAGAATCAAGGCCGTTTTCTCAGGTTAAAGACAAGAGACCAGCACGCTGCCTCTCAGCTGCTTAGGAAACACAGCCGTAGCGCCAGAGGTACAGAGAAGACAAACGTGAGTTGGGCCCCACACCAGCTGCCAGTACTTTTTTCCTGGCTGAGCACAGAAGGATGCCCAGCTGCAGGGCTGATGAAACAAGGCTCTCCCACCGCCTGCTTGACAGGACCAGCGTCCCTCTGCCCTCCCCCAAATCTCCAGCCGCCGGAGCGCGGTGTAATGGCTAGTTTTCCAGGCTTAGGGCGGGCTGAGTCCTTTCTAGAAGGCGTTTGCAGCTGTCCCGGCGAGCCTGCAGGCGGGACTAGAGATTGG
>NW_009646939.1:366467-388583 GCF_000708025.1 Charadrius vociferus | reverse complement strand
GTGAGGAGAGGAGGTGCCGGGGCGGCGGGAGGTGTACCCCAAACCCCTCTGGGGGAGCCGGGAGAGAGAGCAACAAGTGCTCACAAATAATTGTATGTTTTTTAAAATGTGTCGTGTTTCGGCGCTGTTACTTGGGATTTTGCATTAACGTCAAGCACACTGTTTTTTCTATACTGTCTTTGAATATCAGCTGTGGTTTAGTCTCTCTGTTGATCATTATACTGTTTGCACGCAGTCAGTTGTCTCTGACCAGCAGACACCAGTGATAGACCTCATTGCACACATGAAGTTCTTTTCCAACCTTAATGATTCTAAGAATCATTGCATCAAAAGAAGCGTGGCCAGCTGGTCAAGGGAGGTGACTCTGCCCCTCTGCTCTTGTGAGACCCCACCTGGAGTGCTGCATCCAGCTCTGGAGCCCCCAACATAAAAAGGACATGGACCTGTTGGAGTGAATCCAGAGGAGGGCCATGAAGATGATTGGAGAGCTGGAGCACCTCTCCTGTGAGGACAGGCTGAGAGAGTTGAGGTTGTTCAGCCTGGAGAAGAGGAGGCTCTGGGGAGACCTTATAGCGGCCTTCCAGTATCTGAAGGGGGCCTACGAGAAAGCTGGAGAAGGACTTTTTACTAGGGCATGTAGCGATAGGACGACGGGTAACGGCTTCAAATTGAAAGAGGGTAGATTTAGATTAGATATTAGGAAGAAATTCTTTACTGTGAGGGTGGTGAGACACTGGAAGAGGTTGCCCGGAGGAGTGGATGCCCCATCCCTGGAAGTGTTCAAGGCCAGGCTGGATGGGACTTTGAGAAACCTGATCTAGTGGAAGATGTCCCTGCCCATGGCAGGGCAGTTGGAACTAGATGTTCTCTCAGGTCCCTTCCAACTCTAACCATTCTATGATTCTATGAAGAATACCCTCAAAGCCTCTCTTCGAGAGCCAAGCAACTGTGACAGGCACAGGTGCTCAGTCAGTGCAGCTGATTATCCCAGCTACAGGCAGTCCTATGCCTATCCCAGCTGAGAAACGCATGCAAAAATTGCTGACAAGGGTACTTGGATTGTAAATCCCTGATGATGGAGGCTGCCAAGTACTGCTTCAGTACTCTGTTCATGAAACCTGTTCTGGAGTGATTCCCCCGGGGACTTGCTGTGCAGGTGGTCAGCAGGCACTCCAGAGTGCCTGGCTCCTGTGGTGGGAACACCTGAAGAGCGAGGAAAGACCAGTGCTGCGGACACCGGGGACCTCTCTTCTTCCACGCTATGAAATAACTAGCAATTGTGCACTGATGTGTCTGTCCTGACTACTGTAGTGCTTTGCAAAAGTATAGATTACAAAATCGTGCCTTCTTGAATTCTCCCAAACACATTTTGATACGCTGAACATTAAGGGAGTCAAGTTTAACACCAAATCCTCTACAAAATGACTAACAAAAAGATAAAGTATAATAAAATGTTGCAATAATTATACAAAACTGTAAATTGTTCTTGCTATCCTGGTGATGATTTTTGAGTAACATTTTCTTACATGGATTTCAAGTTCAGACAGTTAAACTTTAAAGCAAAAATTCATTAACTAGCAAGAAGGAGTTAGAGCATATAAACTGGATTCTTAGTTAAGTCTACTTGAATTTTCTTCTTTAAAAAAAAGTGACAAACCCTAAAATGCTTACACATTCCCTGTTCCACATCAACTGCTTCCAAGTTTGCTGATAAGACATAATTGTTGATCTTTTAACTTACTGCTTATGTTAAAATACCTGAGATCAAAGGGCCATTGTAAAGCTCCTCTCAAAGACACAAGTAATTCTTGCTATGAATTCAGGAAGGAGATCTAGAACATCTTAGTCATGAAGGTAAAAAGCAAACTTTGGAAGGACAACATGGTAGTTTTTCCATTTGTATATCAAATCAACAAATTTGAATGAACAAAATGAAGGAGCAATTAGTCAGAGGAGCCCAAAAAAGAATAGTTGAAGGAATGTTACTCTTTTTTTAAGCAAAAATCCAGGACATGCATGTCAAATGTCAAGAAAATGAATGTGTTACTTGGTTAGATGTGGAGGGAATCAGATGGCTTCAAAGTTTTTTGTGTAACTTGAACATCTAATTTTCAAGTTGTGGTTCAGGAGGAGATATATGTGTATGGAAATATATGTGACAGAAAAGGTCAGGAAGCCATTTATATTTTGAGTGACTGAAGAGCTGTTTGAATTACTAGGACACACAATGTCACAGAGGAGACTGTGGGCAGTAATCAAAAAATGATTACCATAAGCAAAGTCTGATTAAGGTAAAACAAGATGAGAGTGTTGCACCAGTGCACTATCATGTTCTAAGTAGATGTAATTTGTAGAGTACCTTATAGACCTCCAAGTAGTGTTGTTAAGCTGAGTTACTTAGTGTTGCAGTGTGCTGTTAGTTTTCTGTTATAGAAAGGGATCTATTATTCCAGCATTGTGACAAAGTTCTCTGAAATTAATAATGTCTGTGGGTATGGGGAAAGAAGTATTGCACAGTCTCAGTCTGTGAACTTCATTCCCATTATTAAATATTGCTGTCAGTGTCCACGTAATACTGCAGGGCAAGCTGATGTCTGCAGTGTTAATAAGGTGCCTGTGTAATAATTGTTTCTTAGGATTAGACTTTTGAAATACCGCATTAGCCTAAAAGACTTTTGTTTAATGTAATGTAATACATTTCCCACGTGGGATGTATAGACTAGCTTAAGCATGAAACTGGATAAGGATGTACATTGCCCATGTCTACGTTAAGTGTTAGAAAGCAATATTATATGTGACCAGAATTCATAGCACAAAAAAAGCAGAGGCAGGAAATCTATATTCACGAGTTTGTTGTTTCAGGCAAGGCCAACGCAAGCAATGCATTTGTTCTCACTGACTCTAACCCACCATAAAGTATTATCACTAGCCCGTTTGCTAGCCAAAGGTAAGGCCAGCTTTCCCAGTAGACTACTGTAGCAGATCATGTACTGTTTGCCTCTCAAAATGTTTCAAACAAATCTGAATGAACAGAGTAAACCGTAATGGGTCATCTCTTTGCTCATGTAGCCGTTGCATTTTTTGATCCATTTTTAGCAATTGTAAGATTGGATTTATCGTGTTTTCCAGGCACAATCTAAGTAGAATAGTAGAGATGGGAAACAGCAGCTAGTGCGCGCAAGAACATTTCCTTAACTGTATGTCAGTTAATTTGATACTATTCAATAAATATTTATAGATTCAGGAAAGGCAGGAAACAAAGGGCCATTTTTTTTGCAATGTAATTTGAAAAGAGAGGTGCTTGCTTCCTGAAGACATTTTGGGATGCTGTCTTTCAAGTGATGTTTTCCAGTCTGTGGAATGCCAAGTCATTGGGCGTTGTGTGTAAGTCAACCCATCACTCCAGTGACTGACAGGTATCCTGTTGTCTAGTGCCGTGTCCTCCAGTTTAAAGCACCTCAGCGGCAGGGAGCACTTCTGTAACTAATCAGCTCAGATTCTTGAAATATCAGCAAAAGTGGAAGTAAAACTGCAAGCAAATGCCAAGCATGTTTTATTGTTTTATGTAGAAGTGAAGTGAAGTAGTATATCTGATTTTATGCTTGCTGCTTCACATCTGGAGAAAAGTTTGCATGTGCAAAAACCTTGAGTGTTTTTTCCAGTTTTAGGATATTGATCTAATAAAAGGTATTTTTCTCTCTCTGCTATTTTAGCTTCTTGTAGCTTTGTTTTCAGCTCTGTAATTTATTGCTTAGCCTTTTATTTTGAAAGAATAAACTTATTTTTGTGAAGGTCATACAGGCAACAATGAAAGGCATACTGAGCACCTGTACCTCAGAGAACAGGGAGCTACCTGGGACAGGCTTGAAATTCTTGCCAGCCAACTTGCTGCTCCTGAAAAGCTGCAATCTCTTATTTCTCTGAGCTGCAAGAATTTGGAACATCATCGTGATAAACTGGTGGAAGGAAGTATCTTTTGGCAAACACCCATTACAACCCTCTGCAAGAAAAGAATTGGAAATGGCTCTGAAAAGATGCATGAGACTACAGGCAAAATCCTAGCTGCCCTTAATGGCAGCTAACTTTGCTAGAAATTTTACTAAAAGATTAAATAACTGTACTATTCATAAAGTCATACTACATAATAAAATGCATAGCACTGCCACTTTGAGTGGTGCATTGCTTTATTTGTCTTTTGGACTTTTATTAAGACAACACATCAAGAGTACATAAAGACAACTGAGAGGACAGCAAACTTTCCTACAAAGCTTTAGTGAGGTGGATAAGCATTCTTCCATTAAAAGACACCCTTTTCCTGTGGAATTTGAATTATTAATTGTAACATAGGTGCTATTTCTAGTGCAGGAAAGCCATGGAATTTTGATTTTTTTCTATAATAATAATTGCAGTAATCCAATTTGTGAAAATATTTTTTCTTTTCACATTAGTGAAGCTCCCTGTTATATCTTGTTTCAAATATAATTATTCTTGCAAATATCCAGAAGCAGTGATACAAAGGAAAATACGTAAATTTAGGTTTTAATGCTGCATATGTGTTTATAGACTTTTGTGTTCCCACTAATTTACAGGATGGGGCTGGAGGCTTAGAGGGTCCCAAGTATTCTTCCAAATATTTGCTCCAAGTTGAAAATCTGGAGGTAGACTGCACATAATTTTGGTATTAAAAACATAGCAGCATGTTCATCTTGAAGACTAATTTTCCTTAGTGCTAGTACCTTAAATTGTCTTCTAAAATCAAGTCTGCTTTGAATAAGTGAGTACATTTCTGAAAACTGACTTTTGCCTCAGCATTTTGTGTCTCAGGAGCTAGTTTAAATGGAGACCTCTATATGGAAAATCATTAATATTTCTAGCCAGGTAGCTTACTTTGTTGTTTTAAACAGCTAAAAGAATGCGAACAAACTGAATTATGTAATCTAAAATGACATATTCTTTAGGACTAGGGAGCCTAGCAAGAAGTGCATAGGCAATCGGAAGTTGTTATTCCCAGAGCCACTTTAAAGCCTGCATGCATCTATCGATGGTTGGAAGTGAAAAGTGATGTATTCCTCCAATTTGCAAGGAAATTAAAATGTAAAAGCTGTTTTTAAATGATGTGTGAGACCAAGCCAGAGCTTTCCATGCCCACTTGGAAAAGGTTTCTCTTAATGAGGAAAACATAAGAATAAAAACCTTTAGAGCTGATGGGGGAAAAAAAGAAGAATAAAAAGAGAGCTGTGATACCCTTCTGCACATCAGCTAGGGAGTACTTCACTGGGTATGGGGAGACCATTAAGAGCTGCTAGTATGTTTTCAACTGCTTCTTCTGTTATCATGTAGGTAGCCTTGTCTGTTTTAATGCCGAGGTGAGGTGTTATAATGACATTCTTTAATTTTAACAGTGTATGATCTCTGGAAGAAAGGAAAAAAGACATAGTTAAATTACCTACTTTTGTTCATCCAAATAAAGAGGAGTCCTACTTTGGCTTTTGTACTGTATTTAAAGATAAAGTTAATTTAATATAACTTTACAAGTCCCGCTTACATTCACAGAACCTGATCACGTGAGTTCAAGTAATTTGGGACATTAAAAGGACATGTTAAGAGTTTATACTGTGCTCTTTTGTCCAGAAACAGACTTTTGCCATTAGGCAGCAATTTGAACGATGTCAGAAGAGAGGATTAAGCCCTCCTGACACATTAACCTTACACAATGGTGTGAGTTGTATTTATGTGACTCAGATAATGGACAATGATGTCCTGGCACACAAACATAACAAGACCAAGCTCTCCCCAGCCCAAAATGCATCCAGCACAGTTAAGTCCACGAGGCACCACTGTGGTAGAGGTGTCTTTTTACAGAAGCTAAGTAGCCTCTGGGACCAAGAGATCTGCAGTACTTCAGCCTTGTGTTGGGGAAACAAGCCCTTGGGGAGGGAAACCTCGGGGCAATGCAGCGGGTCTAAAGTGACTCAAGCAGCTTCCACCCATTCACGGCAAGTTGCACCTTCAGATAAAGCAATTTGTAAGCGAAGCACTACTTTTGCTTCATATGGTGATTCTATGGACAGGGTTCAATGCCCCCTCCTGCTGTTTCCTGGTGCCCAGGCTTCCCTTTGTCGTGTTATCAGACCCAACATCGGGGCTGCATCCCCTTCGTATTCATGGCTCTTTTAGACAGACCTCTGCCCCAGGGGATGCCAGATCCCTGCCTGCTGCAGGGATGCCTCCTGCCTTCGGCAGGGCTCACACATCGTTGCTGAGAAACGGGCAGAGATGGCAACCTGGGCAGTGGTTCCGGGTAGGTGACATCCAAAGCTGCGGCCCTGATAACGCCAGTCTGCAGAGCTGTCACCAGCGCCTCTTGGTCAATTACTGCACCTGGTTTGGAATGAGAGAGTCTCTGAGTGCCATTTGCAGGTAATGATCTGAGAGTGAAAAGAGAATAAAAGGGGGGAGAGAGGAATTTTTGCCATGCCCGATCTGGCCTCGGTGCGTGCACCAGCTGTGTGGTGGATGCAGCGTGGTGCTGCCTGTAACACAACAGGACCTGGCTCATACTTTCTCCTCAGCGCAGTTAAAGGTTCTGGATGGTACCTCGGCTGATGTTAATCAGAGTAGCTGTGGGTTTCATCAGCTCCATCTCTCTTTTCCCAATCAGCTTGTGTGTCTGAGGTGTCAGGCTCACCACCACCATCACAAAATCTGCCTGCTGGAGCAAATTGTCTATCTTTTCGCAGTAAGTGGCGCCGACAGCTTGCTCCTCTTGCTCTTTCCTGGTGGGGAAAAAAAGGATCACACAGTATTTCAGTGCATCAGTCATGAAACTATTTTCTCCAATGATGTCACTTGTATACAAATTAAAGGATCTGATTATCACATTCTTGTAGCAAACAGGTGGCAAAAAAAGGTGAATTTAGTCTCAGCTGGCTGTTTAGACCCTTCTGGAAGGCTTCAAGCCCTACAGCAGGGCTTAGATTGCATGCCTGCCTCTCAGCCCTGCAGTGCAGGGTCCAGGGGCTTCTTTTAGAGTCTGCAAGTGGACTAAGGCTAAGCACTGTAACAGATAGCAGCATTCTCCAGGATCCCCTGTGGGGTAGGTGAACTTCACGGGACACAGTAATCACTCAAACCAGAGTAGTGGGATTCACCAGAACTCATCCATGTGAGCTCTGAGCACGCCGGTGGTCCTTATCCTGTTGGCATCCTCCGGTGAACCTGTCACTTTCTGATGAGTGGAATTGGCAAGGCAGCTCTTTGGCAGGCTCCTGGCTGCTCCAGGACTTAAACAAAATAAAGTATTCAAAACAAAAAGTTGCCAAAGTAGAGAGAGAATTTTAGTTTGAACTTTTCTCAATAAAAACGAATACTTGCCATTTCTCCCGTTCTTTGTAAATTTAGCTGCCTGAACTTTTGGAACTAAAGAAGCAATGATAGGAGATTGTGTGTACAATCTTCTGCTCCCAATTGCAAGAGAATGGCTTTGAATTATCTCCTCCCTAATCTAGAAATAAAGAAAGAAGTCATGCTAAGAAAATAACTTCAGTGTAACTTTGAACCATATATATCCTAATGCATGCCTTTCATTATTTTCTTTCAGTGTCCAGCTCAACAAACAGTGATTAAGTGGGTAAAGAACAGACTGGAACTACAGCCAGTTGTGCAGCATGCAGAGTGCATCTTGCTTCAGCACATAAGCTTGAAGTGTAAATGTACTTTAAAATAAGCAGGTTTTTCATTTCTGTTGCACTGTGCACTGATTTTTCATCACAGCACTCTTACATGAATATTAAAGGCTAAAAAATATTAAACAGAGGGAGTCAGTGGTGATCCACAGAAAAAAAAAAAAGGATTTGTGCCTTATTTTTTCTTTTTTGTGGCTTATGAAGAAATTCTGCAAGATCTTAAGGAGGGTGTTCACTCGCAATTTTTTAATGTGAGTTTGCTCAGCTGTTTTTATAATTTCTGAAGTAACATGAATTCCAAGCAAGGCTAGACATTTCTGGCCTCATCCACCCTTGTGATTTGGTTAGGGCTAGCTAGAGCAGTAACCCTCCTGCTGCAGTCTGCACATGGAGAAAATCACCGAAAATCACTGAAAGCCACATGTGCTAGCACTGCAGCTTCTCCCTTCAGTCAGGGAGAAGTAAAGTTGTCTCAAGGCAGATCATGGTTTATAGCAGTAAATATTTGTTCTGCTTGTTGGCTGTACCTTGCCTGATTGCAACGGCCTTGAGTTGTACATGGGATCTTGCGCACCTTTACACTGAAGAGCCCCTGTGCTGACCCTCTAACAGGATCAGGTGCTCAGATATGCAAGTTAGGAGGGGCTAGTAATAAAAGGTGAAATCCAGTTAAATACTGGGCAAAATTCCTACTGGTTTGAAGAGAAACAAGGTTTTCTCAAGAACAGCTCTGAAGTTAATCAGTTTTCATATTGCGCCAAGTATACATTTCCTAGTACTCCACTCATTCAGAGTTTCAACAAGATCACTCCTGAACTTCAAAATATGGGGGGGAAATAAACAAAAGGTAGAGTTACGTGACACTATAGTAATATATAATAAGAATAAAAAAGGTATAAGCTTGATTTTCCTTTTTCTGTTCACATCTCCAGGAAATCTTCCAATTTCTAACATAAAACCTAAATTAAGTTTCATAGTGTTTAATCACCAACTAATTCCTTGAAAGACTGATTTGAGGCAACTGTTCTTGTTTTTCTCTTTTGTTTTAATCTTGGCCCTATTCCCTCATTTCTTGCTATATTCCTGACATAATTCCTTGAAAACGAAATACTGACTATCTAAAGAGGAGTTTCTGCTGTAATTAGGGTCAAGACATATCTTTACCTCCGTCTCCTGTTGTGGTATAAAATGTTCATTTCAAAAGCTTTGGCTCTCAGAGCAATCTTATACCCAATGCTACCCATGCCAATGATCCCCAGAGTAGCTCCAGTAACTTCAACTCCCAGAAAATCAGCTTCCCAGTACTCCGTTCCTGCAGAAATTGCAATGTGATAACCTGCAAGAAAAACACTCCAGTATGAGAAATGAATGGGGTCCAACACAGAGGAATGAGCCAAAATAGTCTGGGCTTGTTGTGCTACTATAGTACACTTTTAAAGGTTACAAACACACAAATTTAAATGGCAATGGTTTTTGTAATGTCCTAGGTGACTTCCTAATATATCATCTTTGCCTGGTACACGTATGTGATATTCCCATTTATTCTCATGATACTACAAAAAGCCTTTTAAAGTAATGTCCCCCCAAAATCCTTTTGCTGCTTCAGACTCATAAAAATGTTGCCCTGTTCTGCATCAACAATCAAAATAATTATTGGCAGTAACACTGCAGAATTCGGAAATGTCATGTGGAGAATAACACCAGATGTTGATTTTGCTACTTAGAATAAGAACAGGTTTCCTGTTCACCTCTGCCACTCTTCTTGGAAAGAAAAGTGTCACTTCTTTAAAAATCACTACTTGGTAATTTCCATAATTATCTGTTAAGCCTGCAAAATTTTGGATAGTTTTATAACACAGAAAATAAACTTACATGCACATAGACAGCATTTATTAGTCTGCTAGCAAGGTAACAGGCTTTTAACATTTCAGTCTCCTGATATTGTTCCCTGCAAGAGGTCTAAGTCCCGATTCTCCCAAAACACACAGACTATGTTTAGAAAGGAGACATTGCTTTATTCTGGCCAGGGTGCACAGTGGAATATTTCCACAAACCATACACATCCCATGGCGGTTTTCTTGTCATATCTATACATGCAAGTTACAAGGTAGCACACTCCCAGTTACAATGATTGGTTAGTAATTTACATATGACTATAATATTGGTTATGTCATTCTCCTCAGTTACTGCACCTGCGCAAGGGAAGGGTCTTCACATGGGCACAGGTCTTGGCCTATGGGCGTGATTTTTAGTATTATAAAGAAGATAGTTCAGTTTAGGACACACAGATTTTTCACTGCTCCAGGATGTTTTACTTCAAAGAAAGACACCACCACCTGCTTTCCTTGATTAGGTGTTCTTTTTCATACGACTCAAGGATAGAATCCTTGTTATCCATGAGAACATCTCAGAAAGTTCCTCTATTAATTAGCCCAGATACTTGTGAAGAAACATTCCCAAAGGCAAGTACATAACAAAATGGTCATACGCAAGACCCTATATCAGAAGTTCAGCTAATGCTAATAGTTAACAGGCCTAACTAACATTAATACTAACAACCTTAAAGCTAACTACCTTAATGTTAATGAAAATGGCTAAAATTCTGACTACAAGACAACAATATTGCCAGTTCTTCTAAAACATAAACAGAATATTGTTGAAAGTATCAAAAAATGCCTCAGGATAAAACTCCAGTCATGCCAGGGCAGAGTTATCAGAAATGCCACCAAGGATAGTTTATGTAGATGGACACAAGAAATTAATGTCCTGTTTAATCTTGTCTCCTCTTTGTGAGGTAGAAACAGATTTAGGGGGAGACAAGTCTCCTTTGAGTTTCTATGAATCCTGTGGCACAGCTGGCAAATCAAAGTTTGGTAAATTTAATAGGATAAATCTGGAGGATCTTTTCCTGAAGCAGGAGGCATTCTAACGAAGCCAAGGGTAGGTCTATTTGGGGAAATGGCAAGAAAAAATTGTGGAAGAAACTAGAAAGGATGCTACTAGCAGAAACTGAAGCAGGGTGCCTTGTTGCTCTCTAAGGCTCCTTAAATTCCCCAATTCTGCACCAATCCATCTCAGTCACTAAGAACATGCCCATGCCTCTGTCAGCCCCAGCTTTCAGCATATACCTGTATTCTGCTCCATTGTTGCCTCCCACACTCTAATTTCTTCTGCCAGCCTGTAACTGCATTGATCGTCTGATATTTGGCATCTCCCAATTTTTGGTCAATAGCACTGTAACACCATCACATCAAGAAGCACATCTTATGTCAGTCAAATATCATAGTCACTGAAAATTCACTGCTGAAGAAGGTAATGAAATTTAAAGTTTTCATATGTAGGAAGCACACTTCAGTGTGTTGTTCATCTGAAACTGTTAAACTAGGTCTACAGCCGTATTTACTCTAAAAACTAAACTCCAGCTTCTAAGCCCTGTCCATAAAGCAAAAAGTTATATTTGAATCGAATGTGATTAGATTCTGCTCAAGTATTTTCAACCCAGGCTAGTGACCTGTGAAAAATAAACTCACATGATTTTATTTATACCTTGTTGAAACATGTTATGTATGTTTGTGTATAATCTAATAATTTAGGTATATTTATGATATCTAAAATATATGAAAATACTGATTATTCTATTTGTCAAACCAACATACTTAGATTTTCACATTTTATGTGGAACTATATGCACTACAGATAACTAGGAAAGGTCAAGTTGATGGTAGGTAAATCTTGTATGATTTTTAGAAGGAACGAAAGAATTGAGATATTACCTTCCACTAGTCTTCTAGCAGATGCCAGCAGCAAAGCCATCCCGGTATCTGCTGTGCTGCTGGAAACAGCATGTGGAGCGTTAGCCATCTTCACACCAAAGCTAGCTACAAGTTTCAGATCCAGGTGATCCATCCCTACTCCTGAATTCGCAATTACTTTCAAGTTTGGCAGGCTCTGGAGGAGCTCTTGGTCAATGACTGGTTTGTGCCACCACAAATAGATTGCTTGGACCTTTTTACTCATATGCTTTCTGTTTTCAAGAAATTCCTTCATGGTGATGAGGTAGAAATGTTTCCTCAGGAATGCCACATGGCCATGCAGTATCCCATGTATGCCACCAATTTCATTTACCAGAAGCCCAGGTAGCTCTCCTCCTCCCATGATCTGCACAAAGAGGAAAGACACAAAGTGTCAGAAGACAGACATATAATTATTTCCAGACATTTTAAAGAATAATCACTTTCATGTCCTGTTTCATGACATCTATGACAAGTGATCTTATAAACCACATATTTAGATAAGGAGGTAAACAAACCAAGACAAGAAAGCAGCTCTTTTAAGTATACTACCAATTACACACACACACACACGCAAACACACACAGAGGTGTTCACATAATCAAGTCTGAACAAGTTCTGTCCCTCACAGTCTTTAAGGTTTCATATCACTGCCACCAGGCTCAATTATTTCTCATTCATTACTTAGTTTCAGACTATCAATAGTTTGGTGCAATAAATCTCCTTCCCTACCCTGAAATCACAAATTACTGTGTCTAAGTAGTTTAGAAAAATGTTGGACCAAATCTAGTTTGTGAAAATAAATTGCACAGCTTCATCATGAACTTTGAGTTACCAGGTTAATTTTTAAATGCATCATTGCAGAGGTTTTTGCAGCCTCCTGTTCCAAAGAGACACTAGTGACTTCTTAATTGCAGTGCCTTCTCCTGAGGTGACCCTAAGTTAACAAAATAATAGATGCTTAGGAAATGTTTTCCAAGAAGTACTTATGCACTTAAATTAAAATGTGGGGTTTTTTTTTGCAGGAATCACTGACCATGTTTGTGGTTCCCAAAGGGTCTGTGAACGGACAGCTTTTTTTTTAAAAAAAATAGATTATTTAGAGTTACCATTGATTTTCCACAAGCATTTTGGGGAGAGCTACAGGGAGAGCTGTTGAAGGGCTAAAGATCTTGGAATCCCCTATAGCAATACCTGCTGTTGTCTTGTTAGTAATATTTCACTATCTGAATGTCTAACTCTTGGCCTGTCTACACTTCCTGTGCTTAAAACTTCATTTTACCATCCCTTCAAAACACCTGACGCAATTGCAAATTAATTGAAAGGTTTCCTGATTTTATGGAGGATTTTATTTCACTGAATTTTCTGACTTTGTTGCTTGCTTATCAGAAAGAGAGTGTAAGAAAAAGCTTGGGTCTGGGCTGGAAGTTGGAACGGATCACTAATTTTCCTTTAGTCGTTGCCCTCACCCATGTGATTTCAGTGCTAGACCTACCATTGTTTCATGGCCAGTTGAGATACAAGCAACGTTTTTGTCTGCATGAAGGAATTAAATCTCTTGGGATTTACTTTGGTTTTCAAAGGATCCCCTCAGGAAAATCAAAGATACTTTTTCAATAATTGGCTTTGCTTTGATTTTACATGTAGAGGAAGTAGAGGTCTTCTTACACTAGAAAACCTTAGGCCTACAATCATTTCAAAGGAGTCTGCTTTCCTCAGTATTTTGACATAAAAATAGAATATTTCAATATTGGCTGAAAAGTGTTTCAGGATACAGTCGAATTTCTGCAGGGAATTAATGCTCAATTCACCTTTAATATATTTGAGAGTGTTACACAAACTGCGTGGTGTGTTTGCTTATCATTATGTAGCAGCAAGTACTGGGAACAGAGCACAGGTATTCATTGAAATAATGGGCTGAAGATATCAACGTGCATAACTGCTCAGTTTAAAATCTTCAAACAAATCCCTTTTATTAGTTCCACTTTATTTTTCAGGATTGTAAATAGCAGTACAGATCAAGTTTACTGAGATAACAGTTTTGCAGTATCATGACAACAAGAGCAGTGCAGGAACAGGTTGCACTTCTTTTAAAAGTGGTACTGTGAGAAATAGTGCCTTCCCATACATGTGAGATTTAGTGATATCATCTGGCACGCGTCATTTGGGAAACACTTCACTTGGAATGGGTTGGCCATTGAGAACAGCCAGCATATTCGCTATTGCTTCTTCTGCCATCATACGGACAGCTTGGACCGTTGCAGTTCCAATGTGAGGGGTTATGATGATGTTATTTAATTTTAATAAAGGATGGTCTCTGTAAGAAACAGAAAGAATACAACATATTACATGGGGAATTTACTCTGCAGCTATCCCATGCTAGTCGTTAAGAACTGAACCTCGGGTAACAGCAACGGCACGGTGAGATAAAAGGGCCACAAGCACAGAACCAGCAGAAAGCCTTGGGAAGCTTGCTTACCCATCTCTTCTTCTTCTCTATTGGTCCCATTGCCTTGCCTGTCAGTTAGGCTGGCAAAGAACTGACGGACGTGGGAAAGGCAAATAGTTTGCCATTTATTTATGATTGTGTGAGCCAGGCTAAGGTTTTGCCCTTAAACAGTGAGAGAGACTCCCTATGGAGATCAAGATTATCAGCACACTTTTGCACACAGTTTAAAACATTTTAGATTAACAGAATGGAAAACATGTCTCTCTACCTTGGCAGAGGCTCAGGGTATGTCACGTCCAGAGCAGCAGCCCTAATAACCTTATTCTGAAGAGCTTCTACCAATGCGTCTTGATCAATAACTCCACCTGCATTGAAATGAAATCTTGCTATCGCGATGAGTTAATGAACGTGTTTTTACCTGGGAGTGACGAAAGGTCTCAAGGGTCTAGTCAGAAAAATTACAGGATCTTCATCTTGTTAGAAAGTAGAATGTTTTTTTAATAACCTTTAACCAAACAAACCAGAGATTTTATTTATTAAGCTTTAATTAGAGGAGGATTATCATCCACTGCATAAGGTTTTTCCTGGGATGTGACCAGTTTCAGTCTTTTCCCCCTTTTGACACTGACTTCCTGTATTATTATAGACAAATCATTTAATCTCTTCAAGCTTTCCACTTTTATCTCTGCTTTGCTTGCTGAAACTACAATCTGTCTTACATGCTTGTTCGGTGCAAAAAGATCTGTAATCACATGTGAGATTTCTTTTCTACATGGCTGTTCCAAATGAAACTTATGTTTGCACCCCCTCATACCTCATTCATCATTGGTGATTATAAACTTTTCAGTTATTTCCACTAAAAAAGCTGTCTTTAGGATAAGGCTAAAGAGAACAGAATGTCTGCTGAGCATCCCTAAATTCCATAGGACCTTTGAACACATAGCATCTTATCTATGATGTCATTCATTTTTAGGCTGCCAGCTACTTCATGACTCAAACAATACAGGGGTATCACAGATTGAGGTTGGAGGTGGGAATGTCAACATAATCAGACAAAATACAACCTTAACAGTGGAACCAGAAACACTGCTTTTAGATCATCCTACCTCGGCTGATGTTTATAAGAGTAGCTGTGGGTTTCATCAGCCCGAGCTCCTTTTTCCCAATCAGTTTGTGAGTCTCAGGAGTCAGGTTCACAACCAACATAACAAAGTCAGATTGCTGCAGCAAGTCTTCCATCTTCTCACAGTAGTGGGCACCAACTGCCTCTTCTTCCTCCTTTCTTCTGAAGGAAAAATGCACACGCACCCAAACTGACACAATTATTTTTAACTGGCTTTAACAATCAATCCACCCTAGGAGAGATCTGGAACAGCATAGAGATTGAGAGGTTTGAGGCCAAGGTAAAGGAAAAGACATTGATAGGTATAGATGGTGGAAGGGAGGAGAGAAGGATATGGGATAGAGGGAGCAACAGGCTAGAGGAGTGGCAGGACACTGAAGGAGTGATGTATGTTTGAAAGCAAAGCACACAGGCGATATTAGATATAGGAAGTCGGGGGTGCAGTCAAACCCCACTCTTCTCCCCTCCATCTATGCCAATCCCTGTAGAGTCTCTCCTTGCCTGACATGTGAGTTAGGACTTGAGGTGGAAATGGAATGAAGGGAAAGGAAAGTCTGAAAGAAAGGGAACTATAAAACTAAGAGAAGTTAAGACCGCTGTCATTGGTGCTGGTGTGATGAGTGATCGGGCTGGACTGAGGAGAGGGGTGAGTGTCTGGGTGGGCAGGGATGCTGCCAGAAGCCTGAAGAGGAGTCTGGAGGACAGGGGAAACAACAAGGGAGGGCACAAGGCCTGGTTTGCTTGAACAACATCTTCAGAAAGCTTACACGGCCCTTGTTCCAAACTGCTAGTAACTAACCAGGGCAGAGCGAGTGCAGTAGGCAAGGGGGAGCTGCTTCCCGAGGGGAGCAGTAGGGAGCCAAAGCGAGGAAGCAGCAGCATGCTGGTGCTACTCAGGCTGTTTATAACTGTCCTAAGTGCCTAGGAAGACCAGGGAGACAGAGCAGAGGTGTGGTTTCTGTCACTGTCGCTGACAAATTACATGCAGAAAACAGACGTTTTTACCTCCGGTTCCTGTTATGGTACAGAATCCTCATGTTGAAGGCTCTGGCTCTCTGAGCCACTTTGTACCCAATGCTGCCCATCCCGATGATCCCGAGTGTCGCTCTGGTTACTTCCACTCCCAGCCAGTCAACAGCAAAATACTTTGTGTCTGGAGAAACCGCAATCTGGCAGCCTGAATGCAAATACATGCTAAATGGGTACAAATCAACCATAAACGTAGGTTTGGGCGAAAGAAAAAGTTTCTCGCCATAAAAGCAGTGAGGCTCTGAAGCATCCCTTACAAAACATCCTTGCTAATTTTGACCAGTTTATAGAAGGGCCTGGATGGTGCCATTCCCTGTAACAGCCAGGGCTGGAGCCAGTAACACAGGGTGGATCCCAGGTGGGTACAGTGCTGAGAGGAATGGCTCCTCAGGGAATTAACTCTTCTGTGGCCGGAGTATTTTCTTGAAAGTTCAAAAATAGCTTCTTTGACACTTACCACCCCGCAAGCATTGACTTAACTTTTTTTTTTTTTACCTGGGGTAAATATCACCCTTTCTCCCCTGGATAACAAGCCAAAGCAGCTCCACTGCTTGAGTGGGTGTGAAGGCTGCAAATTCCAGCTCAGCAAGGGATCTCTATGAGTTTTTACAGAGGGTGGAGCAGCAGTGACAAACACTGTGAGTCCCTGAAGACAGAGGCAACTTCTTGTGATAGCCTCTACTGACACCTTCCTTCCTGTGAAAGGCACTGCGTAGCAAGGGCATGTGGGGAAAGGACCCACCTTTAAGGACACAAACTAATGTTGTTGATACAGTTTGGAATAACTTTGTCAAAATTATTATCAGCTATTTCAATAACAATGCTGTTGTTCTTCTGGAAATTCAACCCATTAGTTTAGACCAACTCTTTGCAGAAGCAGGAAAAAAATTAAGAGTTATACTAATTACTGCTCTAGAGATGGGGATATGGCCATTAATGATTTGTACCTTCCTGTAGCTCCTAACACCCACTCCAGGGAAATGGAGAAGTGGTGACATTTGATTTGGATGCATTTTGTATTCAGTTTTTACAGCTATAAACAACCCACCCAGTGAACAGCCAGAGGAGAATTAAGCCCCAGACATTATTCCAAACAGGATATCACAAGTAACTTGAACGTGCATAATGTAGACAAAGGCCTTACTCTTGTCACCATTGTCTTAAAAAGAAGAGGGAAATAGGAAAACCAGAGGCCCCTGAAAATGGAGTCCTCAGAATTTTTTTCCCTGTTAAAGCATCCCAAATATTGATTCGCACAGATCATCTGTGTCATAGTAAAAGTGAGACATGCCAAAGAAGTAGCTAAGATCCAGGAAAATTTAAAACATTACCTTCCACTAGTCTTCTGGCAGAGGCCAACATCAAGGCCATTCCTATATCTGCTGTTGGGTCCGCCACGGCATGTGGGGTGTTGGTCACTTTTACGCCAAAGTTAGAAATCATTTTCAAGTCTAAGTGATCAACTCCAACCCCAGAGTTTCCAATTACTTTTAAATTAGGCAGGCTTTCTAGAAGCTCCCGGTCAATAGTTGGCCTGCACTCAAACACGAAAATAGATTGGATTTTTTTGCTCATTTCTTTTTTGTTTTCAAGAAATTCCTTCATGGTGATAAGGCGAAAGTGTTTTTTTAAAAGTGCTGCAAGGTTTTCTAGCACACCATGAGTTCCTCCTATATCCAGAATCAAAACGCCTGGCAACTCTTCTTCTGCCATGACCTGCAACAGGGGAACAGAAGAAATACTCCTTTGTTTAGGAGAACACCCCTAAAGGACTGATGCTGTAGTGATCGTTTAAATTCACATCTGTAAAACAGGAAACTGATGGAACTCAATATTGCTTCTAATGATACAGAATAAATCCATATTTGATACCAGCATGGTACATTAGACAACTTTCCAGTATTTTCCCTAAGTGCTGATTTAGACTATAACACCAAGGAATATCCATCCCCTTAGATCTAAATCCAGTCCTACAAAGAGTTCTTCTCAGATAGTTTCATTTTAGTCCTGAATCAATATTGATTTCACACAAATCCAGTAGGTTACCTTATTCACAAATTTGTTTATATAAAGAGTGGTAAGAAATAGAGGCTGCTAGGAAGTTACTCAAAGTTTCTTGCCTATTGATTATGGTTGGTGAAGCCACAGGTAGTGTAGGGATGCACCGAGGCTCAGATGGGTCTGACAAACATCTGTCAGGAATGGTTTAGGCCTAACAAATTTGCACTCTGAAGGGCCATCCTTGGACAGCTGCTACACTGCTTGCCTTCAGTGTTTTAAACATCCAGATCTGTACCTGAACTTACCTCCTGCAAAATTTAGTACACCCATGCCTATATTCTGAACCAGTGGGGAAGAGCACTAGAGGTGATACTAAGTCCCACTGACTACCTGGTCCTTCATGCTAGAACTTTTCCCCTGCCCAGTTTTGAGCCCAGTCCTCTCTGCAACACCCATGCAAATGTATTGTACCCTGCAAGAAGACAGGGGCTCCACAGATAGCCACATATCTAATTAGAGGGGAGAACTGCAACCCGTACTGACAAAAATTGTAGCTGAAGATTTGCTACATGCATTAACAACATTCATGTCTAACTTCCTACAATTCTGTTCACTATGCTCCACTCACTTTAGGTCTCTATCCCATACTGTGTCCTAGACTTGTGTCCAGGAAACCTGACATTGTGCTAACTAAATCAGAACAGTTTGCCACACCAGTATGCTGATTTATTCTGGGCACACAGTGCTGGGCAGGAATTTCCTCTCACACAAGCCTTCAGCAAGTAACCAGAATTCAAACCTCTGACAAGAAGGCATCATTGCAGATTAGAAGTTTCTGTCAAACCATATTTACCCTTGTCCTGAGCAAACTCAGGCTTATCCCAACTGCATCTATTAAATGGTTACAATCTTGACACCTGTAATACTGCTTTATCCTGGCCTTGACCTGCATTTCTGCCTCACCTCCAGTCTGCTGCTGTACAAGGGCTAGACGGGGCCTCCATGTTAGGATAGGTCTGCAGTTCACCACGAACAGTGTCTCTGATAACACTAAGTGGTTCTGAACAGCAGCAAACAAAGCAATGAGATCAATATTGCAACCATGTTGCAAAGGAATACCACATTCTCAAATATATGCAATCTATTTCTTGCCAACTGAAGTATTTTGAACCCTGCCAGCCACATAGGGTTGTAAAAATTGTGCTAACTTCTCCAGCTGTAGTCTGTAGATTTCTTAGAGTATTACACAACATGACCTTAGAAGAATAAACTAGATTTGTCTTCCAGAATGAATGACAGGTAGAATAAGGACAAGATCCAACGTCATATTGAGACAGTGTTGTCCAGCTTCTTGATGAGCAGAACCTCATGCTCCTGCAGCAACTTACTCAGACTGGATGGCAACTAAACCTTATGCTGTTAAGTGATGGAAAACTGAGTGCCAGATATGATCAATGTACTGGCAGATGCCAGTAAGGCAGCACTGTATTACACCATTTGTTTTCATCACCACTTCCTCCTCCATTACAATACATCACCCCTCACAAAGGTCAAAGTTCAGACCCACATTCATATTAGAAGCACCTCCTAAATTTCAGAAGCAGAAACATGACTCATGAAGAAGCCACAGTTCAGCCCAGCAAGAGCTGATTCAGCTCTAAACAAAGTGGCTGGTGCACTAGAAACAGGCCGGTTGCATGTAATTAATCTTCTCATTAGTGTGGACACGCTGAGTCTGCCACGATTTCAGCCATGTTTGGTGCACACGTGAACCATTAATAGACTCCAGTTTTGGTTCATGAACTGGGGTTCTCCTAGTACCAGGTACAACCTTAAAAAATTACATTGATAGTAGTAAACTAAAACCACTTAAAGGAACCTTGCAGAGGCAAGGGGGCTCTCCAGATACCGACCTTGGTCTGAGGAGCACTTAGTGTTCGTCCTCCAGCACTACCTGGGCACATCTTGTACCTCTCTCTGTAATCCACACTTCTCCTGTGACAGCGATGTCCGTGAGAAGCAGTGGCTGGATGAATAAATTTATAAGCCAAATTTGGCTGGCCAGACATCAAGGGAATCAGTTTTAACAAACCGAATGCTTTGCTCCTTAACATAATTATTCAGATACCAGATGTCTTGTCCAGTGTGCTCAATGTAACACCTGTTAAGGATATGACAATTTTGGTTTTGGACTAATATCACCTGCAGTATCACTGACTCTCTTTTTTTTAAAAAAAAAAAAACTAAAACACAAAAAACCCAAACAACTGTCTCTCCTCACATGTTCTAGTTACGTAAGATTATCTGATTCCATGACACTGATAATAATTTATGTGTACTGATAATAAATTCTGTTCCTTGCATTGCAGAGAACTTTGAAAATATAAATCCAACTGAGACAAGCGGGCAAATAAAAAGAACCACCTGTTAAGTATTAACTTCAGCGTTACTGTTTTCCTAAGCCGGCCTTACTTCTGTGGAGCTTGACTCGCTACTTGCAGATTTGTTCACTGGCACTGCTGTATCGTTTTGGACTTTGCCAAATCATAGCAAAATAAACCTACATAATTTTTCCTAGCTCTGTTTTAAATTAAAGTTAACAGCATGCGTTACGCGGAACGAGGTCCTCCCGCTAATTTCTCTATAGAAACCAACGAATTACCTGAACAACAACCACAGCCTTAACAAGGGCTGGTGTCTTTCTGACGACGTTTCTTTCCCAGCTCGACCGGAGGAGCCGGCAGTTCCCGCTCCCCGCTCGGCGCAGCCGCTGCCGCCCCCTGCGACCCGCCTCCGCCGGCGGAGGGGGGACCGCCTCGCTGCCACCGGAGCCCGCTTAACCCCTGCCCTGCCCGGGGAAAATATTTACTTTATAGCCAGCTATCGTATGTGGGTTTCAAGGTTTCAGTGTTTTGGAGCTAGCCAGGTGCAGGGATGAGGAGGAGCCAGACCCCGGCACTTGACCCAAGCTGGCCAACAGGATTATTTCATACCATGAATGTCACATTCAATATAAATGAGAAAGTTTGCTGAGGAGTTCTCTCTCTCCCTTGATGGCTGCCATCCTGAGAACTTCTTGCCCCAGTGCCGGACCCCTGAGGCCTTCCCTTCCTCCTGAAGCCATAGCACTCGGTGTCTCCGACGTTTGCTATCCACTGCTGGGGGTGCACAGCTTCCTACTGATAGAATTGGCTGAGTATAATCCTTGTATATTTTATAGTGGCATTGGGATCAATACTGGTACTTTAGTTATTATTAATGTTAATTATTTAGTGTTATTCTATTAAATCTGTTTACATTTCAATTCTTGTGTTTCCTTGTTTGTTCCGATTCCCCTTCCCGGATGGGAAGGGGTCATTGGGTGATAGAATAATTGCCGAAATGACAATAAATTGTTGTGGGTTCTTCAAACCATAACTGTATTGAAGTGCGACTCCTGCCATGGGCCAGACAGCGCAACTCCCACTGGTAGCGTTAGTCCTGGGTGTAGAATGGATCAGAAAGAAACACAGAAGATGGATATGCAGTTGTGATCCAGCTGGGTCAAACATACCTGTATTTTTTGCGCAGCGCTCAAGCCACAACTAGCACAAGCTCAAGCGTGAAGATGTTGCTGTGGGTTAATGTATTTATAAAATCTTCCACAACCAGGAGACGCATGGAGCTGCGCTCTCTGTTGCAGTATCTCCTTGACCAAATCCAGTGGAGGCACAGGGAGTTGTTTAATATCCATAGAGTGGGTGGTAGCAGAGATTTGGAGGTTCGGGCTGTGGTAACCTCTGTTTTCATCCTCCCTGTGCCACCCACCAGCACTGCCCAGGCCAGCGGCGCCAACCACCCCAGCACAGCTCCATGCCTCACTCATAAGGGGAGGTGCCCGTGGCCAGCAGACAGGCAGCACAACCTGCCCACCCGTTTGGGTGTGCCCGGCTCCTGGTGCAGCAGGGACACCACCACAGAGCGACCTGCCATTTTGGTTGCCCTCTGGGCCATCGCCCCGGAGCCAGGCCCAAAGTTGATAGCTCATTTGAAGGGGAT
>NW_009646939.1:351233-365881 GCF_000708025.1 Charadrius vociferus | reverse complement strand
GGCGGGTGCTGCCGCGGGGGCCTGGCGGCGCCGTGCGGAGGCAGGCTGGGCTGTCAGCTCCCGGGTGGTTGGTGTCGTCCCGCAGGCCCGTCACCCGCTCGTCAGGATGTCGTACATGTTGCCGCACTTGCACAATGGCTGGCAGGTGGACCAGGCCATTCTCTCGGAAGAGGACCGAGTCGTGGTCATCCGCTTTGGGCACGACTGGGACCCGACCTGTATGAAAATGGATGAAGTCTTATATAGCATTGCTGAGAAGGTGAGCTGGAGCTGTGACGTGAGATGGTTGCTTTCTGCGCTCAGTGTTTCATATGGCTTATACGAAGCCTGAGGCATGTTATAACTACGTTTGTGGAGAGGTATCCTAGCTTTAGGAGGCAGCAAGAAAGCTGTTTGGTTTGCTTTCATGAGTGTCTCCTAAAGTCATCGACTACCCTGATCTTTATAGTATTTAATGGGGTGAAAAAAGCATTGCAAGTTCTGAAATCAAAGTTGCTGCATGTTAATAAGTCATCATTTAATGAACCTCAGCATTCAAGTAGAAATAAGTGCTTGGTAGTAGGACTGCTGTGGCTTTAGGTAATGCAGCACTGTCACTTTACGATACGAATGTATAGTAGCTTCAGATTTCTATTTGAATAACTTGAAAAGTTACTTTCATTTTGACTCTGAAAACTGGTGAGATCCTAAAATGTACAGGGTAGCGTTGATTAATCTATCAGTTGTATTATTCATGAAGGCAGATGGCATTCCATTGAGTTGCATAGGCTGAATTAAATTTTAGGAGCCAAACTCTGAAGCTATTCTCAGATGGAAACTGAATGCCTGGTGACTCACTTGAAGAACATAAATATTGAAGAAAAATTAGACTGTTAACATATGCGGTCAGCTATAATTTCCCTTTTCATGTGCTTGGTAAAGGTTTTGCATAGAGATAGATGTAGAAAATGGACAGCTCTTCTTTAACTGAACCATGTAAAAAATGAAGCATAAAAATCCGAACCAGAAACAGTAACTTGAGTAGGAAAAGGAGTCAGCTATCTTCATGTAAAATTGTATGCATAATGCATGACTTGATATCGAGTTCTTGTGGTGTACTCCTTTCTCTTTAATGTTATTTTTAAATAAATGAACTTCAGTCTCAAAAATCCCTAAAATAAAAGATCTATATCTATAGCCAAATGTTAAGACATAATAGAACACAGTAAGGAGTTGTGATGTGGTTTAATTTAGTTACTTTGTGTTTAACATGGTGGGAGTGTCTTATGCTCAGATACTGTTAGTATGGACTTTTGGCAGGATGCTGGGCAATTTAGCAGACATATTGGCAGTTAAGGGTGACTGGGGGAAGAAAGAACAATGTAACTTCTTATTTAAAAATCTCCCTCTGCAGAAATGGCAAATTAAAGGGGGAGATCCTTCCTCATCCTCTTGCTTACAAGCCATGTTTGGATCTCTGCTGTTTTAAAGAGTGAGTAAAAGTTCCAATTGTACAGGTGTTTATACTACAGAATAATACAGAATGTTAACGTGCTGTAATTGCATGCTACATTTGAAGAAAATGTAGCTGTATTTCACATTTTTACCATAGTGCCATATTCTTTCAGTCTGCAACATATTTTTGGGTAACAATAATATCTATCTGTATTTTATAATAGGAAAACAGGTTTTTTCAGTTTGAATTCTTTAGGGGGAAAGGAAACTGGAACGCTGTATGAAAGTACAAAGTGGATTGTTTTCACGGGAAGACACTCCACTTACAGTTCACAGGTTTTTTTTTTTCCTCCCAGTGTTACATGAAAAAAAAGCAAGGTTTCACTGAGTTTCAAAACAAATGGTAATTGTAAGATGTTAGATTTTTTGCTTTGTCAGGGTTTGAACCAAACATCTAAGAACTGAGTTTCAAAAAATTCCTCTGGAACACCTTTTTTAAAAATACACTTTTTTTTTTTTTTAAAGGAGGCTCACAGTTGTAAAAATCGATCCCCTGAAATACAGGGCTTTGGCTGCTGAATTACTGTAATACACCTTTTTTTTAAGAAATATTTTAAAGCCATGATTTATCTAGGACTGAATACTATAAATAAGTTAGCCTCTTTTGAAACTAAGTCACTTTAACCAGTAGATTGTATTGGGTCAGGGTAGGTTTAGGGAGGATTGTCCAAATGTTTTGCATTTATTTAATTATAATCAGAAGTGTAAATAGCTGTGGCTTTTGCTCAAACATTAGTTATGCCCATGAAAAGTGAGAGAGGAAAAGAGCAGAGGGCAGGGAAAAAAGGAGCAATAAAAAGAGCATACTGGTATTATAGTTACTGGTGTTTGTAGTTAGAGTTTAGCAAAGCTAATCCATTTGCTTGTGTCTGTAGTTTTCAAAATTGTTAGCTGTAAGTATTGCTCTCAGCAGTATGTCTTTCTTTTTTCCCCTCAAAATTTATCACCTAAACTTACAGCATAATTAGCAAGAAAAAAAGTCAAATAAATATTGACAGTACTACAGACTTTCAAGTTTGGTCTTACTGTGTTTGCAGCCTCATTCAGTTCAGTAATGCAAGTCTGCTAGCTGCCTTCACCTTAAATGAACTGTTGTGATTTCTGTGTCCATAAAGACATCTAAACATAGAAAACATTGTCTAGAAACTGGTTAGGAAGATGAGAAGATGGAATCTTAGATCTCGTCTTAGATTTCCTTAGGTATTTGCTGTATGCACTTGGGGCCATAAGGTAATGTGTGAGATTTGCTTCTTAAAGGGAGCTGGAATCTTAACCGAAAAAAAAAAAAAGAGTGTTACTTAGCCCTAACAGAAATTTAAAGAAACTTCACAATTGCTGCCATTCTTCCTAGTCTTTGATCATCTTGCTATGGCAATCTCATGTTGTAGGAATGCATTAATTTTTCTTTTGCAATGACATTGTTAACAAAGTAAGTCAGGAGGGAGAATTTTGGAGGACAAATGAGACTTACTTAGTCTGGCATATGATTTTTTTCTGTATCTGTGTTTCCTGTTTACTAGCAAAGTGGGTGGTCTTGCTCAAGATAGTATACAGAATATGTGTCTGATATTAAGGGTCCTATAGATTCCTCTGCAGTCTAGGCTTGAGCCATTTCGTTTAAAGATTTAATAGTAGTCCAGCCAAGCAGATACAGTTCTTTGAAGTATTAAAATAGCCTGTAAGCGAGGTTAGGCAATAATGTACTTTGTTTTTTGTATATGTGCATTGAGTAATGTAGACTAATCTGTGAAGCGACAGTAATTAAGAAAAAAATAAAAATTGAAGCCCAAGCAATGAAAGTAAGTCTGATAAAATTTGGAATCCATGCTGCTGTTTGGCTTTTAGTCTCCTACTCCATCTTGTCCTCATGGACAGCAGCTACGATAGCTTGTTAAGACAGAGAAAGTTTTGAGTTGAAAGATGGGTGAAGTAAGTCAGAGGGCCAGAAATAAATACATTCAAAAGTTAATATCTGTCTTGTTTTTCTGCTGAAAAGGTTATTATCTTCAGGTGTTGAACAAGTGTGAAGCTGTCCAAAGGAGGTCTATTGCTAGAGGATTGTTTTGATTTTGGGGTTGTTTTTCAGAAAGCATCTGACTTACTGCCACAAATTTACTTAATTTTACTGTATGTTATGAAGTTAAGTACTTTCAGAATAAACTTGTGTTATTATGTCTTCTAAAATACCTCAAGGCCTTTTGTGTATTGTCTGGACAGTATAATTTTGGGTTACATGAACAACCTCCGTGTAGTATCAATTGTTACAACTGCAACTATTTACTGTGGTTTGCTTGCTTAGAGTTGTATTTAATTCTTGTTCTGAGGTCTCCCTACTGTATCCCTACTTATAACTCAGAAAGCAAACTTCTTAGCAACCACTGCCTTCAAAAGACAGTGAAGCTTGTTCTATATAGGAGTGCGGTTTTTGAACTGATAACTCTGTCTGGGGGATGAATTCATATCCCAGTGGATGGGGAGAGGTTAAGCTTTGGTTTGTCTCCACAGACTCATTCACTCACGTATAGATCGCCTCCTGCATCCATACCAGCATGAATCAAGAAATACTTCAATTGCTTTTGCTTAAAATGAAGCCTATGCTAAAGCCTTGTGAATTAGAGCTGGCTGTGCGTGAAGCCAGCTCAGATGCTGCTCTGTACTGCTGTGTCTTGGCTCTGATATTTATCTGTGACAGTAAGTGCTTCTTCAGGCTGTAAAACTGGTCAATACTGTGCAGAGACATTTGGGTCGTTCTGCAGGGCTTGTCTTGTGTTGAAATAAAATGCCTCTTGGTGACAAGCCTGCCCAGTCTAGCGTGGCCACTAAATGGTAAATATTATGGCCACTGCAGTGCTTCTGCATTGGCCTTTCCATATTTAGCTTCTTACCCGTGTTTTTATCTAGTTCACTCTTGGGCCTGAATCCCAACTTCCTGCTGCTACATATGTTGGAGTGTTACATGGCAAGGCCCATGTCACAGGCAACCTTGGCAGCTACTGTCCAAACACATCCTTATTCAATGCACTTGCAAGCTAAGTGTTTTTGGAGTGGTAATCTTGTCAGATTTGAAATTAAGAAAGCAAGGGGGAAAGAATAGAGCCACTTTTAAAGTTCTGGAATCAGTTTTGAGAGTCCGTATCTAGCTTTGAGGTATGGTTTAGACTTCATAACAGGTGACTGTCATCAGTTCCACTTCCATAAAAATATATAGCTGTGCTTTTATTCCCATGTAGGAGAGAGGAAGATTCAGTTAATGTCTGAGAAACTTGGATTACAGTGATAACTTGCATATATGCTGTGCAAAGGTGATTTGAATGATACAGTCCTTTTGAGTAAGATATATGTCATAACTTATTTAAGACTTGAATAGTATCTGAGTTTCAAAATATAAGCTAATGCATTCATTAACTCTGGTTCTCCTTTCTAAAGTCTTAGGCTGTTGATGTTCATTGCTAGTGACGAGCATTTCTGGTTCTCCAACAGCTCAACTGAATTAAATGTATATAATATAAAGCTAACTTTAAAAGTTCTGTTGTTCCAGTGCTTTGTGGAGTACACAGTTCATGGAAGTAGAGCTTTGGTTTAGCAGTGCTTTTGTAGTGGTCTTCTGGTGCAACATATAATTTCCTCAGGCTAATCTTTCAGTGAACAAAGCAAGTCCTAAGAATGTTGTATTAATGCTTGGTTTAACTTAAAAAAAATTTCTAATCTCCAAATTATATAATTGTTCAAAGATTATTTTTAGTTTGTTGGAATTGCCAAATGTGTTGTAGAAACTTCCCCACACAGTGAAGCTGTGCTTCTGCTGCTAAAAATGTCAGTAGGATGGAAGAAGAAATGATGGGAGAAAATGAAAATGGCTATTCGTGGGGTTTTGGGGGGGTTTTTGTCTTTTTTGTTTGTTTGTTTTAAAAAAAAAAACACCAACCCACAAACAACTGTCTCTTAACTCGTAAGGCTAACCAGGGAGTAACTTCAGTCAATTCTCAGCTAAATTGCTGACTCTGAACATCCCATTAAGTTTCTTAGAAATCTTTTGTATAAAATTGAAATGAACATGAATCATAGAATGGTTTAGGTTGGAAGGGACCTGAAAGATCATCTAGTTCCAACGCCCCTGCCATAGGCAGGGACATCTTCCACTAAATCAGGTTGCTCAAAGTCCCATCCAGCCTGGCCTTGAACACTTCCAGGGATGGAGTTTCCACAACTTCTCCTGGCAGCCTCTTCCAATGCCTCACCACCCTCAAAGTGAAAAATTTCTTCCTCATATCTAATCTAAATCTGCCTTCTTCCAGTTTAAAGGCATTCCCCCTCATCCTATCACTACATGTCCTTGTAAAAAGTCCCTCTCCAGCTTCCTGGTAGGTGCCATTCAGATACTGGAAGGCTGCTATAAGGTCTCCCTGGAGCCTTCTCCTCTCCCGGCTGAACAACCCCAACGTTCAGCCTGTCCTCATAGGAGAGGTGCTCCGGCCCTCTGATCATCTCTGTGGCCCTCCTATGGACCATTGGAGTGGGTCCAGGTCCTTCTTATGTTGGGGGCTCCAGAGCTGGATGCAGTACTCCAGGTGTGGCCTCACGAGAGTGGAGTAGAGGGGCAGAATCACCTCCCTTGACCTGCTGGGCACATTTCTTCTGATGCAGCCCAGGATACGGTTTGCTTTGTGGGCTGTGATTGCACATTGCTGGCTCATGTTGAGCTTGTCAATCAGCACCCCCAGGTCCTTCTCCTCAGGGCTGCTTTCAATCCGTTCTCTGCCAAGCCTGTAAATGTGCTTGGAATTGCCCCGACCCAGATGTAGGACCTTGCACTTGGCCTTGTTGAACTTCAGGAGGTTGGCTTGGGCCCACCTCTCCAGCCTGTCCAGGTCCCTCTGGATGGCATCCCTCCCCTCCAGCATGTCTGCCTCACCACACAGCTTGGTATCATCGGCAAACTTGCTGAGGGTGCACTTGATCCCACTGCCCGTGTTGTCAACAAAGATGTTGAACAGCGCTTATCCCAGTACTGACCCCTGAGGAACACCACTCATAACTGGTCTCCACTTGGACATTGAGCCGTTGACCACAAGTCTTTGAGTGCAACTGTCCAGACAGTTTTTTATCCACTGAGTCGTTCATCTGTCAAATCCATGTCTCTCCATGAATGATCACTTCAGAGGGTATTAGAATTTGATATTATGATTAATTCTGGGTTTTTTTATCGGATTATTCACAGAGTCTAGGATTATAACTGGTTCCAGAAAAGCACAGTAAAAACTACTTAAATGCTGTTTTACTCCAGAAGAGGTTTTAGTTTCTTTGCTACTAATACCTATTTACATGTTTGATGTGATTATTGTTTTGTAATTTAGAAACTGTCTTGAAGCAGAAGTCCATCAAAATTTATTTACTGTGGGCTTCTGTTCTTTGTAAACAAACATCTCCATACTTCAATTAAAGTGCGTGGTAGGATGTTTTAAGTATAGGGTATACCATATATAATATTTTTCTGGTACAGTCTAATCCTGTTTTGTGGACTAAAATAAAACATCTTTACATCAAGCAGAAATCATACTCATTGTAGCATTTCTAGATGTTTGAGAGCAGAATTAACATGTGGGAAATACTGTGACAAACAGTAAGTTTGTCATAAATCTTAGACCACATGCCTCAGGCAGGTAATTTTGTGTAGTCAGATGGGAAGAACTGAAATTGTACTTGTATGTAAGGGACAAGGGGGGGTGGCCAAGGTTGTGTGTTCATGGTATAATGCATGAATACTTGATAATATATGTTAAAGTTAAAGGTTTGTGTAATTTAGATGCTTACTGACTTACATTTTAATGCATGTATTAATTTCTACTGTACATGTATGAGCTGAGTTTAGAAATTAAACCTTCCTCTAATTCCATTTAGGGGTAAATACGCTATGTGTAGGAAACAAAAATGTGACATGGTTTTCTTTCAGGAATGAAGACATTAAAGGGGAGGGATTATTGTGCATTTAACTCTGCAAAATCAAAGCCTATTTTACCAGAATTGCCCAGAGAATAGCTTCTCATCAAGGTGTCTCGTAGATTTTTAAGCTCATGTTTGAGCTTTACACCTCTCAAAAGAAGCTATCAGTTTTTATTATTGTTACTAGTTTTATTTTCATTTAGCTAGCCTTGTTAGACAAATTAGATGTTTTAGAGGTGAAAAGATGCCTGGAGGCGGGCATCAGGGTGTTTTAGATCATTAATTCTCTGAAGTCTATAAGCAGCTGATGACAGAGGCAAAATGTGTCATCTTGGCTTGCACAAAGCAGTTACTCTACTTGTGTAGCGCTGTGCATGTCACTGTGAGGTCTCAGTTGTATATAAAGGGTGTTTGTTTCTCTGGATGTTGATTTAGCATAGTATCTTTCCAGTTGAGACTGGGTGCGAAATTAGCATCTTGGCTATATTTAAAAATATTTTCCATGTTAATTGGTCATTGTGGTTAAAAATAATGGCAAGAGTGCTTACTGTGATTTTATGACTTAGTATTTTGGAAAGTAAATGTTGCAATAATGAAAGCTTGTGTCTTTTAATCAGTAATACAAATAATGAAAGGTTTGGTAATATATATTGCTTTTATATTTCCTGTTTTCTTCTGTTTAGGTAAAAAACTTTGCTGTTATTTATCTTGTGGATATCACTGAAGTACCAGACTTCAACAAGATGTACGAGTTGTACGATCCCTGTACTGTCATGTTTTTCTTCAGGTACATGATGGTTCTAGAATGTAACTCAGTTAAATTTTTTGTGTGTCAAATACAGTGTCTTAGTAGATCATTTCTAAATGCATATCAGCTTACGATGCTTATATTGTCATTGCTCTACAAAAGACTAAACTGATTAAATAGGAAAAAGGCTTGTTTTCCAGTTAGCCTAGCAACAGTATTTTGATAATAGAATGCAAGTTAGTGATAGGGAAAACTGTTTATATTGTCCGTTGTTTACAGTTTTAAATCTGAAACTCCCTGTATAGAATACGGCAGTGATACGGCAGTCAAGCTTGTCAAACTTGCTTTAAAGCCAATACCCAAAGTATTAAGTTTTTTTGGAGCTAAGGTGTCTACATTGATGAGATAAAATGTACTACTGACAAGCATGGAATTCTCTGGTGTTAGGCAGTAGTGGGAAAGAAATATAAACAATGAGGAATATGCTGAAGGATAATTGCACTGAGTAGCAATCTTGGGGGCATGTTTGCAGTCTTTGTTCTAGCTTTACAAAAAGGCAGTAAAATGTCAACTTGAGTGACAGGAGGGGATATTCTTTCTTTGAGGCTTATTTTGCAAGCCTGTTCATGTTATGAGGGCTTCTTTTGAATCCTATAAAGCATTCTTATGGGGGATATAAAGTTTCTTTCTGAATTATAATACCATATTAACCTGTCTGTCTTTTTTTTTCTCTCCCTTTAAAGGAACAAACACATCATGATTGATTTAGGTACAGGTAATAACAACAAGATCAACTGGGCGATGGAAGATAAGCAAGAGATGATTGACATTATAGAAACTGTTTATAGAGGAGCCCGCAAAGGTCGAGGTTTGGTGGTATCACCAAAAGATTATTCCACTAAATACAGATACTGACATTTCTTTGGGGCTGCCTTTTTCTTAACCCTACGTCCACTTAAATTTATTCTTGTGTTTGTGTGTACATATATATATATTAAAAGAAAAAAAACCTACAAATCCTTCAACTTTGAGCATATTTTGAATTATTTAAAAGGTTTGAATTCCATTTGGAAAAGTAAAAGGCACGAAGCCTGGAACTGTCTGACTGCAGTAATACTGTTGGTGAATTTTGGATTGTTTTTTTTTTATTTTTAAAGACTTTGTTGTCCTTTTGGTATGATGTATTTTTGTATGCAAAAAGCCTGTTTACAGAAAAACATTTCAACTGGTTTTGTTTGCTTTTGTTACACAAATATGTGGGAAAATTATGCTATAGCTTTTTTAAAAGAATAAAATGAGTTTCACTTATTCACCTTAATTTTCTTTAGCTAATTAAATTGAGAATGAAAACAAATGTAAGTGGATGCAAAGTCACAATGTTGAAGATGAAGGCTTATCACTTCTGTTGGGATTTCCTTGCATAGTGTCTTGGGCTTCTGCATCCACTAAACAGGAGGAAAACACTAATGTGCATCCAAGGGCTGGAGCACCTCTCCTATGAGGAGAGGCTGAGAGAGTTGGGGCTGTTCAGCCTGGAGAAGAGAAGGCTCCAGGGAGATCTTATTGCGGCCTTCCAGTACCTAAAGGGGGCCTACAGGAGAGCTGGGGAAGGACTTTTTACTAGGGCATGTAGCGATAGGACAAGTGGGAATGGCTTTAGACTGGAAGAGGGCAGGTTTAGATTAAACATTAGGAAGAAAATTTTCACTGTGAGGGTGGTGAGGCACTGGAACAGGTTGCCCAGAGAGGTTGTTGAGGCCCCATCCCTGGAGGTGTTCAAGGCCAGGCTGGATGTGGCCTTGGGCAACCTGGTCTAGTGGGAGGTGTCCCTGCCCATGGCAGGGGGGTTGGAAACCAGTGAAGATCCTTTCCAACCTAAACCATTCTATGTTTTAGTAATATTTAGCAGAACTCGGAGAAAATCTCTTCCATTACTTCCCCCCTCCCCTCAGCTTAACTGACTTGTGGTGATGGACTTCTTTTTCATGTTGATTATGCATACAGTAGTCAGTTTGAGGTACTGAGTATATTCTGCAGTGCCAAAGGGTAATTGTAGTTCTGGAGCTGACTGCATAGTCAACAGTTGAATTAAAGATGAGCTGTGCTTTCTTTCATTTGATCTCCAAATTGTCTAATGGTATACTAACATGCATATATCTTCATGAGACTTGGATTGGATTCCACTGTGGCATGGCTTTTGAAGCTTCCATGTGCATTTCTGGCAACTTCTGTTCTGCAGTAATGGAGCCAGTGTTGGGGGGGGGGGCTTTGGTTTTGTTTTGGGGGTTTGTTTATTGATTTGGTTTGGTGTGGTTTAGTTTGGGTGGGGTTTTTTGTTTGTTTGTTTTAAATGATTTTGAAATATGCATATTTACAGGATTAAGAAAAAACAAGCCAGACTATGCAGAAAGGAGATTCCTGTACTTTTGGTCCAGTTTTTCACAAAGCAAAGTGGAATACGCTTTTTTACCATCTGTGTGTTTAGAGGATTTAGAATGAATCAAGAAAGTAAAATTAAATTAGTCTGGTTTACGGTGGCTATCAATTATGGAATCATTTATGTTGGAAGGGACTACCAACCTCCCAAAATAAGTCCGACTTGATCAGGTTTCCCAGGACTGTCCAGTGTTGAGTATCTCTAAGGATGGTGATTCCTCTGCCTTTCTGGAAAGCCTGTTTTGCTGCTTGAGCACCCTCGTAGTTGAAAAAAGTGTTCCATGCATCTAGCTGGAATTTCTTGAGTTCCAGCTTGTGTCTACTAACACTATCGTGTAAAACGCCTCCAACAATTAACTATTCCCCATGCTTAACCATGGGATAGTTGTGGCCAGAAAGCAAGCCATAGTCTTTTCTTAAGGCTGAATGAACTAACATTCTCTCAAATCCTTACATGTTTTGTACTCCACCATACCTTGGTGGCTCTCTGTTTCGCTGCCTCGTAACAATGTATTTCTTGAACTGGGGAGCCCCCAAATTCACACATTATTCTGGGTGTGATCTCACAGGAGTTGAATAGGAGGGAATGACCTGCTGGCTGCTCTTGTGCTGATACTGACCAGTATGTGGCTGCAGCCTTTGTTGCCTGCAGGGCACCCTGCTGACTCACTTTCAACTTGTCCACCAGACCCAGCTCCTCTCCTGCAGAGCTGCATGCCAGCCAGCCCCTCACAGCTGCACGCTGCAGCGTAAGCTTGCCCTGTCCTAGAGGCCAGGCTTGGCACTTGTCTTGGACCTTCAGGAGGTTCCTTATGGCCCAGTTCTCCAGCCTGCCCTCTAGCGTAGCAACCTCTCCCCCCAGTTTGACATTGCTTGCAAATCTACACTGATTAAAGCATTGATTGAGATGATTTCTTGACACTAACGAAGAATCTACAAAAGATGGTAAGTATTAACACCTGCCAAGGCTTTAAAAAAGCATATTTATCTTTTGTTAGCTAACGTATTCTATTTACCTGGTAATGCTTCAGTTTCTGAATTAGTTGTAAAGAGGTTCCCATTGAGTTTCAGACAAAATCTTTCCTGCCAAAAGTGCCGATGTTTTGGTGTACAAGAACCTTGAAGTTAGTGCAGATGACCTGTTTTCTTTGAGTGTGCCATGTTGTGTTCAGGACGTGTTTGGTAACTAGAATTCCTATCTGTCTGTAGGCTCTCGCATCAAAATGGCTAATGTTAAAGAACTGAAATTGGCACAGTATGCATACCTGGATGGTGTTACCTGCCCGGGTGTGCGCAGCTTTGCATGGGCTTGTGGCAAGAGTAACAGCTCAGCAGCTGTGATCTCTGCAAATACTGCCATTTCTTTTAGTGCAGAACAGTCTATGTTCGTCATACCAATGAAGTTTTGCAAAGGCCCCTTTGTAATAACATCAAATAAGATAAGGTGTGTTTTGTAATGTAAAACATGTAAAGGAGCACCAAAATGGCACATGCGAATGGAAAAGTTTTGACGTAGAAGGATCTTGTTATTCTGAGAATGTTTAAGTTGAAAAGGCAACAAAAAAATGAGATGAAAATTTTAATATTTAAATGAATACATTTTCATACATTGAAAAAGTTTGTGACTGGATAAGTTCACGATGTAAGATACATTTTTCTATCCAAAATAGTGGGTTTGCCTCCCTTGAAACTAATAGTTCTTTTCCAATTACATGAAATACAATCTCCCATTTAGACGAATAAACCCAGCTTTCTACTTTTTTCTTTTTTTCCTGGGGCAATAATTTAAAAGAAAAAAAAAAAAAAGAGATTCTATTGTGACATGATGCAAGTGTGTTTGTTTTCACTGATGCTTTTTTGTGACTAGTGACACTGACTGTAAACTCTCCGGTTCAGTGTGGTGCTGTTCTCCCTTTATCTTTCTTGCTCACATCCTCATTTCAGTGCTGAAAAGAAACAGTGAATAAGTAGGTTAGTGGTTTAATTATTCATTAATGTGATTCAGCATAAAAACAGGAATATCTCTGTACAGTTAAATACACCTTAACGGATTGTCTTTCTATATTTTTGAAAATTATTGCATAGCTTATCATGCAAACAGCATCAGAACGAATAAATGCCTAAATTACTTCAATATATTTACAGACGTTCCTCTCTTTCACTGGGTAAGTAGTTTCAAAATGACAAAAATAATTGGTGTGTCTCACTTCGAATCAGGAAAGCCTGTAACAACAGGAAGAAGACATCACCCGCACCAACAAACACGGAAGCTATGCTGTCTTGTGCATACCAAGAATAACGACTAAGGCATCCATCGGGGCAGCAGCGTGGCATTTCCAACAGACAGCAATATAAAAACTAGCATGCGATCTTGAACGGTAGCATGATTTTATATTGCAGAGTGTTTGACAATAATACTGAAGTTATCTTTGCTCCTTCCATCCCCCGTCTTACTGCTGCAAGAACAAACAACTGCTGTGTTCGGGGTGAAGGTATTTAGGAGGTGTGCTCCGAGCCACGTTGGGATGCTGAAGCAGGTTTATAAGCAGATGTATGTAAATGTATAGCAGCGAGAATCCTCAGTCAGTTAGGTTAGCATACCCGAGGGACAGGAATGGTGGGTAGGAGTGCTTTAAGCCTCACACATTTTATTAAATGTACAGCCTCAATTTACATACTTGGGATTAGTTTGCACTGGCACTTGGAACAGATGCATCAAACTACAGTTTTTCTTTCAAAAAAGTGGTAGTGTTCTTTAGCTTTTGGCAAAAAGAAGTCCGGTAATTTTAAGTATTTTTTTTTTTTTTTAAATCTCAGTGTATTTTAAAATCCAAGTAAATGCAGGTGTGATAAATATGTAGACAGTATTTTCATGCTAGGTGCTGCCCATAGTTCAGAACTAAGTGGAAATATATAAAATAGAATAAAACTCAATTAAGTTTCCTTACTATCACCTCTTCATCAGTGTTTTCTATCCCGGCTTCTTTCATCAGGTCAGCAACGTGCTTCTCGAGGTCATCAATGCGCTCGCCCATTTCTTCCAGTAAAAAGTTAAAGATAAATTATACCGTTCTTGCGTATAAATAAAGTTTATGGTTTTTTTTCTTCCACGAGAAAAATTGAGCAGCTTTCTTCCAGATGTCTCAACCTCTTACTCACGTTCAACATTAATGCAGGATGAAACATGCACAAGGCTGTATTATTACAAGACAAGCCTGCTTTCTTTTGCAACAGAGAAGCATTCAGATTCTAAGTATTTTCAAATACCTTCCTGTATGCCCATGAGTAAACTGGAGTATTTTCGGTGTAAGAGATTCTTTTATTTCTGAGGAGCTATTTTAGGTGATACCATGGAGTCACCTACACAATGGGAATATGAGTGCTGCCAAAACATTCTTCTCTTATGCTAGAGCAGCCACTTCCTAAAAGGTTGAGTTTCAGAAAAAATGGAAAATGTAATGAATTCGCAATTTTGGAAAGCAGAGGCAGTTTCTGTAAGTGCATGTAATGAGAAAGCTCAGAGCCCTTTCAGGCTTTAATTTCTCTTTTTGAGTGCTCACCTTCCCCTGCGCAGGGGGCTAAATAGTTATAAAAACCCCACCGCACAGCAATATGCTGATTTGGGTGGCATTTTTGAAGATGGTTGCTTTTTTTTTAATGTACCTGCAGAATCTTTACACGTAGTTCTTTGCTTATTTTATTTGAAAGCAAGAATTGTCACACAGAGGCTAGCTCAGGGAGTTGATACTATTAGTATTACTAGTAATATTACTATTATTAGTCGTAATAGTAACTAGTAAAATTACTAGTAATATTACTATTAGTAAAGCCTTTTTTAGGATTTTCTTCTTCATAAAGGAAAAAAAGAAGCGGCTTGGGGGACAATTCAGCTGTCTCTACATCAGAGGTGTTCAGTGACGTCAATCATAATATCTTAATGTGATGTTTAGGAAAAAAAGCGCATCCCGATCTTAAAAAGCAAAGCGTGGGGGGCACACCGACCCCGGTGCGGCGGGGGGGATCCGCGGCC
>NW_009646939.1:338529-350644 GCF_000708025.1 Charadrius vociferus | reverse complement strand
ATCCGGCGGCGGTATTCCTTTATTTTCCAAAGAAATCGTAATTCTGCAGGGCAATAACCACCTAAGGATGCTGAGGTTTGATCTTCAGAGAGGCCTTATGATTTCACAGGACAGAAGTGACACGTTAAATGAAGAAAAATGCTTGTCTACCAACAAGGCCCAAGTTTGGTTTTGGGTGGGTTTTTTTTGTTGTTGTTGTTTTGGGGTTTTTTTAAGGTTTGTTTCCTTTTTGCTATGTAAGTAGTTTTGTAATATGGAGTGGTAAAAATACCATGCTTGTTGAAGTTCTTTCATCAGAATGTCTAAAGAAACAAGACCAAAGGCATCAGCTAGAATTGGGTGGTGCCTCTCACAGTCAGTGTAGCATGTAGGTCATCCCTGCGGTTTTCAGCTTTGTAGCATAGAAAACTCCTGGTACAGAGGAGGTGTCTTTTGTGCACAGATGTCCTGGGTGCTGTAACTGTTGCCTGATGTAAATGAAGAGGTTTTCAATTTACTGTGCCTATATGGTTAGGAGAATATCACTGTTGGGCAATAGTTTTCCTCAGTCTATTACTTTATAGATATGCCAAACACCTAACAGTGCCTTCACCCACCAAGTTTCTCTCCTGAGTTAGTAGTGACCTTAAATGCTGGAAAGATTATATCTTGTAAGCCTACCACTTAGAATCTTTCTTAATAAACTTAATTGTTTTTCTTCTTGACCTTCCCCGATTCATTTGGGAAGACGTGTTAATCTCTGTGGTGAGATTCTGGCATCAAAGCAAACCTCCACATTGCTGCCTGCTTCCCGTAATCATGGCTTCTCCTCTGTACATCCGTACCTTCCAACTCTTGCAGATTGTCCTCTTCGTCTTTCTCATTGTAGGGAGAAAAATCAAGCAAGTTTTGCAGTTAATGCTCTAGAAAGCTTCCAGATAAAACAATTTGAACAATATGCATATAGATATGCTTTGCATTTGTACGTAGCCACTAGCTGCAACCACATAGCTTTGTTGTTCTGTTGCATAAATAATAAGAAACAATTGTTACTTTTTACCTGTTTATTTGTGGCTAATCAATCTCCTTTCCCTTAGGGCTAGATAGTAGAGCTGTACTACTTTTGCATTTGTACTCCTGATAACAGCCATAGTCATCCTGGTTTTCCCTCCTGCCAAAACAGCTATATAAGCTTCCCTCTTAGGCAGCAGTATTTTCCCCTGGAGGCAGTCGAAGTGGCTCTGTCTGCTTGTGTCCCGATATCTTGAACAAAGTCATAGCGTCCTATTTGCAGTGAAGAGCTTGCAGGGGTAAATAAATAGCTGGAAATGCGGAGGAGCAAACATTATACAGCCAATGAGTTCGCAAGAATTGGACTAAATCTTTGTGGTGCTGCATTTTAGCAATGGCTAGGTTAGAGTTCAACTGAAAACAAGCATGACTCCGTAAAGGCTTTTGTAAATAGCTCCTCTGTTTGCGAGGCAGGTCACTGGGGTCAGGGCAAAAAACCCCATGGTATCCAGCCAGCACAGCAATGGAGGAAGGGCAATTAAAAGCGTGGAGAAGGAAGGAAATATTTCACCATGCATTTCCCCCTCCAAAAGTCTGGTTCTTTTACTTTGTGGCCTCCACAGCTAATTTGAATGGCCCTCCTAGTTCAAATCTTGAACTGAATTAGGCCAATAGTCCATAGCTGGGTTTATGGAGTAAAAATGGAAGTGTCTGTAAAGCCAAAAATGGTTGTGGAAAAGTTCCAAAGTTCGGAAAACCTAAGAATAGAAGAGAAAAACCACAAAACAAAAAAAAACCACCTTTGATAAACAATACATTTATTTAAACTAGAACTGGTGCTCTCAGCTTTGCCCTGCTGTCTTCTATTCTCTCCCTCCTCAGAGGGCAGTTTTTCAGAGTTGAGCTGTTACATACATTTCCACGGTCTGAAATCTGGGAATGTAAGATGAGCCATATTTTAAAATCAGTAATCCATTGTCCTGGTTTGAGGTAAAACAGGACCAATTTTGTTCAGTAACTTTGCTTCTTAGCTAAGCCTCTTCTAACTACTGAAATTAACAGCATATTGTGCAGACAGTGTTCACTCTCTCAGAGTGATAAGACCAATGTTTTTAGTTGATGCCCAGCCATGGTATGCAGAGAGGCTCTTGCTTAGATTTATTGCTGTAACACTCAAGGCCAACCAACTTTGTTATTTGCCCCGTTGGAGCATCGGAAGCGGAAAAGCATACTGGGGTCCCACCTGCGGGGAGGAGCAGACAGGAGAGGTGACCCAAAACTGACCAACAGGGTATTCCATCGCATCTGCCTCATGCCCAGTAGAAAAGCTGAGGGATCAGAGGGTCAGCTCTTCCTCTTTCTTCAAAGGCCTGTGTCTGAAGAGGACTCTGTCTGTTCATCTGCCTGTGATCACGATCCTGAATGCAGATCCGGAATCCAGTTCCCATCCATCACTGAGTCCAGTCTGGGACTGCCCCAGTGCCAGCCGGTGTCGTGACTGTCATCCTGGGAGGCTGATACGGTTTTGTATATATCTCATTATTTCTTTTTTATTTTATTATTAATATTTCATTAAAGTAGTTTAGTTCCTTCTAAACTCATAAGTCTCTTCCCCTCCTCTGCCTCTCTCTTTGAAGAGGGGTGGAGGGGAGCATCTGTTGGTCCCATCTGGGGTTGCCCAGGTCCCCAGTAGCTGATTTGGCTTAAACCATGACATCCATGATAGGTGTGCATCCATGGGCTAAGGGAAGCTAAGCAAAAATATTTTTTGGCTTTGTTTTCTTGTGTTGCTGGTTTCAAAAGCAGAGGTTTAGCTGAGAACCAGTAAACAACCAGTGCTACTGGTGCTCATAAGAGTATTCACTGCTGTAAGTAAAGAGTACTTCATTTACTAAAAGGGTGCCAAGAAGTTCATGGTGACAATGAATACAAAACCAGGTCTTGAAGGGGTTAGAGAGAGGAACAAAAGAGAAGATTTTACAATATAAATTCATTTTCCATGCCAAAATATGCTCTATGCTACTTTCTTTCAGTAAGAAGCTTAGACTTTAGTCACTTTCTGTTTAACTATGTCCTCTTGGTATGAAGGATATGAAGTAAAAATAAAAAATAGGGTGACCTAGACACTAGGGATCCATCTGTTTCCATCCTATTTCAGAATTGCAAGCCTGTGCTGTGAATCCTTCACATTGTGCTTTTATGCTCAAATGGCATCCAAAGCGTGTTTCTCTTGCTTTTTCCTAGGGAAATTCCAGTCCCTCCAATGCTGGAAGGAGAAATCAGGGTAGCAGGATAGGAAATAATTATCATCCTAAGCTGCAAGTTCAATGCCACTACTACACGATGCTATGCTGTACTCTTGTTGTTTGGATGTTACACACAGTCCCTTCCTTCTCCTCTTTGCTGACAAATGAGATTTTATATACCAGGGGTCAGGAATCCTCCGGTCACGTACTCTAAGCATGTCTGGCTCAGGGCCGCTTTGGAATGGAGGTGAGGACAGAGAGAGGGCGTCTCGAAAAAAAGCCTAATATTACATGTGTGGTAAGAAAGAAAACAGGAGATTTACTCCTGGAAGGAGACAAGCAGGTGAATATTCTTGCGCCACCATGGCAGCTTCTCTGGCTGTAGATCAGAATGCAAGATGCAAATCACACTGCAAATTTTTGGGTTTTGCCTTTTTTTTTTTTTTTCTTCCTGGCAGAGGCATGGTCAATTGTAAAAGTTTTCTCTGAAGAGAAAAGAGCTAGATACAAGATAGTTCTTGCACCACAGTCACAGTGGTGATTTGCTACCAAATTGTGGGGTTGGGTCTTTGAGTCATGCTGCACTTGGTGTTTCCCTCTATCTTAGGAAGCTCCTCTTGCTTCACTTTGCAGCTTCACTTTACAATTGTTCAGAGGGACACAATGAGCAGAAAAAGCTTCTGGCTTTGCTAGGTCATCAGCTTTTATATGCTGAAATCCTAAAAGGTGCTGATGTTTCTTGCAAGCAAACTATTAACATTTACCTGTTTCTTTTGACTCAGCATAGTGTAGTTAACAGAAAGCTTGTTCCACTGGAATACTTACTGGTGAAGACATCACTTTTCTTTCATCTGGTAACATCAATAGAAGTAACAAGCTACTGTTATTTAAAAGCATGGAAAGATGTGGTGAGTGAAATGCAAATGCTTCAGGCATGGGGCAAAGGCATTCTGGGCAGTGGTGTCTGACAACTGTAGTGCTGCTTTGAAAGACAAGTCGTTGGAGGTGAGTATTGAAAGCTTCGGTGTTTGTGCATGGTTCAAATTTCAGGCTCTGTATCTTTGAAGAGAAAAGAGAAAAGTGTAATTCCAGTGGTGGGGAAACTTGATCCCTGATGGAGGTGCTCTGCCTTCAGTGAAAGTGTTGCTTTTTGGGACTGCTGCTCACAAATCCCCTTATTGTGAAACTTGTTCAGTCAGTCCCTTTCTGCAAGTTTCTCCAGAAAGAAAACCAACAGGGTTAAGGATATTCTCTATATCCTTATACACGCAGTTCCTTGTGTGTACTATGGGCACCATGTATTGCGACGTAGCTGTAACAGAAAAAAGGGTACAGATTTCCCTGTAAGTATTCTTCACTGGGGATAGATGTAGGAGCAGCAGAAAGTCCGCTGCAGATACTTCGACTACAGAGGCTGGCAGGGTGGCATCCTTTGGCTCTCTGAAGAGCTGTGTGTAATTCGTCGCTCTGTGAAATCACCCATCTAGCTGCTCTCGACCAAATTATTATGTGGCGATCCAGAATTCCCTATCTATGTTTCCCAGGCATGGCTGGTAAGAAATGCTACTCCACGTGCTGCTTTCTGCTCCAGCCTTGTTCCTAATCTCTTTGGACAGTGAGGGTGGAGGAGCATTCATTGAGCGCTTCCTTTCCTGAAAGGCTATAGGAGAGAGTTGGAGGTGTTTCTCCTGAGTGCAAAAGGGCGCAGGGTCTGTTTCTCCAGTCTTGTGGCCCACTGGTGGCATGCCTAACACTGGATCTGGAGGCTGTGTTCAAATCACCCTGCAGTCTTACTTCTTACTCTGGGTGTCAAATGTACATGGTGGAGCTTTCTTGAAGAAAATGCGGTGTGTAACAGATAAGGCTCTGCCAGCCTCCACTGTGAGAGTAAGAGGAGGCAACCTCTGTGGCACAAGGATGGTGATCTGACCCTGCATGTTCAGATCCCACAGCCTTCTGTGGCTCTCTTCAACGTACCTCATGGTCCAGACCAGAACGTGTGTTTTGTACACAGAGATTAAACGTGCCCTGTGTGTGGGAGTGTGCTGGAAACAGTATTTTTCTACAAAATTTGATAAAAGAGCCTGTGCTGGAGAGGCTGGAAGTTGGATGAAAGACAGAATGGTTCATTTGAGGACATGCTACTTGCTTTTCCAGAAGCTGTAAAGAACTGTAGCTAAAGTTTCCTGTGAGCAAACTGCAGCTATGTTCATGCTTAGATACCTTCCTTGTAGCTTCAAGGATAATTTATCCCAGAGAAGACAACTGGAGTGTTTTTCTGTATAGGCAGTTTAAATTCACCTTGAATTAGTGGAAAGCACTTACTATGGTTGTGGAAAACATGGGGTGGATTTAAGCAAACATGGGGAATAACACTGGGGAACATCAGGTGTAGGATAAACGATATGTGCTCTAACAGTGCAAGGTTTGAATCAGTGAGCAATGGCAGTAATATAAAAACCCAAGGGTGTGGAAATCTGATTCTTTGGCTATTTTTGTTGAGAGAAAAAGCTTGCGCTTCCTTGTCTGAAACAAAGATCCTTTGCAAACGTGCTTTTAAGACTAAAACCTGTACTGACAGTGGCCCGTCTGCTTCACTTGCTTTCTTCTGTGAGACATTTGTGGCAGAGGGGGGTGCTAAGAGTATGACAGGCATCTTATGCAGCTTGGCTGCTGTAGGAGGCCCTCCCACCCTTACTCTGTTTAGTGCTCCACGTGGCTTTTGCCAGCAGGAGTCTTGTGGGTGCGTATTCCAAGCGTGCCTGGCAAAAGGCGTCTGAAATGACAAGGACATCGAAGGACCAGAGGGTGCTGAGGGACACTGCCAGCATAGGCTGATAGAAATGTCACCTGGACAGAAGAGTGCTGGAGACTTGGGTGTCCACAGCCAGGGGATAATGGACATTGTCATGGCCTCATGGCGCAATGGCAGCGCGTCTGACTCCAGATCAGAAGGTTGTGTGTTCAAATCACACTGGGGTCAGGAGGCGGCCACCTTAAGGCTGCCTGTGCTTTTGGTGCTGGCTGGAGGGCTCAGAGGATGCGGGAGGATGTTCAGCTTCTCTCTGGGATTAATGTTGAATTATTCAAAGAGGACCTATAACTGCAGCTCCTTGGGGTTTCAGAAAAATCAGACTGCCATGTTTGTGCCTGTCTCATCTAGATTATTGACTTGGACTCAATTGTTACTCATGCAATAATGTTGGGTTTGGGGTTTTTTCCCCCTTACTGTATTCTTTGCTCCTGGTAAGGGCAGTGTACATTTGTTTTGTTCTGCTCTTATGTGTAGAAGATGCTCTTATGTGTACCACAGATGCTGAGCTTATCTCAACAAAAGCAAACCAGGAGTGTGCTACAGTGCATAAGTGCCACCAGAAGAACTTTGTCCTTGTCCTGGAACAGAGAAAGAAAAAACAATTTGGGTGCTGTAATGCTATTGACTCCAGATCACATGGTGGTACTTTGAATCATGATGAAGCTAGACTTTCTGTATCTTTTTTTTTTTTTTTTTTTTTTTTCTCTCTCTGCTTCCAAGCCACTCCAAAGCTTCACCGAGAGAGAGAGAAAATGAGTTGGAGAAAGCTAAGGATAGTTCTGGTGAGACTTAAGACCCTGCACGTGCACCCTCATTTGTTCTTCAGAGATAAAGCCAGTTTAAGGATATCCCAAATTGCATTTCACTTCCTGTGCTGGATCTGGCTGGGGTGGAGTTAACTTTCTCCGTAGCAGCCCGTATGGTGCTGTGTTTGGTTTGTGACCTAAACAGTATTGATAGCGAACCAGCGTTGTAGCTACCGCTGAACAGTGCTTGCACAGCATCAAGGCCGCCTCTGTTTCTTGCTCTGCCCTGCCAGCAGATAGGCCGGGGGTGGGCAAGAGGATGAGAGGGGAAACAGCCAGGGCAGCTGACCCCAGCTGACCAAAGGGACGTGCTGGACCGTGTAGCATCACACACAGCAATAAAAGCAGGCTGGGGCCGGGGGCGGAGGTTTCTTCCGAAGCAGCTGTTGCTTGGAGACTGGCTGGGCCTGGGCTTTGGTCTGCTGGTGGGAGGTGGTGAGTGATTGCCTTTGCATCACTTATTTTTGTTCTTTTTCTCCACTTTAATTAAACTGACTTTATCTCAACCCCTGAGGTTTTTTTTTTCTGTTTCACCCTTCTGATTCTCTCCCCCATCCTGCTGGGGGGGAGCGAGCAAGCAAGTGGGTGGGGGCTTTGCTGCTGGCTGGGGTCAACCCACCAAAATCCCTCTTTCCCATCACACTCTCCAGTATCAGCAGCTTGTCGCTGAATGCAATGATCCTGTAATTACTAAGTATTCTGCCCCGGGGAGGGGTGAAGTGCCAGACAGAGGGAGGTGGTGCAGGGCTCTTTCTACATCTCAGCACGAAAGGTCCAACAAAAAATGGCTTAATAAAATAGTCATTTTAATAAGACAGAATAAAAAGAGGAACATAGATAGTGAGTAAACATTATGTACCTTCTGATGCTGGGCGCTATGCATTCGTTCAGCACTGGACGGAGACTGGATAGATTTTCCCACTGCACGCTGTGCAGATCCCACCTGTGGAGAGGTTCCTTGTTTCTGGTCTTTTGAGCCATTATATAGAAAACAACTCTACTCCTAAAGGTTGTTGACATGGGAACTTCTTGCTGCACTGTTAGACATAGGCAAGGATGCGCAGCTGGCGCAGAGGCTGGTGCAGAGCGGGAGCTGCCTGCAGACTCCTCAGCTGCAACCAGCTGGCTGTGGTGACCCGGTGGCCACGGGACACGCACAAGGGCATATGAAGAGCATGTAGGGAAGAAATGGTTGTAGTCAGCCGGACCTGTTTGACAGAAGAACAGGCTGTTGGTTAAGCAGTCCCTGTTCTTGCCTGTGTGGTATGTTTGTTTATCTCTCCACTCACCTGAACTTTGCCCGTGGTTTCAAAGCTGTAATGGTTTGAAGAAGGGTTCATGTACCTCTGCCAGCTGTCAGGTTGATTCCTGCTTCTCTGACATGTTTGGTTTGGGCCTTTTTCTTCATTTGTCTGTGGAGATGGTAGCAGTCCAAGCACAGAGAGGAAGCTAGTCAGCTCAGCCTACATGGTCCTGGTGGCCACTACCTGGTGCAGAGCGTGCCACTTCTGCCCAGAGATGGGCTTGTAGGCTGGGCACGTTTGTCAGAGGTGCTTTTTGAGAGTGGAGAGGGAGTTCCTTTGCATGCTGGTGGGTGCTCCCCCCATGCTAATACTCAGTCCTCTGTTTACAAAGACCAGTACAGAAGGAGAAAAAGTGGTGAAGATGTGCAATAAAACAGTATCTCCTGTTGGCTAGCTTTATTCTTTCCATGAGTTGCAAAAAACAGGGGCTCATGGCGTTTGAAGGGGCCAGGAGATAGCTTCTGCCACCAGCTGCAGTGAGGTTGCTTAAGAAAATCGAAAGTGGAGAGAAGAGGACAGCTGATTTAGTGATAATACATCCTGCTAGGAATGGCCAATTTCAAGGTACTTAGGAGCCCTTTACTTGCTTTATGAAGAGTACAGTGAATATTTCTTTTTAATCTCACTGTGACTATAGTTGTAGAATGAGATATAATGCGATAATTGCAGGGAATTTGGCTACTGTAGGAATTCACATAATCCTTATGACAACATTTATTGTGCAATGTGTTCAACGAGTGACTTTAGAGCTTATCTGCACTGTGTCTTTAGCCTACATCTTGCAGGGACTTCCTATGCTTGCTTCAGTGCAACAGCATTTCTCTAACAGCAGTTGTCATAAAAAGATTAATATTAGTCTTCAAAGACATGGTGTGAAACATACTGCCTGCTTCTGTTTTCTGAACGCGTAATGCAGTTCTAGCAAATGGACATCTTTTATTTAAAAGGGGGAATTTTGCCAGTCCTTGTGGAAAAATAAATAGAATAGAATATCGAATAATTTTAATACTCATCTTTCAAAATCAATTGACAGAACAACAGACTGGTTAGAAGACTTGCAGCAATCTTCTATTTTTGCTATTGCAGTAAGTACAAGTGAAGCACCAACAGCGCCCCTCCTCCTGTAAAAAGCTGCAAAGAAGTATCCAGAGCTTCAGTCTTGAAACTGGTCCAACTTGGGTGGTTGATTCCTGTGTCCTATTGGCCCTAGTGTCCTTCTGATAGAAATATAGACACATGGAGCCAACAGTAGAAATAAGCCTCTGCTTACTCTTCTAATTCGGTGGACCTATTTGCAAAACAGAACCTTATATAATAATTTTTACCACCTCTACCAATGTTAAAATCCCTTTGAAAACATCCCACGTCTGTTCACCACTTTCTGCTTGCTTAAACTGTATCCAAAGATACTATAGGAATATTTAACAGGTATAATCTCTGTCAGATTTTGTAATGTGGACTTAATCAATGTTCTTGTTATGATTGGAGGGTTAGGGACTACGCTGTTACCAAAACGCTAACTGCTAGGAGCTAGTTTGTAACTAGGTGGCTAGAGCTGTTCACATACTCAATTTCAATTCCCTTACAGCAGTTGTCATAAAAGATTAATATTAGTCTTCAAAGACATGGTGTGAAACATACCGCCTGCTTCTGTTTTCTGAATGCGTAATGCAGTTCTAGCAAATGGACATCTTTTCTTTAAAAGGGGGAATTTTGCCAGTCCTTGTGGAAAAATAAATGCACCTGTTCTTTTTCTCCTCACTCGGAAATAGAGGATTGCTGTCTGGCAGTGGAGCAGTACTGTTTCTATGGTAGGCTCTGCTTTTACACCAAGAAAGTGGTCCTTTCAGCTCCCTCTCAGTTACTAACTATCAGACAAAGAAAACTAGTTTGATGTAAAGCCTCACAAGGCTGAGTGAGCATACTCATCTGGCTGCACTCAGACCTGGAGGTTGCGGAACTTTTCCTTGATGAGGCAAGACTCTCTTCTATCACCTGTTATCTCCCAAGCTTTTAGATAAATTTTCTCCTTGGGACTCTCCCGGAATCTCGCTGGGTCTGTTGCGGTTGGATTTTCTGTGTGCTGGGCTGTATGTTACGCTGGGGTGAGGGGGCACCTTAGGATGGCACCACTGCCAAAGAAAGTTGCTCCTCGCTGCTTAGAATATTCTGAGACCTGAATGGTCCCTCCCCGGTGTTGGCACAAGCTGTTGTGCAGCTGCTCAGCCCCAGGAGTTCTAGCCAACCTGTCGTTTCTCCCCCCCCCCCAGTGCCTGGCATCACTAGTCAGTTTAGTTTACATCAGTGGATTAACTCCTAAGCAACTAGGAGATTTTTCAGTGACCAAAACTGAATTACATCCTGTAATTCAGCATTTTTACCCTTACAATTTCAAGTAAGGGTAAACAACCTGAGTTAAGGCAGTTGTCTGTTTCCAGTTGAATGCTTTAGAATCTTCATATTGTATGAAATGTATTATCACATAGATGTAAAAGTGTCCTGGAATTATTCTGAAAGCTAACCTGGAGAACTGATGTCAGCCTGGGCAGTTTCTTCCATGTAGGTAACCATTACTTTAAAATATTTATTTTCTCAAGATAATTTCTCAATGTTTTCTCAAAACATTTGTATTTACATGAACAAAAGTTGGCTTCCTAATCTGGGCTGCTCTTATTTTCAACCTGAGGCTTGTTTAGACCTTTGTGCTTAAGGAAAAATAACGTGGCAAGGACTCCCAAGAAAAGTTTAGGAAGAAGTTGGCGTAACTGCATGATTGCATGATGTGCAAGTGATATATGGAATATGAGCCATTAGGTAATAAAATATGTTTGAAATTATGCAGTTTATACATAATGTGATTGTTATACTCTGAATGAGTCAGATGCTCTGAAATCAAGAACTTCAGGCTCCTCATCCAAAAATCAGAACTAAAGGCTTCCACTGTGTTTTTTTAACTTTGACAACCAAACTTTCAGGTCCGTGGAATGAAGTAACGCTTTGTTCCAGCAGCAGAGCTACTACTTCCCTGTAGGAAAGGTGAGTCCTAATGTTAGCACGGGTCACCTCATCTGCATAGGGGAGCGTTTTGGATGTTTGCCTAGTGGTACCCCAAAAATGGTCTTTGAAAAATACACTGCAATAATGCACAGGTTTATGTGCCACAAAACACACCCGGGTGTGTTTGCATGCTGCAGAAACTTGCCGGGGGCAGAAACGGTTGCAGTTGAGTAAGGTGCTGCTATGCAGGAAGTAAACAAAAGGCTTCAGAAGCCCTGAAACAAACATTTCTTGGTATTTTTAATTCAGCTCCTTTCCATTCAAGACTCCCAGCAAACCTTTACAGTTGCTGACATACAACACAAGACAGCGTACCATTCAGTTGCAAGAAAACCCATCTCATTTCTCACCTCTTGGATGAGTGCCGGGAGCGCGTACAAGGAAGGAGCCAACCCATCTATGAATGTATTATGGGGAGCCCGAGGAACAAGCTTCGAAGACAGTTGTGCAGCCACTCACGTGATTAAATGGATGAACCAGCCTTTTTTGTGTAACGGAAGTTTGCCGCCACCTCAAACAGCCGTTTGAGGATGCGGTGTCCGTGCTGTCAAGCTCCTCGTAGCACCCGTGTGCGGCGCTGGTACCTCTCTGCTGCCCCCGGGCAAACCGCGGTAAAGACCTGCTGATCACTTTGGGTAGAAGATGCGCGTTCTCCCTTCCCCTCCCACTTTTCATCAATACCGTCGCCCCGCCGCCCCGTAAGGAAGATGTGCCGATCACGGTTGCGTAGCATATCGTTAAGGAGGGACTGCGATTTTGAGAGCCGCAGAAATGTCATTTTCACGGAGCGTGACGGAGTTTCCCGTAACTCCGCGGACAAAGGCCGGAGCCCGCGAGAAGGTCGCCAAAAGCTGCGACAGAGTCTAAAAGCAGGCAGCGGAGAGGGAAGGGGCCGCA
>NW_009646939.1:292537-337522 GCF_000708025.1 Charadrius vociferus | reverse complement strand
GGTCCCCATGCACCAGCTGGTGCTGTGGGGTGCTGCGGGGGCCATGGTGTTCGGCGGCGTGGTGCCCTACATTCCCCAGTACAGAGACATCCGGCGGACACAGAACGCAGAGGGCTTCTCCACCTACGTCTGCCTGGTGTTACTGGTCGCAAACATTTTGCGGATACTTTTTTGGTAAGTTGGTTTTGTGTGTTTGTGTCTGCCCGGTTCTAAAGGTTCTTGCTTGCGGCTAGTTGTAAAGCTTTGATTTGGAACGCTTGAGGAAATAATGTGTTTTATGTACTTCCCCACCTCTCTTGAAGATCAGAATACTGTCTTTCTGTAAGTCGGTGCATCTTCATTGAGTAAAATGAACTGGGCTCAGAAGGGATGTCAGTTACCCTTGTCAGATCTGGTTTATCAGTGCTCAGGTGTTCCGTGATGCAACTTTTTAACTTGCTGGTAAAGAAAAAAGGTTTATTCTAAGTCAGATCTTTTTTCTTGCTGACTGTATTTTACATTTCCCTCACCCCTCAAGCTCTGTTCTCAGAGTGAAGGCCCTGGTCCTGCATGCTTATTCTAGTGCCTAGTTGGTATTAACGTCATTGGGATACTTGCCGTATGTTCTTGCATTTTCCCGGGATGCCAGCTGACTTCTAGAGCTCCATGCAGAACTATAGATGAAAATATTCGTTCTTTGATAAGTAGGCAAAAGGTGGGCTGTCTTTCAAAGCAAATTCTTTTTGTATTCAATACCACTTTCAATATTTAAAAGCAAGTTTGTTTCCATATTTAGATCTTATGTTCCTGCACAAAGAAAATATTATTAGGGCATGATTTCCGTGAATTAATTTTATTAACTTATATTCCTCGTTACTTCTTGTAATATGGATGCTACAACACTGGGGCTGTACTTGAGAAACCAAAGATGAAATAGTCTGGGAAATTACTGCAACTAAGAACACTTATTCTAAGACTATTTTGACTACAAAATACTGCTTTGTAATCCACAAAGAACTGATAGGTGACAGGCTATGCCTTTTGTTGGTTCCAAGTTTCTTTTTAAAGCTCCTCTGACCCTTTTAAGTATAAGGATTCTTCTACAGCAAAATGCAACGCGTAGGTGCTGTCCTGGAGTGGAGCAAAGAGGGGACTCTCTCTTGGGACCACAGCTGGGAATCAAACTGAGGAGTTGTCACCAGATCAGAGCTACTTGTTGCATTGGGCCTGTGTTTTTCTGGGGAGAAGTGTATGGGGCGGCTGTTGGAGAAAGCAGAGAGCAGAAGGGAAATAGAGGAACTGGCGGGGGCGGGGAGGAGGAGTGAAAAGTTTGAGTTGGCAGTTTGAGAAATAGAAATTGTCTAATTTTTTTTTGTTTCACTGGAGGTACTTGAAATATACAAACGATTTGCACCTGAGGGGAGATGCTGGCAGCTTCTAGGTAACCCAGGCCAGTGCATCTGTTAAATGAAACTTGGGCTATAGAACTGAAGGATCTTTAATTTGAGTTGATTTTAAGTATATCTAATTAAGATATGTGCAAAAGAATAAATAGTACAAGTAATTAAAAGTTATAATTTATGTCAATGTTAAAAGATTTGTCAACACTTCAAAAGAAAGAGAATGCAGTTATATTGATAAGATTATGTAATTTTTTACTGTGAGTATTTAAGCTACATCATAGTATCACTCCCTGAGGTATACTAGCTCTGTGTAGGCTCTCGTCATCTTGAGGCTCAGTGATGGCGCGGAGTGACTTCACGCAACACGTGCATAGGTGTGTCTCAACAGGGGGAGCGTAAGGCATGCTGCTGGATTGTGGTGCAGCCACTTCTATGGGGAAATATTGCAGGTGTGGGCCTGCAGAAACCTTTCTGTCTGTACTTACCATGAATCATCTCTTTCTAGTTCTGTTGAACTAAAAGACAGAAAAGAAGATTTGCGTAATGTAAGTCAGTGTTTACTGACAGATTATTTTGCCTCTCTACTTACAAAGATGAGGCATGCCTGGTAGTTCATTATAAACGCCAGTAAGTCATGAAAGCCGCAGTTGAGGGTGGATATTATCCTTGCATATATGGATGATTAGAGGAAGATAGCAGAGCAAGAGCCTCTGATTTCTGTGATCATGTTTAAAATCCACCCATAGAGCAGCTTGGCAATCCAATTTTTGCGTTAGTTGTTTAATTTCACCTATGGCTGATGTGCTGTTTGGGACACAGCACTCTAGCTAATTTGATATAAATAGCAGAATTATTTCAATTGTGTATGTAATATTCATTGGAGGGAATCAGAAGGTTTTTGTTTTAAATTTAGATAATTTGATCCATTCTGGTGCTGGAACAGAACTGTTCCTACAAGTAATTTTGTTTGGTGTATAATTTTTCCCCAATCTGACTTTCAAGGGACCATTTGATGACTCCTCCTTCCCTTTAGCAAACCAGTCCAGACCTTAATCCAAGTCTCTCTTCTGAGAACTTCAGTGATTTATAGCTGCTATGTTCAATTGTTTTCAGTTTCTCTTCATTACCCCTGGTTATTAACCATATGATTTGTGCCAGATTCATCTCTCCTGACTTCCCCTCCACCCTAATCCAAAAATAAGTGCTTAAAGTGGTAGGCCTTAAAAATTTCGAAGTTCTAATAGTGTTGCTTTCCAGGCCTTAATTATTTCTTAGGATGACTCATTTATTTTTGTTTTGTTTGTTTGTTTGTTTGTTTTTTCTTTTAATTTCAAAGACATCTCTGTAATTCGTTTCTTCTGTTACTTCCAGATTTTCCTTGAATTTCATATATTCTTGAATTTGAGGCTCACGGAGTGGAATGTTATGTATTTCAGATGCATAGGCAACAGGAACCGACAGTTCCTGCCTTTTATGCTGTGTTTCCTCTGTATTTTCTCTCACGAGTAGCGCTGGTCTTTCTGTGTCACTCATTACAGACCCAGTCTCACCTTTCCTTTACAGCTCCACTATACTTTGTTCACGTCAGCTGTGCGGGTAGTTCTCTCATTTCCTATTTGTGAATTGGCAGATGCCACGTGTATCTTCATTATCACGGAGGTTTTCTGTTGTTGGTTTGTTTTTTTTTTTAATGTCTGGTTTTGCAGTGGGTGAAATTTGACCTTTCGTCTCCCATCCAAATAGAGTATTTACTTCCTAACCTTGGCATATTTTGTGTGTCGATAGAGTTGCAGCTGGTGTATTACCCTGTGACAGTAGCCAATGAACAAAGTACTGCTGAGATCAAGGATAACAGCCCTGTTTCCAGTTATCTGTTTTCACAGTTTGTCTTCTTCCAATTAGACAGTCCCAAATGGTAAGCCATCTTTTAAAGTCAGGAGGACTCAGTGCAATGCTTCTCTTCCTTGTCTTCCTCCCACCCAATCCCTTAGTTTCAGAGTGTGCTCAAAGAACTTCTGTTTGCTAGTGAAGACGGTAACACATTATCCATTACGTCATTTTTCATGCTTTTCTTTCACAATGTCTCAAAATGTCATCTTTAAAGAGATGTTTCTGCTTTCACTTCTCTGTGTTTGGTCTTGGTCTGTTCCAACAATGAGTTGCATGCCAGAACTTTGTGGAACAGCAGTGGGAGAAGACTCGGCTGCAAGAAGGAAAACTGCATATGGGTAGTAATGGACATGATTCTACTTTGCTTTGTTTGTGTACACATAGCTTTTGTTTAGGGAAAAAGAAAGTAGAAGTTTGATTGTGCAAACTTGTGGTTCAGTGTGTTGAGTGTATGTGAAGTCTTTGGCCCTTTTGAAGAGGATTCTGGAAAAAAAAAATTTTAAAAGTAGATAGTCTGTGCTCACAGCATCATACAATCAGGTCTCCATTTACCAGTGTGAAAAGTAGATTCTGTGCTGCGACTAGACTTGATATCAAGTTAGCTTTATTTTTAGTAGTAGTCTATTGTTACAATTTTATGTAATGCTTGAAAGCAGTGCTTATTTTGGGGTGCCGTTGTAGCTGCAGGTCATGATTTATGATTGGTATCAACTGCTCCTTTGTTCTTGTCCTCGGCTATTGTCAGTGCTGTTTTTCCTGTCTTGTCTTCTCTAGACCCCATAGATATTGTTTCTGACTCTTCGCTCAATTCAAGTTCTGGACTGGTCAGCCTGGAGAAGGTCTGTGCTGTGGGTGAAGAGGAAGAGGCAGTGCAAAACTCAATGCCTTTGTAATTCTGGTACATATGAAGATGTATATGGCATGCTCCAAAAAATCTGATAACAATTTTTTTCCCCTCAGCATTTTTAATAAAACACTTCATTGCCATTTTTGTTAGCGAATGTGTTATTGTACTTGCTAGAGTTAGGCCTGATTTCTTGTTCAAGACTGGTTATTAAAATATCCAAGGGATACCCTGAGTCTTACTGATGCTTGAGCTTAGAGGTAGTTAATAATCTCGTTAAGCTTCCTAGGCTGTTTTGAAGTTGTGGGCTGGCTTCAGAGTGCACCATGGCACTTGATCTTAGTTGTGACCAATTTGGTTGGTCTTGGTTCATGTGGCCTGCAGTCTGCCAGCTGACTAGCTTTGCATTGTCATGATCAAGAACAGGAACAAGAAGGCGGGCGAGAGTTGTGTAATCAGTTGGGGGTGGAGGATGCAGAAAAACTTACTTGTAAGTTCTCTTTCTCTTCCCCCTCTCTCTCCTCCCCCCTTCTTTTTTTTTTTTTTTAAAAACAGAGCTTATGATGAGATAAATTATGGTTTCTTATAATATTAAAATCAGAATAAATAGATAGAGAGGAGGGAACTGCAAATTTCTTAGAAGTCAGCTGTAGGCATTTTTATTTGTTTCTTGACTAAGTTCAGCCAGAAGTACTTATGCTCCCTGCTATTCCCAGAGTTTTTTGGACTTTTTTGGTTTTGCAGTCCATAAAATATTTTATATAGTAGTATAATATGGATTGTATATTTTCCAGGAAGACAATATTCTTTCCAAAAGTGTTGAGATGTAATTCTGTGGGCCACTGGCCTAAACCTCATACGGCAACACCACAGAAATCCAAACAACAGAAAATAAAACTGTCTGATTTTGGAGTTGTTCTTGCAAAATAGGTGCCTTAAGACAAGCTGTGGAAACAAGTTCTGACAGTCAGGGAAGAGGTGAAAACTATAGAGCGTGTTATTTTTGAGCAAAGGTAACCCTCTACCCATTCCACATCAGTTCACCTTCTGAAAACTGTAATGTCAGTAGAACTGGGAGCTCTCCGTGCCAGAGTCAGTGGAATAAGCTCCCTGTTATGAGTAGAGGTTTACTGAGACAAGTATGCAGCTGGAGGAAAATGTTGGACTCGCTGCTGGCTGGGGTAGATTCCTACATGTTTATTTATTTTGCTGTAATACTTACAGTGCTACTGGTGGATCAGGTCCCTGCTGTCAGGTGCTGCTTTGGCTTCAAGTCGTGGGCCGGTGGTGTCTGTTTGTAGGACTTCCTGTGGGAAGGAGAAACTTTTGGTTTTAAGACTTCTGCTACAAAAAGGAATCTTGCCAGCTTTTACCATGTGGGGAAGGTGGGATGATGGTATAAAGCAAGCTGACAAGTGACGACAACTTTGAAAGATTGCATTACATATGGCCTGCTAGTGGAATCTTGCTCAGATATTGAGAGCAAAAGTGTTATGCAATTCCTCCTCCTTTTTATACGTGCCAGAGAGCAAGGATAAAATGCACTGCTCTTTTGTACAAACGGTAAAGGTAAAGTAGGATTTTGTATGCCCAAGTGAGAAGCTTGTTTTGGGTGTTCCGTAAAGTCCTGGAAGTTTACGTGTCAAGGAGAAACGCGTACCAAGATACTGCTGTAAAACTAATTTGTTTCTTGTTCTTTCTGCTGATTAAATTCTGTAATTTATGGGCTGTCTTTCAGGACACTGGGCTATCTGTCATGGCCCTGGTGGTGTGTGCAGCATCTCGCATGCTTTCCACGCTGCCTAGAGTCTGTAGCTTCCCAAAGAGCTGCCGAAGTCGACCCAGAGCGGTGAGACCTGTAGTAACTTCGGTGGTTTCCACTCTTGCGGTGAGTGGAAGCGCCTCTGTGAGCTGAGGCGGTGCGGTGTTAGGCCTGCCGGTGTCAGGGCAGGGGACGGGCGAGCGGCCCTGCCCCAGATGGAGCGCAGCGCCTGGGACAGCAGCCGGCGGGTGTAGGAGGAAACAGCGTGGTTGGGGGGTGACGGTCGTCTGGTTGCACGGACAGCAGGCATTTTCTTTTCGGAGACCTCCTAGGAAAGGAGATAAGCAAACCTTTTGTGTTTGGTCTAGTTTGGGCTTCTTTGGCACAGTCGACATTTGCTGTTTTGAGTAGGCCTGGGACTGGAGCAGCAGGATTATTGCAGCAGGATTGAGTTGTACCGATTACCTTGTTATCTCCATGACTAGTTAGTCTCTGCGCTGGCTTGAGTGTTCACTTCACTTGTCTTCATCACCCTGAACATGCATTAATTGTTTTAAGGTAGTTGAGATACTAATAAAATGTAAGGTACTCCACCCATTTATTTGCACATTTGACTAGTAGAGGAAAAAGAGTTCTTTTTGTTTTTACATTAATAAATAAACAGTGGAAAAAGTCTTTGTCTTTTTTTGGTCTGACATATGAAGTCTGTGTTCCCCGAATACTGCAAATGTCACAGTGGTTCACTTTGTCACATAACATTGTAGTTTTGGGGTGAAAATGCACAATAATGAGGGTGACCCCCTCATCCCAAGGACTTCAAAGTTGTTCTTTCCCACGAACCTGTTCTAATATCCTAACGCTCTTCATCTTTCTCTCATAATCTACTTTAATATTTCTCCCCTCCCGGCTCCTGCTTTGGCAAAGACAGGAATCGCCTCTGTGAGGCAGAAAGTAAACAGAACGTGGAACAGCATGCTCTCCCTGCAGAGCTTGCATCTTGCAGTGCTCCTAGCTCAAGCTGTCTTGAGGAGTCTTGAAATGGATTAGTGTTGCTTCAGAAGGCCCTAGTATCAATGCGAAGTAGAGTAAGCAGCTTGGAGAGGTGTTTGTTTCCATGATCCTGATCAAAACGAGTGTTCTGGCTTTACTTTTAAATCATCAGGGACCTGACAGTGGTCCTTGACAGTGGTATCCCCTTCAGTCATGTGGTGGTGGTGTCGTAGTGTGGTGTAAGCCATGTCCTGTTTGTTCTGCCTGTTGGTCTCCATGGCAGCTGTTTCATTTCCTGTAGATGTGATTTAGCTTAGAGGGTTGTGTTGACTCTGAGACTCAGTTTGGGGATTGGTCTTTAGGGGTATGTACTTCACATGAGTATGTTCTGTTGTGTAACCTTTGTCTTTGGGTGGAGGGCTTAAAAAAAAAAAAAGAAAAAAAAAAAGAAAAAAGGCAAAAATCTACAGGTGTGCGTTGTTTGAAGTCCCTGTAAGAATTTTTAAATTTCCAGTTTACCTCTCTTGTGTGTTGTGAGTTTTATTTTACTTCTTTTTCCTCAGTTTTTAAGGGGTAGAGGATCTGCAGCAATAATTTCAGTCTCATTTCCAGTTAAGGCTGTGGTGATGGCAAATTGTTATGATGAGACAGCAGGTGGCCATGCTTCTGTGTGTTTGTAGTGGGTGGATGTTTACACTGCAGGCAATACTTTTGTGAGACACCCATTACTGAATGGCCGATAATCTCATCAGCAGTGAGACACTAACCTTGCAGCAACCTGTGCTGGATTTACCATCATAATAGCTTCTAGCTTATTGTGCTGCTAGCTCAGCCCCTCTTAAATGCATTACTATATTTTTACGTACAAGTACATTTGTAATTGGAGATGTTTTTTATAATCCTGGTGTAAACAGTTTTAACTGCTCTGTAATTCTAAGTAAGTCTTTCCCATTTTTTTTTCCTCATTCCCTGAATAAGAGACAAGTATAGCAGTCGTGAATTCCAGTAGTTCAGGGGAACTTGGCCACAGTCAATGACGCAGGCTGAATGAGCTTTGGTATTGCAGGCATGGGGCATAGGCTGGACCAAACTTTTGTTCTTATCCCCTACATTTTTTCCTAGTGAATTGAAAGCCTTATCCAGAGAGCACTCTGCCTGTGATTACATGCATCAGTTGTGTTCTTTATTTCTTTCCTCATCATGTCTTCCAAATTTTTTATGATAATGGCTCTCATGTAGCCCACCACAAATCCATTGATGGTAGAAAGAAGTGGGGGACTAAGGTGCATGCAACTGCTGTTCTTCCAGTAGCTACTGGTGGTATCTTGGGCAGTGGTGTGGAGGCTCAAGGCATTGTTGTACTTTTCCTTAGCTGTATGCCATTAGGCAGGAGATACTTGGCCATTTTAATTGGTGTGGGCTGCTTGGCTGTTTGGCACACAAAGATTTCCAAGGAAGCTAGTCAAGCACTTTCCAGTCTCTCTCCTGGGCCTTATTAGTTGACTTGTAACAAAAAAAAAAAAAAAATCTCTGTGGCGAAATGGCTATAGTGGAAATGCAGTATTGTTTGAGAGAGTGTGGTGCTGAACCTAGTTGGTTTATACTAACATAGAGCTCTGCTATGAAAGTAGCCTAAGCATAAGAAACTATATTTTGCCAGGGTGCTCTAGAACAGGAACTATCAAGAAGAGGGCAGTGATTGCCATGCTTGTGAGGTCTCCAGCAGCATCATGTGCTCAGAGAAAGGCCTTAGTAACTCTAATGTGAGAGAATTTGGAAAGCCTGTGTGCCTCATGGTTCAGTCTAAAGGAGCTGGGGAGCGTAGCAGTGTGTTTTCACCAAATCCCTTCCTCAGCATCTGTCTTTCTTCAAGGCATAAAATGTGGCAGAACTGAGCACAGAAAAGCAGCTCACAGTGGTGTGCATGCAGCCTTCCTATTGTAAATCTAATGTACTTTGAGGGCTGCATATGAAAAGTTTCCACCCTTTACCCCTAATGAATTTACTAAGCGTGTCTGGTGAGGGTTGTTGAGCTTTCAGGTAAGGAAGGAAGAGGAGCTTGGAGAATCACCGGTCTTCACTGAATGGTCTTATTCCAGGGAGGCCTTACAGCCGCCTTCCAGTATCTGAAGGGGGCCTACAGGAAAGCTGGAGGGGGACTTTTTCAAGGGCATGTAGTGATAGGACGAGGGGGAACGGATTAAAACTGGAAGAGAGTCTATCTAGATTAGATATTAGGAAGAAAATTTTCACTGTGAGGGTGGTGAAACACTGGAAGAGGTTGCCCAGGGAAGTTGTGGATGCCCCATCCCTGGAAGTGTTCAAGGCCAGGTTGGATGGGGCTTTGAACAACCTTGTCTAGTGGAAGGTGTCCCTGCCTATGGCAGGGGGGGTGGAACTAGATGATCTTTCAGGTCCCTTCCAACCTAAACCATTCTATAATTTTCCTGTGGCAGAACCTTGTGCAATTATGTAAGAGTAAGATCTTCAGTCAAGGTGAGCCACAATCTGAGTTCACCTCTGTGTGTTATGTGCAGGAAGGGCTCGGTAGTCCCCCCCAAGCATCATCTGTGAGCAAGCAGAAATAAAATTGGGAGGAGGGGGGAGGGCAGGAGAGGTCAAATTACATATGTTTGGTTCCTACATCTTTTGAACTTCCTTACTTCCCCCAACCTTGATCCAAATTAGACACAAATTGATGATTTGATTGTTGTGTTCTGCGGACCTGGTCTTTCCACTCAGATGTCTAGAGGTAGACAAGGTAGACAAAGCATAATCATTCCCCCTCCGCCCCCCCCCTCTAGGAAGTTGCTATATTAACCTAGCAAGCTAATAGCTGTGGGTATTTATTTCTGTATAGGGCAAGTGCTATTGTTTTTGTGACTTCACCTTCAAAATGAAAAATTGATAGAGGTAAGTTTTGCACAGAAGTCCTTGTGAAATCTACAGAGTGTGTATATGGAGAGGACACATCGCTGGTATTAACGTGGCATAACTCTCTGGTCTCTGTTTACTTCCTTGACCACTCAATGAATCTGCTACTCCTTTCAAAATAATAGGTTTTCTGCTGGCTTTGGAAACAAAGACTTAATCTTCTGGTTTCAGAATTTCCAGGATCAGTCCACAGCGATGTTGTAGTAAGGTTCTTAGATACTCATGCAAGGGGATTGTGACTGAGCTGTGGTTTGTGCATCTAGATTTGGCTGGTGACTTTCTCAGCCTTTCATACCTGTTACTGTTTTTTTTCAGGTGCTTACATAGGAGCAAAGAATGAAAGTAATTGAGTACAGCACTTGTCATTTTTGAGATGTTTTATATATTTTCTTCTCTCTTTTTTTTTAGGTTTGGAAGGCATTTTGAATCCCCTCTTTTGTGGCAAAGCATTATCATGATCATTACTATGTTACTGATGCTGAAACTGTGCACTGAAGTACGTGTGTCCAACGAGCTAAACATAAAACGCCGCTCTTTTGCAGGTTAGTGACAGGAGCTGGCTTTAGCGGAATAAATCTTTTTGAAAGCATGGTTCACTGTATTTTGGACAAAAGTTCTGTCTGAATTGCAATCCAGTCTCCTTTCTTGATAATTCAGTGTAGCACTTCCTGAACTTCTTTTTTAAAACTGCTTTTTCCCAGATAAATATTTCAAGTTGTAATTTTATTTCAGATGGGTCTTGGTTCAGTCTAGAAATCAGAGTTCTCCTTAGTATTTCACACTGTGCCCTGAGTGTAGAGCTGGCTGTCATGCCATTGTGCTAGCCTGGATTTTTTTTTTTTTTTTTTTAAGATCTTGGCCAGAATAAGAAGTTATTTTCTTCAGCTGTACTTTCTACCAGGTTCTTAAGTATGATCATACACTATTATCTGAAATTTTATTTTGCAATTGCAAACACTTGTTTTTGTACATAATTTATTTTCTACTGTTTACTATTTTCTACAGCTATTACCTGTCAAAATAGAAGGTGCTGTTGTATCACAGTTGTAAAACTGTCTTTTTGTACACCATTTCTTTGGGCTTTAGTGTGGGATTAGTGGGGATTTATGGGAATTGCCACATTTTATTTTGGTTATTTGTTAATTTTTAGGCATTGATAGTTTCAGTCATGCCAGAATATTATTCTCTATTTAATGAAATGTTCAAGCCCTGTGGAAAATCCCTGCTTTTTTTCCCCAGATAAGAAATGTGAGAGGGGGTAGTTTTTGTGTTTCTCTGTGTTGACTTTGACTTTACAACATTTTATGTTACAGCTTATTACCAACAAGAACAGAATTAATGCTGTCGGCTTTTTGTCAGTTGTTTTGCCAATATGGATGTTTAATTTATTCTCTCCATCTGTTCTCTTCCCTCACTCCCTAATAATTGAGGGTCTGATTCAGTTCCAGATATCCACAGCCGTCATTAGAAGGCAGCATCTACTGGCTGTGCAGTAGGGTAATTTATCCAATACTTAAGGAAGCTACTTCCATTTCCACTTACTGTGGAGTGTAGTGTGAAACTATTTAGGTAAGTGAATTCATGTGGAATAGGAGCAGTCCAGCTCCCAAAGAGAAGCTGCTGTGTTCACAAGGGTTGTTCGTCTGGCAGGATGAATGACTTAAAAACTACTTTCAGCCAGATTTAGCAGCAGATAAAATCCAGGAAGCACTTGGGAGGGGCATGTATGCTTTCTCCCTCTTTTGCTCTGTGTGCTAGCATTTTGTGAACTGGCAGAAAGGCTTCTCTGTCTGCCCTTTCTGAGGGTAAATTATCCTCGTGCACATTTGTGCACATGCTCTTGCAGGCTCCTTCGATAACCTTTGCACAAAAAGGGAGGCTATTCAGTTAAGTATATAGCCCTCTTTAAACTCTTCCTGGAAGACATACGGTCTCCTAAAGGATAATCAGTCTTTCCCTTAACAGGTAATGGAAACTCCTCAAGGTTGCATCGTGTCATTTGATCCTTTTTCCTGAAACTCAACTTGTTATGTGTTTAATTAGCTAGAGAGAATGATTTTGCCTACTTAATTGTTTGTTTTCATCAGTAGGCTTGCATCCTCCCGCAAACTTTAAAAACAGGTAAAATCTTTTTCTTACCTGTGATTGATTGATTTTTAGTAAGGCTAACTATAATGCAATTCCTCAGAATAAACATATAAATGCATACAAAGCTCCTTTCAAGTGCGGCAGAAAGATAGATTGGTTATTTCAGGCACAATTAGAGTAGGAGTGAGATCCCTGTTTCTACCTACTCCTAATCTTATCTCTTTAAGTTTTATGGTGATCTAGGCAAGCTGATAAATCTGTGTACTTACTTTCTTTCCGCATAGCTTACTGGGGCAGTGAGAAGCTAGTTTTGAAGTCAGTGTTTTTGATTAAAGGGAGAAGGTGCACAATTTCTGTATGATAATATAATTTATTATTTCTCACATGGCTGGTCTTCAATTTAAACATTTTTCTTCTTAAATTTCTACCTTCCCTCTGAATGTTTCTGCATAATAATCCAAAATATTTAGAAAGTGAATAGGATGGAATATTTCAGCGGAAGGGAGTTTGCTGTTTTCTTGTGTTACTATTAAATGTAGTATTTCCCCCACCAGTCACATTAGTGTATGTTTACCAGTGTGTTTTGAATTATGTGGGAGTTGCCTTTTTTCCTCCCTTGTTTTTATTATTCTCACAGATGAGGTCCCTTAAGTAGTAACTAGTTCAGAAGTTTTCTACTTAAAGTTTCTTGAAGCATTAAAGAGCGGTCTCTCCTAATCCTGACAAGCTTGTTATGCATTCTCTAGCCTGTTTTATGGTGTTACTGAGTTAAAATACATATCAATAGCAATTCAGAACATAGACGTAAAGCCATTCGATCAAAATGCTTGTACTTTTCATTTATTCGGTAACTATCATAGCAAGAAAAATAGTCTTCCTGGACTCTTGTCAGCAATGTTTGATTATTTCTTGTAGGCTCTATATGGAGAACTTACTAGGAAAACTCTTGCAATCTTTATTTTTTCTCTCAGTCACTTCTCAATTATGGGATTCTCCCCTCCCCCTTTTAGTTTTGCAAAGTTGAAGTAAGTTGAAAGTGGTGGTGCCCATCTTGTGCCTCTGCTGCCTTCTGACTTTTTGTTCTGGATACATAAACTTTATCCTTCAATTACACGTACTGATTGAAGGCAGACTAAGTCCTCTTTATATATCCAACTGCTTTATTATTTTTTAAACTTGGACTGTATAGCCTGTTTTCGACTGCTCTGAATTGGGGAAAAAAAACCCACCAACCAACCAAACAAAAGAAGAAAACAACAAAAAAAACCCTGACTTTATTTTAAAACCTCTGATTATAGGACAGTTCTCTCTCCTGCATGTGAATGCTTTGAAAGCTAGGTGAAGGAGTCTTCAGATGAAATCAGCAGGCTGGAACAATACCTCCTCTATCCTTTATTTAACACCACTTTAATTGCATCTTGACTGCTTTACTTGCAGATCTCCTGGTACCATTGTTGTGGTAACAATACCTCTCCTTATTCATTGCCCACTTTTACATTGGTGTCTGTGAAGCTGTATGTATGCTTTGTTGTTAGCTCAGTATGGAAAGGTTCAAGGTTCAGTGGTAGTTTCTTTTGTTACAGTTGTTTTTGTTCAAAGCTCTGTAGTATATCTGGGGCATGATGGTGCTACCATGCTAGAGAGCTAAATATTCAAAAGCAAACCGTGCATGTGCTGTGTCTTGACTCAAAAATCAGGGCCTTTTCTGGAAGCTGAAGCAAGGTGCTTACAGGTATGGACAGCTAAAAACATCTGGTCACTCTTGAAAATGTTGGCAGGCCAGACCAGTCTCTTCATAGAGTGTCTGTCTCTCAAAGAATATGAAAAACTCTTTTTCTTTCCCCAAATAAGCCTTCCACCTGTCTCCAACAAAGATTCAGTTTCAGTTATGCCCAAGACATTCTGACAGATTTTGAGCACCCTGCATGTGTGAACTATACTGAAAACCAGGGGACAGCGTCTGTTAAAAATGGCCCCTCAGACACTTTTTCTTATAGTACAGCCCAGGCTCCTTAAGTAGAGCATGGGCTCTTGTGTTGCTACATGAAGATGATTTCCTCTGGTCATTCATCAGTTTTGTCTTTCTTCTGACTGCTGGTTGTCTTAACCTGTTTTATAACTTGTATCTTATTATAGCTCTCTGATCCCTCGTAGATCTCTGTTTTTGGCACTGGAAAGCACTCTTGCGTAATATATGGTTTTCAACTGGCAGAGGAAGGCTAGAGTGAAAAAAAATTAGCATGCAGAATGGTTGCAGATGGGGGTCTGCTCTGTCTGTCTTGATAGGACTGGCTTAAGCTCAGGCTTTTTGAAACTATTTTAGAGCAGCGAGAAACTATTTTAGAGGAGGCAAGGCAACTGTATTGTCGTAGCTGATTATACATATCTATCTACACACTCAGTGTACTCAGAGTTGCTGAGGCAGCGACTTGTTTTCTCTGATCATGAAAAGTATATGAAGTAAGAGTTAAGCTGTCTGTTTCACTGTTTTTAAGTCTTCCATTTTCTCCCCCTAGGTAAATTGCTGTTGTGTTGTGCACTGAGACTGTTCTGGGACTTCCTACTGTACTCTATATTAACATCATGGGGTGGGAACCTTACCGAAAGCATGGAGACTAAAACTTCTGGCATGTTTTGTTTTGGCTACTTTTTTGTTTATAAGGAAAATGTACTAACTGACTAAACTGTAACTAAAAGACCCACTGTTGCATTTAATCATACAAGTCTCTTTGTCTTTCCTTCCTTTTTTTTTTTCCCCCTGAACTGTTTTTTATGTAGCTGCAGATAGTAAGGATGAAGAAATCAAAGCACCTCCCAAGAGATCCTATCTGGGTATGTACTGTACAAACCCATTCTGCATGAAGTTGTCCTCTCAACTGCATATTTCATGCTTTGCTACTTTTTGTAACCATTTTTAGAAATGATTGCATGATCATTTCTATAGAGAATGTTCACATTATCTTTTCCTGACGTACTAAAACCTGGTGCATGATTTTTGTTTTTTTTTTTTTTTTAGTTTTCCCCTTCCCATTTTTAACTTTCATAGAGGAAAAGATGCTTTCAACTCTCTTTCAGAAACCAGTTTTTTGAAGATAGTTGAATTCACTGCATTGTGTATCTCAATGATACCTTCTTTTTTCCTTCCCCAAGCTAGACAAGCAAAATATTACATCATAGAGGGATCCATCTCTTCAGACTCATATTTTTCCTCTTCTAGTTCTGACTCTGGAGAAAACTATGAAAAATACAGGAGTATCTTTCAGCATTGTTCAGCATGCTAGATAAGAATTTTCCCACAACAGTTGAGGTTCAAGCAAAATGCTTGCATCTCTGTGAGATTTTCTGGCTTGTTCCTCTCTTTCATTAAAGCAGCCTCAAAATTGTTATTTGGGAATCAGTAACACTTAAGGTGAGAACTTCCAATCTTAATTTTCAGAGTTGGAATCTATGTTCTTTAGTTTGCCGAAGGAAGAGGAAATGTTAGGTGCAAACCAACTTTGCAGTATTTTCGAACTAGTAGTTTGGAAGGACAGTTTTTGTCAAGTCATGGTAATTTTGTTTTTAAGTTAGGTGGGGTATCTCATTAAGGAAGTTATAGTGACTAGAGACACAGAAGTTCCCCAAAGAAAACTTTTAGAGTGATTTTAGTTGAACTGATTCAGAGTTTCACATTGATACGAGTTATGCTGTGTTGCAATTCTCGAGTTAGTACGGGGTCAAATGAAAAAAATTACTGGTGCAAAAGGAGAGTCTCTACTTCTATATTTGTCAACACACACAGTTAATTAAACTGGAGTTAGCTCTGAGAAACACTACCAAAGAGTAATATTAACCCGAGTGCTTTCTTGAAGCCGTAAGAGCATTAAATAGACTCTTTTTTAATGATTCATTTTCTGCATCTCCACTTTCAGATTTAGGGGCAAAATGCACGCTTTGGGTAATTTACCTTTTTTGATCTGGTACCAGTATTTTGGAAAGCACCTTTTCCTTTTGTGTTTTCAAAACCTTTTTCCTGGACTTGGTATCAAACTGTGTTTGTCTTTAATTCTAGTCTGTAGTGATTCTCACTGGCTTGGGACACTAACCAATGGAATGTAAACTTTAAGCAGCCCTGTCTTCCTTATGCCTATATTCCCATTGTGTTTTACTAGTATTCAACAATGCTTTATTTACAGCGTCAGAGCTAGAAACAGCTGTCTGTTATGGTTGAGTGGATTATTTAAAAATGCTTCAAATGGTTAAAATTAAACAGAAGTAATGTGACCTCTTACTCATTTCAGGGTTTTTTTTCTTTTTTTTTTTTTTTGATTAAAAAGTAATTTGCTTGGTAGTTTGGTAGCTTAAAAAGTTGAGGTTTGTAGAAAAAAGCACTATACCTCTTAATCCAACTGATTTAGGTCTGAAACATTTGGTTAATAAATCTTACTTGAAGTTCATCTTGGAATTGCTTAGCAAAGTGGGATGAATTAAATTATCACTAAGGGGTGAGCAAGTGTATTTAAATGTGATAATTCTTGCTGGTGTAAAAAAATTGGAAATGTTTCGAGGTGTTTGTGTATAGTGTACATGCAGAAGAGTGTCCTGGTGGTTTAAAGGGTGGGATGCATGGTGCTTTATGTCACAGCATAAGTCATGCTTCAATTACAGAGGGCTTAACTGAGCTATGTCCTGCAGTGCTGTGTTTTGCTACAGCTCTGGGTGGAAGTTCACTTAGAGGTTAGGTGAAGGGAGTGTTGACCATACTTTCACATGGCAATGTATTCTCACAATGTCTTATAATGAGTTTTGATTAAACTTTTGTTATAAAGAATCAGCTTTTTCATTTCCCGTTTATTTCAGTGATGTAAAAAATGTTCTTCAGCATGTTTTCAGGCTTCAGAAACCATTATATTACTTTATTTTTTCTGGTTACGTAGTAAATGCTCCTGTGTATTGTGTTTGTAATTGAAGATTGACTATCCATGAACGCTGTTTTGTTGTAGAACTGTTAATCTGAAAACGTACTGGTCTACCAATGAATTTCAGGTGAACTTGTTAGATAAATACCACGGCATTTGTTTGATGCCTCTCTTTGAATAGGAACTGAGCTCTTGCTATGCTGCCTGGGATTGCTTTTAGGTATGTTTCATTGTCAGTAATCCAACAAACCACTTAATGCCACTGTTTTTCCACACGTTATCTGAAAAAGCCTTTATCTGGTACATAACTCTGAAAACAAACTTTCTAGCAGTCAGTGCTGAGGGGAGTTGAGGGTGTGGGGGAAGGCTCCTGCGTTTTCACTGACCTAAGTAAAATAAATATAATTTACAGTATGGTGGGCCCCAGAGTGTAGGGTTTCCTGATTTCATACAGAAATAAAATTATTGCCCCCTTTTTCCAGGCAAAGGAATGATTAAAAAGGATTAAGTAGCTCCAGTTATGAATGGGAATAATGCTTTTATTCCCTTTGTTTTCTGATGCAAGTATCTAATTCTACTGAGTGCCTGCTAGTATTTGATGGCTACCACTGAGGCTGAGCAAAGCTGCAGTTGAGTAATGTTTGATCTGTGGTGTGTGGTTTGTTTTTTTTTTCCTTGATGAGATGTTTTAGAACAAATGTGGATGAACGTCTTAATCTGTTACACTAAAATACAAGTTTGAGCCCTGTGAGTGTTAGAGTTTGTTGGGGCAGAAGTAACAAAACACTAAACAAGGCGTTGCTCCAAAGAGGCTGTATCTTTTGAAGTTGTTTAGAGTGGTGTCCTTGGTGTGTCAGGCAAGTCTCAAAGCGAATGTGACTTGTTCAATTTTTTTCCAAGTAGATGTTTAAACATTTTGAAGGACACTTTTGGTGGATCACAAGGGTTTTCCTTCCTTCGCTGAAGCTGGTTTTAAAACTTCCCATATTACTGAACCCTGAACCTTGCTTTTAGCTCAAACAAAACATTATCCAAGTAATGTTAAGTTTTAAAACAGTAGTAATAAAATGACAAAAATGTAGATTCACCAAATACCTGTTGCAAAAATACTTAAAACTACTTTTTTTAGTGGAAAAAAATTTAAAATGTTTGTGTAGTTAATATCACAGAGTTAGTATCTGCATAATAATGAAGATAAAATAGTAATGTGAATTAAGCAGGTGCAGTCATCTGTTACGTGGTTTCCACTGGCAGTGAGACAGCCTAGTAAATAAGTCACACTTTCACCTCTTCTTTTGTCCGCATTCTTGACTTAACTCAGGTCATCAGTTGGCTTGTGATAAATTAAATGTTGGCATACTCTAGAACAGCACTAATACATTACATGTGCCATGAAGGATGTAAACTTTATTTAATCAGCCCTCTAGCTCCCTCTGTTTAGAGTATTTGGTCTGTTTGGGTGCAGCAGGGGCATCTGGCTTGCAAACGTGCAAGCATGCGCTGTGGTTTTCTGCGGGTGCTCTGTAAATGACGTGCACAACGTGCTTCTCTGTCCCGAGCAGAGCTGGACAGAGTAGAGGCACCGTTTCCCTTGGCTGGTTGTGGGCAGCATTTTTGGTTTCACCACAAGTATGTGACTTTTACACCGTGCCCTCTAGTAGTTGAATTTCCTGTACAGCTGCTCTGCAGTTAAATATGTAACAAAAGCACAGTTGTTGCTGGGATGCAGCTGCCACCACCTCTGTCTGTGCATAACTGCCCATGGACATGAAGGGGTTTAGATCCCTTCTCCCCAGGATTATTAGTATCCTTGTTAGACTAATTTCAAAGTGCTTTTATTGTCCAGGAGAGGGAGTTATAACAGTGTCCCTGTGTGAAACTAGGATGCCAAAAGGTTTTTTTTTATTGTTTATTAATATAATTCTAGTTGTTGAGGAATTCAGGTCTACTTTGCCTGAGGAAATAGCACCTGCTGCATCCGCACTTTGGTTATAGTTCTGTGTATGGTAGGAACAGTTATTTAGAATCATAGAATAGTCTCGGTTGGAAGGGACCTTTAAGGGTCATCTAGTCACACCTCCCTGTAGTGAGCAAGGATATCTTCAACTAGATCAGGTTGCTCAGAGCCCAGTCCAACCTGACCTTGAATATTTCCAAGGCTGGTGCGTCTACCACCTCTCTGGGCAACCTGTGTCGGTGTTTCATCACCCTCGTTGTAAAAAAATTTTCTTCCTTGTATCTAGTCTGATCTATCCTCTTTTAGTTTAAAACCATTACCCCTTGTCCTATCACAACATGTCCTGCTAAAAAGTCTGTCCCCATCTTTCTTATAAGCCCCCTTAAGTACTGGAAGATCACAACAAGGTCTCCCCAGAACCTTCTCTTCTCCAGGCTGAATAACCCCAACTCTCTCAGTCTGTCCTCACAGGAGAGGTGCTCCAGCCCTCTGATCATTTTTTGTGGCCCTCCTCTGGACCCCCTCCAACAGGTCCATGTCTTTACTGTGCTGAGAGCTCCAGAGCTGGATGCAGTACTCTAGGTTGGGTCTCACCAGAGTGGAGTAGAGGGACAGAATCGCCTCTCTTGACCACGCTTCTGCCTGCTGGCCATGCTGCTTTTGTCTTTCTCTGCATCAATATTTAGACCTTTTCGGGAGACAACAGAAAATAAGAAATGGAGATTCTAAGGATGAAGTGCAATTTTCAATGTCATAAGTAAATACTTAAGTTGAAAACTGTAGAAACTTAGGGGTTTTTTAATACATAATTTTGGTTTTTCTTAGTTGATATTGCAGATGAAACAAACAGAAGTTTGGAAAATAATTTGTCTATCCAGGTATGGGTCTGTGCTGGAGGTATAAGTTACTATTTGGGCACTTCAGAATAATTCAGTCCAAATAGCACACTATTATTTTTTTTTTTCTTAAAGGACGTTACAAATCCTTTGCATACTGAACAGATTATTTTTTTTTAAACTACAGATGCAGACAGAGAGAGGGAATAGTTTAAAAAAAGGTTGTTCTTTTATTTTCATGGGGAATTTACGTTTCCTGAACCAATACTAAAATACTTTTCTTTCAGAAAACTTGAGAAAAGTGGGTTTGGGTCAGTCTGTTTTCTGGGGTCAGTGTTATGTTTCTCAGTAGATACTCTCTTTCAAGCTTCAAAGTTCCATTTAGTGTAAATCTTTCTTCAGCTCCTCAGGCTAATGGGCCTTGAATGAAAAGTTGTACTGTGGCCTTTTCTATCCTGTTAAAAAGTATTGGAAGTTATTCAACAGGAGTGCATACCTTTTTGCAGGCATACCTAGTATTCTTCGGAAGCTATAAAAGGAAAGAATAAGCTTATCTACTTGAATTCTATATTCCAGAGAGACGTTTTCCTTTTAGAGAAGACAGCTAGGAAGGGAGGAACGCAAATAATAGTTTATGATTTTTGAGGTCTCTGTGCAACTGACACCCCACCCCCTGCCACCTCTGGTAGTCTGCTGTTTCCTTAACATGAGAGACCCAGAAACACACACAGGCACTCAGTGAGGTGGTGGGATGAGGCCAGTGTGCTTGCTGCATGCCTGTGTGCTTGTTACAGGGTGGAACATCCTGCTCTACGTGAAAGCAGATTCCTGGCCACAGTGCAATATTGGCTTTTTTTTATTCCCTGATTTCCCCATGCTGGAGGCAACTGGGCCACAACACCGTGTTGGGGGAGCAAGGAAGGAAGAGGGAGACTTGTGATATATCTGTCCCCACACTTACAGATTCTGTGGTGAGGGATCCAAGTGAGCAGGTCTCTCTGGGAATGCACGGCATGTAGCATGTCTGAGACACAAGTGGTGACATGCGTGATACTAAAGGTGGTCACCACCTGTTTCACCACCTGATCACCTGGCTGTCCTGTATGTGCTGCATGATGGCACTCAAGATGATCTGCTCCATAACCTTCCCTCACACTGAGATCGGACTGACAGGCCTGTAGTTCTCCAGATCCTCCTTCTGGCCCTTCTTGAGATGGGTGTCACATTTGCTAACCTCCAGTCAAGTGGGACCTCCCTGGTTAGCCTGGACTGCTGATAAATAATGGAAAATGGCTTGGTGAGCACTTCCGCCAGCTCCCTCAGGACCCTTGGGTGGATCCCATCTGGCCCCATAGACTTGTGTGTGTCTAAGTGGTGTGGTAGCTCACTAACCATTTCCCATTGGATTGTGGGGGCTTCATTCTGCCTCTCGTCCCTGTCTTCCAGTTCAGGGGGCTGGGTCTATATTATTGTGGTGGACACAGTAACTTGTAGTCAAACTGGTTCATCATCATAGTTCAAAAGTCTACCCATTCTTGATCTGAAAGGTCCAAAGTACCACTTAGTAAAGTGAAATGTCCTCTGTTTTTAAATTTTTAACAGGTTAGCTTTGAACAGGAGACTGGACTAGATGTCCTGCAGAGGGCTTTTCCAATCCAAGACATTGTGCTGCATGTATTTTAACTGGAGGAAGGACAGCTCATAGCAACATCTAGCCACATGAGGGTGCTCTTAGGTTTCCAAATCTTGCCTGCTGAGCCACTCGACTGGAACCTGTGAGAGGAGTCTGATCTTGTTTTTAGGGCTGCGGTAGTAACTGTAGAAATAATGAATAAAGGGAGATTTTGAAAAAATATTTTCCTTCGTGGTGAGAGACAGAATAATTAGTTGCTTTAATAAAATCAGTGATGAAATATGTAAACCTTCAGATACAATAGATTTGTCTGCCAATGCTGCCGATCAGGAACTTGCAACAAAGCTGCCGCTTCAGTTTGGTAGATGTGAGATGCTTTTACAATTGCCTGGTTCTTGAGCATGCCGTATGCCATTGTATACTTGGTCATATCTCGACCCAAATGATGAGAATTGTGCTTTAAACAAGGTCACAGAATAATTTGGCTTGGAAGGGACCTCTGAGACTATTTGGTCCATTTCACTGCTTGAAGCAGATCCAATTAGATGAGGCTGCTCAGGGCCATGTCCAGGTGAGTTGTGAGTATCTCCAAAGATGGAGATTCCACAACCTTTCTGGCACCTGTGCCAGTGTCTGACCATCCTCATGGTGATAAAGTTTTTCTTCCATGTATGTTTCCTCCTGTCCTGTCACAGTGTGTTCAAGAAGACCCTGCCTCCATCTTCTCTATACTCTCCCCTTAGACAGCTGTAGGCAGCAAGAAGCCTTTGCTTCTTAAGCTAAACAGACTTAGCCTCTTCATGTATACCATATACCTCAGCCCTTTAATCGATTTGGTGGCCCACCACTGGGCTTGTTGCAGTAGGTCAATGTATTTCTTGTACTTAGGAGCCCAAAAGTGAACAAATTAATCCAGGCAGTCTTGCAGGTATTAAATAGAGAGGAATAAACACTTACCTCTATCTGCTGGCCACGCACTTGTTCAACTGTACAGCACAGTAAGTGATAGGCTGCCTTTGCCATGAGGAGACAACGCTGACTTGTGCTCAAGTTGTATGCCAGGCTACACTCCACTAGTCTACAAAGCTGCTGTCTAGGGAGTCAGCCCCCTGCACCTGTACTGTGGTGTAGGGTGGTTACTCCTTCCCAGCTATGTGATAGCCCTAAACTTTATGGTATTCTTGTCAGCCCGTATCTCCAGACTAAGATCCTTTGAATAGCAGTGCTGTCCCTCAGTTTGTCGTGCACTCACCCTAATTTGGTATCATTTCTGAACTCGTCATCCAGGTTGTTAGTAAAAGATGTTAAAGTGTTGGCCCTCATGCTGATCACTGTGGGCTGCCTTTTAACTGGTCATAAATTGTATGTGTTTCCTTTGAGAGGAAGAATTCTTTGAGCCTGATGATACAGCCAATTTTCTGTCCTTTTTATTGCCCGCTTACCAGTTGATATTTTGCTAATAAAGGTGCTGTAGAACACTGTCAACAGCTTTGCCAAAGGCACTATAAGCAGTATCCACTGCTGTCCTCTTGTTCTTAAAGCCAGTCATCTCATAATAGAAGGCAGTCTGGTATGAGGTGCAGTTTGCCCTTTGTAAATCCACGCTGGCTGTTCCTAGTCATCTTCTTGTCCTTCACGTGCCTTGAAATGACACCCACAGGGACTTCTTCTGTAACCATCTCAGGGATGAGGTTAGGCTGACAGGCCTGTAGTTTCCTGGATCCTCCTTGAAGACAGGTGTCTCCTCCCCTCCGGGCCTGGAGTCATAGGGAACCCCTCCCAAGCACCATGACCTTTCAGAGATGATAGAGTAGCCTTGCAAAGGCATCAGCTTGCACCCTCGACACCCTCAGATGCTTCCCAGCTGTGTCCCATAACTTGCATGCATCCATCAATGTACGTGCTCCCAAACTCATACTTCCCTATTCTGTGGGCATTGCTTCGCTCCCTCAACTTTGCTAGTAGGGCTTAGGAACTGTAGGGGGCAGACCTTATCAGCGAAACCACATTAAAGTGTTATTAATACAAGAAGGCAATAGGTAAGTTTAAAGCCATGGTAAGAATTAATTGTCTAGCTTTCATTGTGGTGTTCTGTTTTGCTGCTTGGTTGATGTCATTCAGTTTCTGTGAGCAAAACAGGTGAGAAAAGAAACGATGATTTTCTACATGTTAGCCAAGTTGCCAGTTCAGTGCAAAAGGTATAAGTAATGAAATATTTAAAGGGTAACTTAACTCTTCACAGACTTCAGAATAAACTTTCAAGCTGAGGTGGTTTTAGTTGTTAGTACAGATGCATTGATAGCTCACTTTTTTTTAATGTGGTTTGTAACATGACATGGTGCGTGCTTAAAGAAGCACTGTTGCCCAGCACTGCCTGCTCAGACATAATGGATTGTCTAGACAGCTTGCTAGGGGTAAAAATTCTGGCTGCAGCACGTTTTTAAGGTCTTGTTATAGATCTTGGCATATCTACATTTTGTAGATTTCATGTATTTTTAAAGAAAGTTATCTTTGCATTTAGGTAAGTGAGGTAGAATCAACAGTTCAACACATGAACTGTTCAGAGAGACATCAGAGTCAACATATCAAGAGTTACATCCTGTCCAGAATATAGGGGTGTAGCTTGCACTCAGTTTCTGCTGCTGACTCTTGTATATGGACTCCATATGAAAGACAGATATTCTGTCACTCTGGAAGGCTGCTCGTTTCGTATGCTGAGGCCCTGCAGGCATCATTTGCTCAGGACTTTTGCTTCTGTTTACAGTTTGTCTTAGTCTGTTGGAAATTAGCCTACTGAGATAACCCACTGCAGTATACAGAGTGGGAGGAATGGACAGTGAGGTGACCCAAAGTCACTTAGAAGTGCCGAGTTGGGTGGCAGCTCTTACTTGGTCCCAATTAAATGGTGTTACAAGGGGCTGGTGTGACAGTAGAATGTCTGACGTAATATGCTCTATGAACTGTATGTTGAGGTGGTGCTCAAGGTACAACCTGATCGTTGCACTCAGCCTGATTTATTTTTTTCCACTACATTTTATGTTCTATATGCTTTATTAGCCTTCTTTTATTTAAAGTGCACTGGGAATATGAAGTTACTAGTTTCTACTAAGCTAGAAATAGGGAATATATTAATAAGTCTACGTTTCTGAAGCTCTTATTTATAAATAATGACATGTTAACAAGACATTTCCTTATGCTGGATATTGAAAGGCACTTACCACTGAAGCATCAGTGCTTTGCCATTTTCATTGCTGTATCAAGGGAAAACAAAATAAAGCCTTTTCTATTTAGACGCAAATGTCATGCTTTTAACCTGTAATGCAGTACACTGACCATCCTTGACCGATAACAATGAGGAACAGCTTTATTTTATGGAAAGATTCCCACCTTCCCCTCACTTCACACTCTCACTTTGCAAGCATTGATGCACCAAAGATATATTTATTGGAAAAGGGTTTTCAAGCCCTAAAGGGATGTTTCAAGTGTTTCAAGAAGAAAGATCTTTGCTACGCTCCAGTTAGTTGGTCTCCCTGGGCTGTTTGCTTTTGGGACATGACGTAGGAAGTTCCATTTTATGCCCCAGCTCTGAAGCAGGAAAACTAAGCAGTGGAACCTAGGTGCTCCATATCTGTATTCCATGGGTGTGCTAAGCAAGGCTGAATCGGGCAGGGGGCTTAGGTGCTCCTGCTTTCCTGTATGTTCTTGATTCCCTGTTGCCATCACAGAAAGGATGCATGCAGTTGGCTCTGTTTTGTGCTCACCCCCCATTTAGTTTGTGTCTGCCCCTGCCTTTGTGTCTGCTTTTAGCCCTGTAAAGACTAGAGCTGAAACAGTCCAGTTGTACAGGCTCTAAGCCAGTATCATGGCATTCACATGGGATATGAAAGACTGAGGTGGACGTTCCTGCTTGCACAGATAACTCAAGAACATATTGGTCTGAGCAAAGCAGCTCTGATGGTCCCCCTAAGAAGCCAGGCTGCAGGCAGGAGATGGGGGCCCCAGTGGGAGCCTGATGCAAGCATGCTAGCCCTTATGCTATTTAGGTTCCCTGTCTAAAGCACATGGAAAATAAGGACGTGATTGGTGACAGCTGAAATGGCTTCACTAAGGGCAAATCGGGCCGGGCAAATCGTGCCTGACAAATTTGGTGTCCTTCTTCGACGGCGTTACAGCATTGGTGGATAAGGGGAGAGCAACAGATGTCATCTGTCTGGACTTGTGCAAAGCATTTGACGCTGTTCTGCATGACATTCTGGTCTCTAAACTGGAGAGACATGGATTTGACCAATGGACCACTCAGTGGATAAGGAACTGGCTGGACGGGCACACTTAAAGAGTTGCAGTCAACGGCTCCATGTCCAAGTGGCGAGCAGTGACAAGTGGTGTTCCTCAGGGGTTGGTGCTGGCACCACTGCTGTTTAACATCTTTGTTGATGACCTGGACAGTGGGATCGAGGGCACACTCAGCAAGTTTGCTGATGACATCAAGTTGTGTGGCAAGGCAGACACGCTGGAGGGGAGGGATGCCATCCAGAGAGACCTGGACAGGCTTGAGAGGTGGGCCTGTGCAAACCCCATGAAGTTCAACAAGGCCAAGTGCAAGGTCCTGCATGTGGGCTGGAACAATCCTGTACACAAATACAGGTTTGGCAGAGAATGGATTGAGACCAGCCGAAAGGACAAGGACCTGGGCGTGTTGGTTGATGAGAAACTCAACATGAGCCAGCAATGTATGCTTGCAGCCCAGAAGGCCAACTGCATCCTGGGCTGGATCAAAAGAAGCATGGCCAGCAGGTCAAGGGAGGTGATTCTGCCCCTCTATTCCACTCTCGTGGGGCCACACCTGGAGTATTGCGTCCAGCTCTGGAGCTCACAGCACAGGAAAGATGTGGACCTGTTGGAGCAGGTCCAGAGGAGTGCCATGGAGATGATAAGAGGGCTGGAGCACCTCTCCTATGAGGACAGGCTGAGAGAGTTGGGGTTGTTCAGCCGGGAGAAGAGAAGGCTCTGGGGAGACCTTATAGTGGCCTTCCAGTACCTAAAGGGGGCTCACAGGAGAGCTGGGGAAGGATTTTTCACAAGGGCGTGTAGTGATAGGATGAGGGTAATGGCTTCAAACTGGAAAAGGGGAGATTTAGAATAGATATTAGGAAGAAATTTTTCACTGTGAGGGTGGTGGGACACTGGAAGAGGTTGCCCGGAGAAGTTGTGGATGCCCCATCCCTGGAAGTGTTCAAGGCCAGGCTGGATGGGGCTTTGAGCACCCTGGTCTAGTAGGAGGTGTCCCTGCCTATGGCAGGGGGTTGGAACTAGGTGATCTTTCAGGTCCCTTCCAACCTAAACCATTCTATGATTCTTTGAATGTGCATATCTGAGTGAGTGTGATTTCCTCCTGACTCGGAATGGAGAAACATCTAGAATCTCAGTGTTTCCTATAAAAGAGAAAGGCCTCCTGTTTAGTTCTACCCTTGGTTTACTGAGTCATCCATAGAAGCTGAAGGCAATCCACTGGTTGTAAAGGGCATGAATCGCTAGCTAAGGCTAGTGGATAGCACTCAGATCTCTCAAGTCGGGTGAGATGAATACTGTCCTCTGTGTTGTTGAGATCTGCACAGCATTATGGAAAACTTACCCCTGCTTTACTAAGTTTTACTTACTAATTTTCTTTTGCTACAGTAAGTTCACAGTTGCTTTTTTCTGTGCCAATACTCTGCCTCATCTTCACTAAGACATGATAGTCAACTTTCAAAGATAGGCAGTACATCATCTCCCCCTCAGCTTGGTACTTTTTACTATTGCATGCACCCTAAATAGATTATTTCAGAAGAGGTGATTATGTTAGATATTGGGACAAATTAAGTAGACGTTTAGTGGTGTGACAGTGCAGAGTCTTAAGCAGCACTGGCTTACAGCCACATTCCAGATTGCAGCCTGGACTGCTGGAGGGTTGTAGAGTACATTGCGTCAAGGGAGAGACAGGATTAAGGTGGAAGGATTTTCTTGCAAGCCCTATCAGTTCCTGAATGCAATTCAGAGTCTGTCCCACAAACAGTTGTTCCTGCTTCAAGCCATGTCCCTTTGACTTCCAAAGATGCTAGTTCATTGAAACTGTGATGAGGAAGTCTTACATTGTAAAAGACTTTTTCCTTTTTCTTTGTGAGGGTGGTTGGGTTTGCAGCTGCCTTTGCAAATCATGTTTTAAATTATCAAGCAAGAAATATGGGAATAAAATAAATTATCTTGTGTCTTCTGTTTACTTCACTAAAGAAAACTTGGTTCACATGGTGATGTGTGTAGCAATATAGTCGTTATGCTGTTTTTGTTACTGATGACGGAAATGTAATACCTATACATTTTAGGATTGATATGGCAAAATATGTGTTCCATTCAAATTACATTTTTTATCATATTAAAACTACATTAAGTGGTCATGTGTTAGATTACTGTTACTTGTAACTTATATCAAGCTGGTTTTGGTTGAGAATTTATTTCAAATAGAAATGTGGAATAACGTATTTAAATTAAAAAAGAGTAAATAAACTGCAGTGTTTGTACTGAATGTTCATTTTGTGGAAACATGCTTTTTAAACAAACCAAATAAGGCAGGTATTATTTTTAGATAGATTTTTGGTAAAATTCATTTACTCATTTTCTTGCTGGTCATCTCATCCTTTTATACTCTCAGTCATTATTCAAAGACGAAGACACAGAACAATGCAGGTGTTACTCAGCTTCCAGTCAGTTTCTTATTGTTTGAATAAATGAGATATTTTTATTAAGCCAAACTGAAAAAGTCAAAAATTATTCTTGCATAAGCAGACAAAGCTTTCGAAGCTGTGATTCCAGTGCATCAGCCAGTAATTCTTTAGATCTAGAATTTGACTCATTAAAGCTATGCAGTAGATGTGCAATGATTTAAATTAAATGAATAGATTGGCAAACATAGGCCTAATTAGAAGTGTGCATAATCACATTATAGAATTTTAATTTGTTTTATTTAATTTGGGGTTTTTTTGTTGTTATTGTTACTAAAATAATTATATACATTCCTTGTCTACATGAGGAGATGACACAATACTGAGCGAGGCTGGGGAAGAAAGGATGTAACTTAGCTGTTCATGAGAAGGTGCTTCCTGTATCCTCTTGAATCAACAGCAGAAAAGGTGTAATTTTTCAGTGAATCATGGATTTATGGTGAGGGTCAGGGTGTATGCAGTCTTCCTCCATACACTCATACACATGAGCATGTGTCCCTCCTTGTGGAGGGAACTATACCACCCATATTCCTGAAGTTATGAACGTCTCCTTTCATATGCATTTATTATGTGCCCTACTTTCTCTTTGCTCTGCTCTGTGATCAGTATGCATTACATCTACTGCATCGGGATCCTGTGTTCCCTCCCATGGGTAGGGGAAAAAATCCAAACCCCAGAATTCAGTTCTGGCAGATTTATTTTTACTTGCATTGTACATTTGAAAAAATGGGTCTTGTTCATCCTGGATGATTCCATGGAGACATAGAAACTAGTGAAAGGAAGGCAGATCCTGCGTATTTCAAGGAAACATTTTTTTTATTTTTAATAGCTGCTTAAAGCTGTCTTTTTTACTATTACTCATTGCAACTCAGAAGCCTGATGAGAACCTGGGAGACGCAACATTTTAAATATTCAGAACATTGCTGTTTCTTCACTTAAGGTATATGAGTTTCAGGATTTTTTCCCATCAAAATCAGAACCAATACTGCTGTTCTTAAAATACATAGGCTGCTTTGGTTTTTATACTTGCTTCAGTAGTCTTCGGAAGCTTGCTGCATTTTTTTTGTGTGTGCGTGTGTGCATAGTTAATCTTTAAAATTTGAAATCTGTCTTTATATCTGTGATAATAAAAACTTTGCCATCCTCTCCTTACTTAATTGACTTTTTAATAGGTTGCTTTGTAAATGTCACAAACTGTGTAGTTGTTGCCAGGTAAAATTTTTTTCCCCTCCTTAGGTCCAGTTTATATAGCCTTTGAAAAGAAGCAGTTACTGGTCTTGAAATTCTCTGCTTCCTCTTGCCCCCATTTTTTTTGTCCATTTATACAAACCACCAAAAACTTGGAATGACTCCTTGCTTACATTAAGGTTTTACACTTCTGCCCTTTCTTCTCTTTGCACCCCTTGGCATGTAAGAATCAGGAGCAGTTATTTCAGAAAATTTATTTATTTAGCCTTAAATATTTTTTTAATTTTTTGTGGTGTCTTCAGAGATGCTATTTACTCCCTCAAGCCTTTCTTCACCTACTGTTGGGAGTAGATTGTAGTACAAGAAAAGTAACTGTGCACTGAGGGAATAGAGCAAACTTAATACTGAAATGACTTAAAGTAGTCTTATCCACAAGTTCCTCATTAAATTTCTGTGTGCAGTAGATGTCAAAGAACTGCTCAGTCTTTGAAGAAATTTCCTATTTCTTCACAGAAGAACACAGAAATTTAGTGAGGAATTTGTGGATGGGACTATTGTTTGGGAACTCATTGTTTGTCGTTCACCTGTCATCATTCTCTGCGTGCCCTGCACTCCTGAATAAGGGATGTGTAAGGGACACAGGAATGGAGGGCAAATCCCTGTGTCACTCGGCCAGGAAAAAAACGACTGTACCTTGTGGTGGGAAAGTCATCTCACTGATGAACACTGCCAGTGCACTGTTTTCTGCCTGTTTTGGTGTGAAGGTTTTTTGTTCTCTTTAAAACTAATTATATTTATAAAAGGGCATAACAGCTAAAATCTTTTGCCTCCAGCAGCAGCTGGATGCAAGGATGTTTGGCGGCAATGCCAGCCTAAGATATTCCTGATCCTCTTTTTTCTCCCCCCCCCCCAACTCGTTCTTGCCCCCTCAGCTGTACTGACAGAATGGTTTGTGGGATTATGTTTTGAACCAAATAAGGGAACAGATCTGGCTTAAAATGGAGGCTTGCTCTTTTTTTTTTTTTTGGTGTAAAATCTTAAGGAAAGAAAAGCCCACGTTTTGTGGCTCCAATGAGAACACTTGTCTTGCTGTAGCTTGAGGGGCTAAAATTTCTGCTGGGAAACGTGAACAATTTGTGAATACGCACCTGTGTCACCACCAAACTCCTCATGACAGAGCAACTTACTTAACTCTACCACCGTTACCTTTCTTTCCAGGTCTTGAAGATATGTTGACTATGGAGCATTAAACTGCAGACACAAGGTGTTCAGAAACTGTGATATTCAGAAGTGCGTCTTGCGTAACAACCACTGCTCATGTCAAAGCAGGGATTTATCTGTGGTCAAACTAAACAGCTGGGAAGCTGAAGGGGAAATTCTGTTTCAGGGTAGCTTTGTCTCGCATGGCTCCTCCAGTTACAAGTGCTGTAATCAGTAAAGCAGTCTGCAAACACTCAAGTGAAACTCTGTACTGGTCTCCCTCCCTATAAATTCTTCCTGTTAATGCAGTGAAGTCATTTGTGTGGAAATTCGTGCTGTTTGGTCACTGTATACAGTAATTTAGATCTGTGCATACTGGTTGTTGCAAATAGTGTTTTAGTTTAAAGGTTGTGAGAGAACACTGCAGGCATGTAGATTCTGGAAAACCTTCTGCTACAGAAGTTCTTTTTTTCCCTTTCTTTAGAAAGTCATATGGAGATTGAAATTCTTTGCAGCTTCATCTACCTACATTTAAAAAAAAAAAAAAAAGTGGATGAATTTTCATAGTCACCTTTACAACTGTCACTATGCTTAAATGATGTTTATGGTAGCAAATGAGAAATTGTAGGTTGAGATTTTTCTGCTGCTACTGGCCACAAATTTGTGAATTGATTGTTGGGGATAAGGGTTGTCACTGGTAAATGGTCACATCGTCACAAACACACATAAATTATTTCAGTGAATTTGTTTGATCAAAATTGTTCATCTGGAAAGGGCAGAATTTATGCTGAGAGGAGATGCTTTCTGACCTGACTTGGCAATAGCCTCATGACTGGGTGCTCCCTTAGGACATGGAAAAACCTAGGTGGAAGGCCCTTAATTCAAATCTGAGGTGTTAGAAATTTGAACCTAATTCCCAAATCCCAGCTGTATGTTTGCCTTCCTTTTCATCCTCCTTCAGATTTTCCAAAGTCTTGCTTTTGTTCCAGCATAGAACAAAAATTCAGAAATATGAATTTCTTTTTTCAAAACAGGATTCTTGTTCATCAGCCTTACCCTATTATTCTTAACTACAGTAGGTATTTGAAAGGAATCCCTATGAAATGGAGTAGATTGTGCAGTCATTTTGAGATATCATCTTTGTAATGCAGTTCAGATAATAAAAGAAAACATGTCTGACATTTTCACATGTGTAGCAGGGACTGAGCAGAGGAGAGAGGCAAGTGAAAAAAAAAAAAAGCAGAAAGTTTCCTACAGTTTTCTACATGCTTGTGATGATTCTGAAGCATTAAAACTGTTGATGCTAAAATGGGTCATTCTGAGGTTAACTGAGGCAATTGCCAAGAGTTGTTTAGCAGGCCGCATGGCATTGTTTTAGCAAAAGGAGGGAGCTGCACAAGACATTATTCTGTTAGGATGCTAAAGTAGTAGGGCCAGTTTGGGGGCTAGAAATTGTCTTGGCTGGTGGTGGGTTACCTAGGAAACAAAGATTAAACTTTCCCCCAAAAAATCCTAAATGAGCAGATGAGTTTATATTTTTAGAAATAGTGTTTATCTTTGTGTTGTACACATCCTTACACATGCATGTATGCGTGTCTGACTTTAGTATCTCAAAAAAGGTCACATAAATGCTTTCTTATTGTGATGCTTTCACAATAGAAGAGATAATGGCTCAGGTAAGCCAAGCTCAGAGAAGGCTGAAAAAGGGAGAGATCATTTATCTTTAGGGAAGATGGCTATTCAGCATTTTCCCCAAAGGTCTGCATTTCAAAAGGGGGGTGAAGTATTTATTACCTGACAGTTACTTCCAGAGTTTTTGGGAATAACTTGCTATGTTATGCATGCAACCTGGCATTATAATCCCTGGCATGGTGGTATCTGAGGCAGCCTGCATCTGGGCTGATGCACAGCTTGCTTGTATAATATTTAGAAGAACTTATATTCATCTCTTTAATTGCAGTCTTTGAATGAGGAGTATTATAAGTGCCTATTGTTTCTAATATTACAGTAGTCTTGATATATTCTGAGACTTAAACTTCAAAGAATAAGTTTCAGTACTATTCAAAATAAATTAAACTGTTTTCATAGAGAGTTTATAACTCCAGCTACAAGAATTTGGAGCCAAGGCTGCCTGCTCTACAGTGCTTAACTTATTCCATTTTAGTCTTTTGTCTGGAGGCCTTTGTGTACTGCCTTGTCGGGCTGTGGGTGATAGCTTAGATAAACCATGCTGAGGATAGTGTAAAATATTGTTAAAACGATTGTAAAAATAGTAACTTGGTACTACACGTTCTTCTTGCTGTGACATTCTCATCATCCCTGCTTAACTTGCTGTCAGAAAAAGAAGTCTGTCTCTATAGTTAGCATAGGAAGGCGTTATCTAGCCAAAAGGAGAGTCGCCTTCGCTCTAATTTGCCTCCTCCATCAGTAGCGCAGTTGGGACCAAAGGCCTTACTTCAGAGCTGTGCTTATAGGTGAAAGGTTGAGGAATTTATTTCTTTAGTTTGACTTGCTTTGGGATTTTTGACACTCTTGGCATAGGAGGTCAGCGGAATCAGGAGTGTTTGTAGTGAAAGCATTAGCCACCCAGAGTAACCAAAACTGCTGTGGCGCTCCCTGGGCTTCCCATTTCACTCCTGTGCTGCTCCAGAAGAGAACTTCTTCCTAAAGTCCATGCTGTCACTCTCATGTGGTTTCTAAAGCTGTTTCTGCTGCTTTCACTCCACCGTTCAAATACACAGCTTATTTTCTGTAGCACTAAGTCCTTTGGGCCACAGCTGTCTCTTTCCAGTGGCTTTCCTAGCCCCATCATCTGCCTAGTTATTAGGCTGTTACCCTTCATCAGTCATCTTGTAAGTCAGCCAGCTTTTGAGACAATCTCATGGAGACAGTGACTAAGAAGAATGGTAAATACATTGGAGTAGAATGAGGAGAGACTTCTGTACTGAACAAGCAAAAGGAACAGTAAAATGGTAGATAATTTCAGAAGTGATGTTACTGGGGAGGCCAATCTTCACAGAGGAAATACAGTCCTATAACTACATTGATTTAGATATATCTTGGCTTAAGTTAAGTGCTTTGCCCTAGTAGCAATATTGGTGTGCATCTGTGGTGGTCTGTCTTTTTTCTTCTCCTAATATTACTGACCTTCTCTGGGAGTACAGACCTGGTGTTTTCTTTCAGCTGGACTTGGGAAGAAAACAAAGAGTTTGTATGGCGTATGTTGCATGAGGTAAATTGGTATGGGTTGCAAGTGTACCCCCTGCAAGATTGCCTTAAAAGCATCTGCTGTCTGGAGAACTCCGAGAAATGTCCTCGCTTTGGAAGAGCCTAGCCCAGAGTACACTTCTGCAGGCTTTTCTTCAGGGGGGGAGCAGGGAAGGAGTTTGCTTCTGGCTCATCCAAAATTGGTTACGCTTGTTCTGCAGCAATGCGGTGAGATGGCTGTGCTGAGCTGTACTGCTGCATGTGGATTTCCCAGCTCAGTTGGCATTCGCCAGCAGTCTCTGAGCCCAACAGTTGTAGCCATGTTCACAGATACCATACTTGCTAAAACTTCCTCTGTATCAGAACAAAAAAACCTTTGGTCTCCCCTGCTTGCTTTTATATTTTTGCTTTCTTTTTGATGCTTACAACATTAGCAGTTGTACTGTGAGGAAGAGAGAGGTGTGTATGTGTATGCAAGCATGCTTATGTGTATATATAAACACACACATTATAATTTTGACAGGGTCTGGTAACAGTGAAGCACAAGTGATATAAACAATTCTGCATCCTTTTGTAAGACAATGTAAAGTGTCAAAGATGAGTTAAACATAATTTTGTGGGTTTATATAACTGCATTTTTCTCTAAAATGTTTTTTTCTCTCTACTGTGAGACTTCTGTAAACTGAAGCTGTGTGCAAAGCAAATTACGCTGCAGATAGCACAGCAAAGGCTGTCAGCTGCACAGGAGGTGCCCAGGGTATGAATATTTTGGTTTCAGTTTTCATTCTTAATTGTTGTGTGTGTTGTAGCAGCAGGGGTAAAACTTTCAGACTAAGTGTAACTTTTTAATTGCTATTCTTTAAGGTTCACAAAATATTCAGTATAGCTGTTACTGCTAATTGTCTCTGGTCAAGATGACTGTGCTAAGTAGTATTCAAAGGTTTCCCTTAAACTAAAGGCCGTAAAATCAGGAAAGTCACAAATTAATGGGAAGGGCAGGGTGTTATGATTGTGGATTGTTTAACTTTTCAATGTATACTAGTGAATTTGTGTGTGATTTTTTTTTTTTAAGTAGTTGTAACTAACGTGTCTCTTAACCTTGCAATTACTAACTCCCTTTGGTGAGGAGGTATAGTGGTCCTCATAGGAACTGGAGGGGGAGGGCAGAGCAGTTGCTGATGCTTGGAGGTATGTTTTGCTGGGGGACGGTATGGAAGATGAGTGAGAATCCCAGAGGGGGGGGACATCGCTGGAAAAATTTTAGCCCACTTATATGTAATTTTTTTTAAGAAGGAGGAAGAAGGGTTGGTAATAACCCTGATGGTAAAAAACATGAACTTGATGTGACAAAACAGAGACTCAGCATAAGAGATTTTAGAAACTGTTGACACCACATAAAACGAGGCAAAGAAAACCAAGGCAAGTACTTGTCTTCAAACTAGAGGAGGTGACTGAAGGAGACAAGGATAATGTTGATGTAGAGGAGATTTCATCAGACTTCAGCTTCTAATCTCAGGTGTTCAACAGTCCTCCACCAAGTACCAAAACCTCCAGTCAGCTTTTAAAAACAAAGGTTCTTTATGAATCTTCAAGGTTTATTTGGGTCAGGCTTTCAGCCTTTTTTTCTCCATAAAGATTTGATATTTTTCCCCTCTCGTGTGAAAATTTCCTGGTTACTTTTCGTTAACTAAAGGACTTTGTGCTGGGGCTTTAAGGAGAGTCAAATTCTAAAAGGGTTGGCTCTACTAAAACTGACTCCAGTCTAGATACAGCCAAGGAAAGGCACTGTATGGGCCAAAGGATGTCAAAAATGGATTTCGTTACATGACAGTAATTTGTTTAATATAGGCTGGGGTGATATTTTCAGAAGGTTCAAGACCCTCTGGAATATTTTGCTCCCATCCTAGAAGTGCTAGAGATGAAGAAGTAACAGTGTTTGGGTTCCCAGTGTGAAGGCCGGATGACAATAGCCTGTAGACAGGAATGTTGTAAGATAAAGGCACATGAAGAGATACTCAGGTACTGTGGTGACAGGGCTGTGCAGATACCTCAAAGTACATAGAGACGCAGAAATTTCTAGATCACAGGCTTGAAGGAATGGAAACAGAGAATGGTGATACTAGAATCTTTATAGGGTGATATTAGAATCTTTATAGAGACTATGCAAGATAGTCAATTCCTTTTTTTTTTTTTTTCCTCTTAAAAGTAGAGTGATTTGGATCAGAACCAGAACTTTTTAGTGATAAACTCTCATTTCTTCTCTTTTGTACCATGAGTGAAACATAACAAGTCCCTTTTCAGTCCCCATGAGTGTAAAAGAAATGCTGGCTTCAAACAGCATTTTGCAGGCTTCTCTCACTTCTTAAAAAAGGAAGAAAGAAAATTTAAATGTATCAGTTCTCACTGTCTGTCTCTAATGCTGCTTCCTTCCTGCTCTCTGGATGGAAAGAAGAAAGTGCCTAGCTGGATATGTAGTAAATGAGAGTGAGAGAAGTAGTTATGGATCGCACAGTGACAGTCACGTGGAGCCTTCCTGCTCTTGTCACCCCAGTTATTTCCTGGGCGACCTGTGGGGTACGCAGGAATTTCAGAACAGAGGACTGGAGAAACGAACCTGGTGGCTGGGAGCTACTCAGAATGAGCGAGGTGGGGAGTGCTAGCCAGCGTGCTTCTCTGTAACCCTGCTGCTGTCTTGAGATGAGGGATCTGAAATCAGGATTGCCAGGGAGACAGATAATGCCTGAGGCAAGTGCCTGAGGATTTGCTGCAGCTGGAGGACTGCAAGTGTAAAAGTCTCCTTTTCAGAATCCACAGGCAGGTGCCTCCCAAGTCCTCTTCAGAGGACATGGCAAAATTTATTATTTTGAGATGATACTGCTGAGGTCAGTGCCTGTGTATAGCTTAGAGCACTCAAGGTGTGAGAGGTAATTCCTCATTTCTCTTGTCAGCCTGGGGATACAAGTCTGCGTCTTCCAACTGTCCAAAGAGTTGCCCTTGTTGCTAGGCATGAGGAGGGGCATTGTATTTGCCTGCTGCTCAGAGATGAACTTCTACAGCAGAGACCACAAGCTTCTTGAGACAAGTAGAAGAGCAAGTGAGGGGAAGCCTGCTGCACTGTAGTCCAGTGGTTAAAACCCACAGGCAGGGCAGAGAGTTACAGGTTCCAGCTCCTGTATCGTCGGACTGTCTGAACATTTTATGGTAGACAGACCATGGATAATAACCTGAAGTAATTCCCAGCCATGACTGCATTTTGTAACTGTTCCAGGTTAGCTGAATTACCATTATCAGGCTCTTTCACAGCGTCTAAGCCCTCAGGTTTTGAATTCTAGTGTTGTTAAGGGAGGCATTGGACATCTGACTGCTCAGGCTGGAGTCCTTTGATCGTGTGCAGAAGTAGACTGTGACAGAACAGTCAGGTCAGATGGGCAGGTACTGTGGTCCAGAGTTAGATGATGGAAACTGGAGGTTCTTTGAACAGCAGTCTCCCAAAGCACAAGACTTAGCTGTAAACCAGGGGGAGTGGAAGATTAACGACCCAAGCATCTGCTTAGAAAGGCACTCAGGAGTAGAGAGTGTCCAGCATGCTCCTAGAATGAGTTAGTGAGCCCTGTTTTTCATAGAGGAGGTGAAGGGTTTGATTATGGGAGGCAGTTAGAGTGAATGGCCATGAATTGATGGTGTTTATAAGGAGCGGGAGTGAACACAGTAAAAGAAAACCAGTAGCCTTCATAAAAAGGAAAGAGTTCATTTCCTTGATGAAGCTCTACAAAGGACTCAAATGCAAACTCTCCCACCTCACAAAGACAGGCAATGTAAATTGCAAGCTCTTCATTGACCTCAAATGCAAGAAGAAGCCAAACAAAATGTGGAAACTGGGTCAAATGACTAAAGACAAGTATAAGTGAATGTAGCGCAAGGGTGTAGGTACAGAATTAGAAAGGTCAAGGCACAAAAAGAGATGCAACTAGCAAGAGAAATTGAGAGCTACAGTAAATAATTTTTAGGATGTCAAAGTCCTTGCTTCACTTTCCCAAAAGGAACTAACATGGTAGCTGACTTGGTATAAAATGCTTCTTGACTAAAAATAATGTAACTGTGTCATCCTTAAGTGAAAGTTGATACTGTAGACTCTTCTTTGTGTCACTTGGCATCTATCCCCCACCAGAACATTGAATTTTCTACTTGTATTTTGGCTTGACTAGTGCTAACCATGGTTATATGCAATGCTGTCTCTGCCTGCTTTACATTTTTCATATCTGACATGCAACGTGCCCTCCAGAGGAGGTCTTTTAATCTCATCTTTCTTCACCCTCAAGCTGTGTAGACTTTTCTCCAGTTAGTGCACAAAGAACCTACTGAGCTGCACCTTCCCCCAGCATCAATAGGATTTGCCAACGTAAATCTCTCATCTATCAATGGATTAACATGTTTAAAATGCAACTGAGTGGATTAAAGAGCTCAGGCAGCGGTAATAAGATATATACCTTTCACTGCAGTAATGCCAGTTCAGATCAATCCAGGATGTCAGTGACTGGGAGTTACCATTTGAACTGCATCAACTGAGCGTGGTTACAAACTCGTGTCATGAATTTCTCTTTCGGCAGGACGGGGAGCTAGTGAATGGAGTGAGCTGTGCAAGCAGTGCCTTCCCATTTCAGGGAATAGAAAGATATGCATCCAGATTTAACTTGGACAGATTTTAAGACATTTGATAGAAATAAATTGTGGTGCAGTGGGATTTCTTGTTTTGTCCTTTTAAAGAAAAGGGATGATGTTTGCTGGGGGAGGAGGGGCAAAAATAGCAATATTGTCATTATTACTCATAATTTTCTTCAAATGTGGATAATGTTTGCAATAATATTTATAACTTTGTTCAGTTCTGCACCTCAAGTGGCATGGCCCAGGGCACTGATTGGTGTCCTCTGGCTATCTTCTTGGGACAGTTGTGTCTACATCTGTTGCTCCCCTCTGTTGCAGAATGCTCTGTATGGAGGGGGACGGGACTGGTCTGCACACATATGTGGATTTTGTTCTGTTTTTAAAATGCCTTTTTTTTTTAAGGGACAGTTCCCTTTTGTTTTTAAGCATTTAAAAGCCTTTTTTTTTTTTGCATAGACCTGTCACAGCATGCAGCACAACCAACATTTTTGTCTTTAGAAGTATATAGCTCCTATTACAGAACTAATGTGTTTGGATCCCCTTGAGAAGGGAGCCACTTGGAAAAATGAGTCACAGTTTATTTCCAAATCTTGAAGTGGTGGGTATGTGATTTTTTTTCCCCTCTGAATTTTTGAAACCATTTGTCAGAGAAGATAAGCCTCAGCCTTGGTTAAAAAGTAGCAATCGTGGCAAAACAGTTTAGGAGTTCAAGTAAGGGCCAGAGAAACTATGACCCATATGAGAGGTCAGGTATGCCATTCTCTATCTTCTTTTTTTTTTTTTTTTTTTTTTTTTAAATTCAGTCATACTTTTGCTTCTTCCTGGAAGTAGTTGGTAATGCAGAGTTTGGTGATGTGTAGTGTCTTCTAGACTTCTGCATTTGGAAAATACATCTGTTAAGTAAAGCAATTAGTGATTATGTATTGGGTTGTTTTTAAGATAATTCAGGTGTTTTTCTGTAAAGCTATTACCAATGTTATAATTGTTCTTACCTCATTTTAGAATCATAGGATCATAGAATGGTTAGAGTTGGAAGGGACCTTAAAGATCATGTAGTCCCAATCCCCATGCTATGGGCAGGGATACCTCCCACTAGACCAGTTTGCTCAAATCCCCATCCAATCTGGGTTGGTTCCCTTCTTTCAGGAAAACATTACCAAGCAAAATGTATAGCAGAAAATAGAACTCACTTGTAACCTAGTATGGTGAAGTAGAGACTATATAGCATCATGATAGTTATGAGCAAAAGAGAATCTGAGTCTCTTTCCTGTGCTAGTAATTAACTCTCCTGCTTCAGCTGAAGTCCTGTTTCACACGATAGTTTTCTCATCTGTGTATGTTATTATAATAGAAATAATACTTAAGATTTTCAGACAAAAGATGATGAGTAAATTATCATCATTACCAGATTTCTTGGCTGCCTAATACTAGGTTCAGGGATGTTAGTACATATGTGAATGGAAATGGACTTCAGTGCAGCAGTACTGAATACGCACATGAACAGCTGGCATAGCAGGAGGTAATTGCGTGTTTAAGTGTTTGCATGGGTCCATGAATTTTGTAGCTGGCCTCACAGTAGCTGTGTGAATGTTGACTATTTGTTCCATGAAATTCTGAAACTTCAGCACACTCATGTAGATTCAGTTCTTTCATTTTTATTATGAAAATTAACTCGGGGAAATAAGGATTTGGTGTATAGGGATGGGTATGTTAAAAAGGATCCTTGATCATGTGGAGAACATAAGAGGAGAAACACAGTGAATGGAGGTCAGCCCTGACAGCTGGTGAGGGGGGTTAATGAGTGAGGGACCAAGGGTCCTGCATGTCCAAGGCAGCACAGCAACCAGATCCAAACTAACGCTGTCAAGTCCAGGATTCGAAGTGTAATGGCTACATAGCTATCTTGAGAGCCAAGAGGGTGTCTTCTAGGGCTGGAACTGTCAGGAAGAATGTGCTTCATGTGTTCTCTCTGCCTCTGGCTGCCACCAGTTGCTAGTTTCCAGGTATTGGTCTGAGGCAGTATCTGTCAAACACTCCGTCAAAGTTGAGTAACCCTTGCTGGAAAGTAAATGCAGGTTTTTCACCCAGCATGTTTAAATGCAAGAGCTCTGAATTAAAATGAAAAATTTGCTTTTTTAAGGGTTGAAAGCCAGTGCTTTAGGTGTCTGTGAAGAAACTAAAGGCTGTGTGAGAACATCTCAGAATCAAGGTTTAAAGAAGTAATCTGGTAGATGTAGCAGTTACATCTTACTCAAAAGCTCTCCTTTTCTAGAGTGGAGGTTGCTCTTTTTAAATGGCCAGTAACCTCACCGACTTTTTCTTTCTCTTCATCCACTTTTCTTCTGCTCTTCATTATTCTGTCCCCTTTGTAAGCCCAAATGCCTCTGTCCCAGAGAGCATCTCTTGCTCATATAACAGTTGCATAGTGTCAGATTTATTGCGTTGGATCAGGTCATTTGCTTGGCATTTCTCAAGAAGCTGGCAAAAATAGTGTGAATTTACTCTGTTATGCCTCTTGCTATTTTATTTTATGCAGGTGTAGATCAGGCAAAGTGAAAGGAATGGGAGTTTTGGTTGTCTCTTATTCCTTCTACCTTGTCAGAGGTTCTCGTTGACTCTGCTCCTCTCCAGAAAATGCAACACAGATAAATTAAAATGGATGATGTTTTTCATGTTTTTGTGGTTGTGGTTGTCTTGTGCCTTCTTTTTTTCTGCTTCATTCTGTTTTGTTCTTCCTTCATCTCCACAAAGGAAAGACTTCACAGAGCTCCAGAAATGTGTGATGCTCACATGCTGTGTGGGCTGTGCCAGTGCTGGGTCTACCTTTTACTTAGTTTTGTGTCCCTGAATTCTGAGCCTGAGGAACCACTGCCATAAAATACTGAAGGTCAATGTTACAGTGACAGTGGCCACAGATTATTTAATTCAGTTCTGAGTGATGGCTGACAATGCTACAGGTTGGGTATGACTCCTGGCCAGTTTTGCCTTCCTCTTTGTGTGACAAAGTAAAATGATTCAGCTGGATGCAGTCAGTAGTTGTCTTGAGGCATGGGTTTGCCAAGTATTAAAAAGGGAGGCTAGTTAATAAAGAGTGTTTGAGGGCCAGACTGATAATGATATGAAAGTGTGAAAAGCTGCAGAAAATAAAACTATTATTTCGCATGTATATGTATCCTTAGGCAGCTAAGTGCCTGTAGAGATTTATTCCCATTTCACTGAACTTATTGTTAGTGTTAGTCAGTGGAGGTCAATGTCTTCCTTGCTTGAGTTAACAGTAGGACTTTTTTGTAGCATTCTGTACTACTGCTGAGGAGTTGTACAGAGAAATTTTGTAGTTATGTGCCGGTGTGTTGCACATGTTTGGGCTGGTTGTAGTAACCCTGTTAGAAGAATGGTTTGTCGTCTTGGTAATTAACAGAATCCACTTGGTCTGACGCAAGTATTTTTAATTTTAAGTGCTTTTGAGAAAGGAAGACATGAGCAGCACCTGCTAATGAACAGTTATTTCAGAGTTCTTATTATTCAAAATTAGGTTGTTATTTTGCTATAGAGCAAATAGTAATGGGGTTGTATATTTTATTATTCATCAGTCAGATAGCTGCATATTTTCCAGTGGTACGCTGTTAACGTGCCAAATAAATGGCATGGTTGGTTTGTTCTTTCTCTCATTCTCTCAAGAGAGGATATCGTGTTTTGTGGTATAGTGTTTTGTTCTGAGGGATATAGAAAGGGGCGTGCACCCCGCACTCATTGGTACTGGCAGAGGCAAGAGCAAAGCGCATTGTGCCCTTGGAGTGAAAAGTCTGTGGGAGGTGGTGTTCCAGGGCAGATTCTTGTCGCAGTCTTGCACCTATCTCGATAAAGCTGTACCAGCTGCACATGGCAGCTTGCCCTTCACCGCAGGCAGCTGCACTGCACCAGGCAACAGAGCTGCAGGCTTTAGGTGACCTTCTAAGCAGCTTGGATTGAGGCAGTTTGAAGGTAGAGAATAATGACCTAAGAGAGAGAGCACTTGCATTGATGTGCTTGGGGGCTGTACTTAGTATTGTGAAGTTTTTTGTGAAACACTTCCTATGCCAACTCTGCTAGAGTCATATCCACAGTTCTTCATGTTTGATACCTGAAGGTCAATGCTTTCTCTTTAAAAGTCATCTTTGTAAATATTTTGATAGTTTGCAAGTCTTTGTTTTATTGTTTCTTTATTGAACACCCCCACCAAAAAATATTTTCCAAATCAAGACTCCTATTTTTTATTTTTCATTTTTCATGTTGGTTTTGAGTTTTATGTTTTGGGGGGTGGGGTGGGGGGTGTTTTTATTTTTGTAATCCTTTCCCCCATTTTCTACCTTCCCCTGTCTCCAAAGACTTTACAGTGGCTCCCTCATGCCTCCCAGTTCTTAATTCCACCTTAATTTACTTTGAGTCCGGTTGGGAAAACATATTTCATTATTCTTCCATTCTTATTCTGTTGCAGATTTTGACTTGAACTATTTTTGGCATTGGAGCAAGTTTACAGACTACGTGCAGTGTGTCCTGACCTTCACTGTCGTGACCGGTTACATCACTTACCTCTGGCTTGACTCATCTCTCTTTGTGGAAACGCTGGGCTTCCTTGCAGTGTTCACAGAGGCTATGTTAGGTGTTCCCCAGCTCTACCGTAACTACCAGAATAGGTCTACAGAAGGAATGAGGTATGGTGTTTATCTTACATGAAACAAGTAAGTGTGTGTGTGTGTGTGTGTGTGTAGGTAAATCTTTGTGTAGTGTGGGAATACTTTTCTAGGCAGGGCAGTGTCATCTTTCTAAATTTTACCTGAAAATACAGCAGCTGTCCGAGTAGATTCTCTGTCAGCTGGAGCAGCGCTGCTGAAGGCAGTGGGAGCTCTGTTACACCTCTGAGGTCCGACCCATTGTCCAAGTCCAGCTGGGCAAGTCCAAGGTGAAACACGTTTTAGTAAAATAAACATGAAAAACTACAGCTGTTGCCATTAGGAACACACTGTAGTTCAATTCAAGCTGTGCTACACCGGTAATGAGAAATGGACAAAAGAGATCTTACGTATCAAAAGTAATAAAGAGGAAGAAAATACTTTGACCCTGCAGTTAATAACTGTCAGTGTAACTCATGTATTAGCTTATCACTTTTTCTCATGCATCTACTCACCACTTTTTTGTAATACATTATTATGTATGTAGCAAATGATACCAGTATTTGTTTTTGTGTGAAAGTTTGTAACTCAAATTCAAAAAAGCTCAAACAAGACATTTGCAGGCAAGACTGGGAAACCCTTTGTAAACAAGGGATGGACAAAAATAATCTTGTGCCCACTGCTGGGGTGCTAAACTAGATTATCTTTTCATACTGTTTACTGGATATCTCAATGGTGATGCTAAGATTTCCAAATTGCAAAGGCAACTTGTAAAGCTTTTCAAGAGAGAGAACGTTTACTGTGGTGCATCAGTACACAAGTCTATCGAAACAATACAGCAGCAAATTCAGTTCACAGAATGCTGTGATCATTTGTGACTCTGTCTTCTCTTTTATTGTTTTGAAATTACTTCTCTTCTTTGCTTTTAAACTTGCGGGGACAATTTTAACAAATAACCGCTCCCCACTGCCCCCAAACCAAAGCAATTCTGTCCTTTGTCTGTTGACACTACTCCCGTTACTTGTTTGGCTTGGAGACACTTACACTAGCTACTTTAAGTTCTTTTCTAGCTTGAAATGTTATTGAGGGAATGTTCAGAAATTTGCTTTGATTCTTAAGGCATTTCCTGATTGGGAGCCCCTTTGGTAGAGAGTGAGTCCGGATTTACGTCCAAAATATTGAGGTATTTTTCATGCACACACTGCCTTGGAAAATTCTGTACCTGTGATATCCAGAAGGCAGTTTACCTACTAGACCTTCCTTATGCTCTGGTTTGACTTTTCCCTTTATGTTTTTTATCTGTGAATCATAATGCCATAATGCCACATTATGATAGCCGCTGCCAAATAGAGTTTTGCTTTTCCTTAGCTCCTCTCTGGGGACCTGAGTTTCAGTTTTCCAATTTCCTGTATATGCTATTTAGCAAAAAGAAAAAAAAAAAAACAAAACCTTTCTGCTTCACAACAACAGTTTCTTTGTAAAGCATTAAGTGTAGAATTGCAGAATTCTCATCTGAAAGTGCTTGGCAAGAGAGTTCTGTGTTTAGTCAAGAGAAAATAGTATAAAAGCTCTTGTTCCCTTGCCATCAAACAGAACCAGGTCCAATGATAGCCACCCTCCTTATTGACTGTGCCCACAGGTTTTTCAGAATGGATTCCCCTCTCTGGTCCTACTCTTGAAGCAGTACTTTGTATGGCATTGCACATTGATGGGTTTGGGGACTGATGAGACAATACACAGCTTATGCTGCTTTACTGCAGTTCTAGTATGTTCATGCAAATGCATGTTAGTACTCCTTCTTTTTTCAGGTTATATTGCAGTTTTAGATATGTTGCAGGTACCACCTATAGTTTCTAGCAGCATGCAGTCCTGAGTTTACTTGATGGTCTCTAAGCATTATCAGGCTGTTCCTGCTGTGAGAGCGACTTCCGTGGGTGTATTACCTTCTGTTGATGGAGCTGTTGGAAATATTTCCCCTGAACTTCCCTTCCTGTGCCTGCCTCTCTGTTTAAAATCACATCAGAGAAGTAACAGTCCAGCCAGGCTACTCATAGGACTAAGTTTATGAACTTGCATGGGTATTTATCAGATGGGGGTTAGTTGATAGCTA